>NC_087357.1:58425706-58728736 GCF_030014295.1 Loxodonta africana | reverse complement strand
GCAGTTGTTTGAAAAAAACAAGGGGATACTGCATGGCTTAAAACCAGCAAAGATATGTGTCAGGTGTGTCTCCTTTCATCATACTTATTCAATCTGTATGCTGACCAAATAATTCAAGAAGCTGGACTACATGAAGAAGAATACAGCATCAAGATTGGAGGAAGACTCATTAACAACCTACAATATGCAGATGACTCAACCTTGCTTGTTGAAAGCAAAGAGGACTTGAAACACTGATGAAGATCAAAGACTACAGCCTTCAGTATGGATTACACATCAACATAAAGAAAACATCATGAATAATGGAGAAAATATTAAAGTTGTCAAGGACTTCATTTTACTTGGATCTACAATCAAAACCGGTGGAAGCAGCAGTCAAGAAATCAAAGAACACTTTCCACTGGACAAAGCCACTGCAAAAGACCTCTTTAAAGTGTTAAAAAGCAAAGATGTCACTTTGAGGACTAAGGTGTGCCTGACCCAAGGCATGGTATCTTCAATCGCATCGTATGTATGTGAAAGCTGGACAATGAATAAGGAAGACTGAAGAAGAACCGATGCCTGTGAATTATGGTGTTGGCAAATAACACTGAATATACCATGCACTGCCAGAAGAACAAAACAAATCTGTCTTGGAATGCTCCTTAGAAGAGAGGATGGTGAGACTTCATCTCGCATACTTTGGACATGTTATCAGGAGGGACCAGTCCCTGGAGAAGGACATCATGCTTGGTAAAGTAGAGGGTCAGCAAAAAAGAGGAAGACCCTCAACAAGATGGACTGACATAGTAGTTGCAACAATGGGCTGAAGCATAACAATGATGGTGAGGATGGTGCAGGACTGGGAGGTGTTTTCGTTCTGTTGTACACAGGGCTGCTATGAGTCGGAACCAACTAGACGGCACCTAACAACAACGGTTCAATCAATGAATAGTTCAAAAGCTGGGTTTTTTGTTTGTTTGTTTGTTTTTTAATGTGTACATACATCACTTAGTGTATGCTGGGTAGCTTGGGCTAAGAGGCAAATTGAAGGTTTGCTGCAAGGGTACTGGAGACCTGGGGCATCACTAGCCACAGGATTATGGGGGGAACTGTGATTCCAAGAGTGAGATGTGTAACCAGCTCTATAGAAAAACAAGACACTAACTCACTGGAGCCCAGAAAAAAAACTCGAGCTGGACTTATTCCCTTAGGGAAGTTTTAACTAATATATTATTTGATGTCCCCTTCACAATTTTTATTTAGGTTTAATATAGTTCAAATATGAAATCTGAATCATATGGTTCTTTATAGTAATTCCATCTAAGCAGCCTCATTTCCTTTTCTTCTCTTTAAATGGCTCTAACCTTCCCTGCAACTGTCAACAATTCTATGCCTTTGGATGCTTTACACGATACCATAAACATTCATTTTATAAAAGACTGATATGGAATATGCAAGTGCCAACAGACATTTTATTTGGATTAAAAATATATTCCTTGCTAATGAGAAAAAAAAAGAAAAAGTTGGATGATATAAGTGTATTTGTAGAACCCTTTAGGGATGGAAGAGGGTACCTCCTGACCCATCCATTTTGATCACTGGCCTCAGGAGAAATCTGGTGCATGGCCCAGAGTCAGACTGCTGGGTCATACTCATAAAGTCAGCCACAGAGTACACAGAATGAGCAGCACTTGATAGTGATTAAAAGTGGGGCCTCCAGAGTTAGGCTTCCCAAATTTAAGTTCCGGTCAATAATAAGTTCAGCTCACTTATTACTTGGCAAGGTATTTAATCTCTTTCTGCTTTTGTTTTTCCATTCATAAAATTATCTGAGAATTGAATGAATACACACATTCTTGGCACATAATACACACTCAATAAATGTTAGTTGTTTTTATACACTGATAAAGTCTATAAATCCCAAATTACTTTGTAAGTAGCTCCCCTGCTGCTTTGCAAAAGGCAAGCCTAATAGGTTAAATTTAAATTAAATTCTACTATTCCTCTGTTACATGATTTATTCATTTATTCGAAAAAATTTTATTGAATGGAAACAATATGTCACGCTCTGTGCTGGATGCCAAATATAAAATAATACAAGAAAAAACTGACCTGGTCCCTACCCTTGAGAATTTTACAGTCTAGCAGGGAAAACTTCAAACTGTAAATAAGGCACAATTAGAACACGCATGTGATGCATCCTACGAAGGGAAAGAACAGATGTAAAATTCAAAGCTTCCATAGGTTTAAGCCTGTCAGCTACACATTTGTGCTTATGACAGGTGGCAACCAGAACTTCTGCAGGTAAGAATAAAAAAAAAAAATGAGTACAGGTATATTATTCTATTCCACACTAACGAATATCTGAGTTAGAAAATTAATATAATATGCTAAGGTAGCTACGGCAGGATTCACATATCTCATTGAGAGACTCAACTATTAAGCAGTGAAATCTTTCCCTGAAAGAAAAGTACAAATAAAAAGAAGTGGGTAATGTGTACCATGACAGAGGGTGCACCATGAGAAAGAAAAAGATGAAATTGGACAGGGTAGAAAATACTCCCTCTGACCCCTTTCCCATACTAGGAACCACACTCCTGTGCTGTTTAAGTCCTTGTGGACACCTATGAGGTTGAATAATATACTCCAAAGAGCGTTGTCTCCTCCACACCATTGGTGTCCTCCATTAGGGGCTTCAGGGAACTAAGGTGTCTGGGGAGACATCAATCCCTTGGACATGGTTGTGACAAGCTTCTCTATGCCCAAAGGAGACACAGATTTGCACTAGCAGTAGGCTGGCGAATTGTCTCGGACTGCCTGGGAATGAAGGTTTTCCCAGGATGTGAGGTTTTCGGTGCTAACACTGGACAACCTCAGACATACCAGACAGTTGGTCACTTTAATAGCAGGGAATTCTCATGAAGGCAGGGACCTTGCCTGCCCTACACTCTGGAGTATGTTCAGTGTAGGACTCCCAGTAATGGAGTATAGTGGTTAAATGTGGCGGGGGGGGGCGGGGGCTCTGAGGTCTAACGACTTGTCTGCAAATGCAGCTTCCACTTACAAGCTTTACCCTCCCTCTCTGATTCTCAGCTTTTTCTTATGAAATGATGATGAACTTCATAGGTTGTTGTAAGGATCAAATAAAATTAAACAATTAAATGAAATTACTGAATAAAATAATGGACACGAAGCTTTTCACATACCACCTGGCACATGTATGTGTTAGGCATTTATGTAACTATGTTAGTAGACCTTGAAAAAATATTTGTTCATTGAACAAATAATTGCCTTTACTTTTGACAATTCTATCACGTTTCTGACAGTTTTTCTCTGGAAATTAGGGGGTATGGAGTAATGAATGTGATATGCCCACTGCCCACCATTCCCAACTGTCATGGATTGAACAGTTCCCCCAAAAGATATGTTGAAATCATAACCCCTGGTACACGAGAATGTGGCATTGTTTGGAAATAGGGTCTTTGAAGATGTTATCAGTAAGTTAACATGAGATCATACTTCAGTAGGGTGGATCCTAATCTGATCTGAGTGGTGGCCTTATAAAAGAGGAAAAGAAGTACAGAGAGACAGGCAGAGAGGGACAAAGGCCATCTGAAGATGCAACTACAAGGCAAAAAAAAATGCCTCGGGCTACCAGAAACAGAGAGAGAACAAAAGATCTTCCCCTAGAGCCTTCAGAGAAAACATTGCCTTGCTCGCACCCTAAATTAGGACTACTAGCCTCCAGAACTGTAAGAAAATAAATTTCTGTTCTTATAAGTCATAAATTCGTAGTAATGTTACGGCAGCCCTAAGAAAATAAAACACCATCCCAGACCACCCCCATTTCATAGTTATGCTCATGCCTTCTAGAATCCAGTCCTATTCCTTTGGAGTCTCTACATCCACCAGGGCAGGCCTTGAGCAGAATGACACTATATTGTCTCAGGACTAGCAGGGTCACACTTTATTTTCCCCATCCCTCCCTCACCCTTGGCCCACCTCCACAGAAAGATCAGGCCTCCTCATAACCATTACTACCATTCACATGAGAAATCTTTGGCAGATTTAGCTGGGATCCAAGGAGTGAGTAGAAAGGGAAAAAGACAGGAGAGTACCACTCTGTGCTATTTCAAGAGTGTAGGGAAATGTACAACCAGGAGGCAGGTCACAACTAGGACAGAGAGGTTGGGTTTCATCAGGCATCAGGTTGGCTTTGAACCAAACCAAAAATGATCAATATGCCAAAGGGCTTTCTGTGTGAATGGAGCAGCCAACATGTATTATATAAAGAGTAAGTCCAAGGAGGAAGCATTTTAGCCTCCAAAATAAAAGGTTTCTGAACTCCCAGGAGAAAGATCTAGGAGGTGTAGAAGGAAAGGTTCAGAAAAGGTACAGAAAACACAATATTATCCATGATTTTCATCAAATTGGGGACTTCTGGGGTAATACGCTCGCTTTGGGGTCTTTATTGCATGCATGCACACACATGCATGAACATATTCCATGAAAGTCACTGGTATAGTGATCCATGGTTACCAGTGGGAGTGTGTCTCATCCCTCAGGAGTGATGCTGCTACGAAAACAAGATTGAGAACCCAGCATTGGTGGATAGAGCACTGGGCTTGGGGACCAGAGATCTAAATTTCAATCCAGTTCATTAGTGGCTGTGGCAAATTATCCCACTTCTTTGTTCCTCAGCTTCTCTATCTGTAAAAGGATCACAGCCATTTCTGTTTATTACTCCTGCACAGGGTGCTCATAACGAGTAATAAGATCACTTGCATGGAGGCACTCTTCAGAAGAGGAGGACGTATGCATACCTTATAATGTTAATAAAAATCTAAATCAAAAATTCTGCCTGGGGATCGTTGTTGAAAGGCCAAAAAAAACAAAACCAAACCAAGGCCAGGAGAGTGTAATTCCTCTCTAATGATACCAGTCTTTGTTTTACTTAGGTTTTGGGAATGTGAAGGTAATTTTTTTTAATCAACAGGAGGTCACTAGGTAATCACTCTCTACCAAATATTTTCAAGACCCTTATTCAAACTAGTTTTTATTTAAATAACAAGTCAGGGATTTAAAATATCTATTAATTGAAGAAATCATTTTTTATAGCAGAACTTATAAACTTACTCTTCCTTTATAAAGCATTTAGTTCACACGGAGAGAAACAAATGATTTCTGATACAAAGGGTATTGAAAATACAACCCTCATCTGATAGTGTATGTTGGATAAATAACACTCAATCATGTGAGTCAGCCACCTACTGTGGATACAAACATATTTTTGGAGTCATGAGTCTATTAATCAGTAGTAACACCAATAGCAGATTGAAAAATTTCATCACAAGCTGACTATTGAAGTGTTCCACATAATACTGGCCATTCATTCTCCATGCAGTTAGTCACACTGCTAGCTTTGACAAGAGGGTGTGGTTTCCTACATCTTTTCTGACTTCTTGGGCAGTGAACAGCTTTCTCTGAAGGGAACAGAATTTGGCATCTGCTTTCAGTTGTTTGTGATTTAAAATTTTCATCACGTGAACGAACGTCACACCTGGAATAGGTTGAGCCACATTGTGAGTCTTGTATAAGGCTATCATTAAAGCTTTATCAAGTACACACTGTTAACAACAAAATTACACACTGTTTTCTGAATCACCATGCCTAATGGCATTCTTCTGGAAGTGTGTCAACAGTGTGGGGTCATGAGATTATGACCTCATAGAGCAAGAGTCCAACTTACTTCCTGATTGTGCTACTCGGGCCTTCTATCTCTTCATATCCAAGTTCCTGAATAATATCTTAATGGGTTCTGAGTGCTAAAGACCAGATAGAATCAGTAATCAATCAATAATTATTAACTAAGCACCATATTCACAAACTAAGCACTGACTTAGACTGTCCATGTAGATTTTGATTTGTTTCCTCTCTAAGATACAAAATGCTCTTCCTACTCTCAAGGAGGTTACAATCTAGCAGGGCAGTCAAAATATATACTTGAACAGTTAAATAACTGACACAAAATGTAATAATGTGGCTGAAGTACAAGAAATACCAAGAAGCAGTACTGATTAAATGCTAAACGAATAATCTTGAAATTAATGGTTTACCAACTGTGCTAAACGTAGTCCCAGGAGTTGGAGGTGGTAGGGAGCAGCTCTCAAAGCTGTACAGGAAAACAAGGGGGCACCAAATAAGTGGGGTTTCAGCCCTGCCCCCTTCCCATTCTGGCTTCTATTAGGTCAGCTCTTATTTATCTGGCTGGTTGGTTAGTTGGCTGGTTTCTATAGTAGATCTTTATACACAATCGAAAAGGACTTAAATTTATTTCTAAAAAACAAAATCGTATAGATTAATCCATGACGTATTATGGTGTGAGAAGGTTTCTTAGGGAAGGAGGACTTGTCAGATGTAAAGGATTTCAATAGTTAGAAACTTCCAGCTTAATGGTTTTTATACAAATACTAAGATGCTTCAACAAGTGGCAGTTCAAGATGCTGAACTTTAGCTAGTGCCCAGTATTCTACAGGCTGGGATCAGGCAAAAAGAAGAGAGGCCACATGCCCACACGCTGTATGTAGGGCAGGGAAGTGAGGAGGGTGATTTAAGAGGCTGTAACTTGGAGAAATCTTCTGTTAAGTTCTTTTACTTCATCATTTCTTCCATTCACTTTAGCTACTACACATTCAAGAGTAAGTTTCAGAGTCTCTTCAGCCATTTATTTTGGCCTTTCTTTCTTTCCTGTCTTTTGAATGATCTTTTGTTTTCGTCATGTGTGATATCCTTGATGTCATTCCACAGCTCTTCTGGTCTTCAGTCATAAGTGTTCAATGCATCAAATCTATACCTGAGATGGTCTCTAAATTCAGGTGGGATATGCTCAAGGTCGTATTTTGGCTCTCGTGCATTTGCTCTAATTTTCTTTAGCTTCAACTTGAACTTGCAATTAATGGTCGGTTCCACAGTCAGAATGTGGCCTTGTTCTGATTGATGATATTGAGCTTCTCCATCATCTCTTTCCACAGATGTAGTCAATTTGGCTCCTGTGTATTTCATCCAGAAAGGTCCATATGTGTAGTCATCATTTATGTTGTTCAAAAAAGGTATTTTGTTCAATAAAGAAGTCATTGCTCTTGCAAAATTCTATCATGGGATCTCCAGCATCGCTTCTATCAGCAAGGCCATATTTTCCAACTACCAATCCTTCTTGGCTTCCAACTTTTGTATTCTAATCACCAATTAATTATCAATGCACCTTGATTGCATGTTTGATCAATTTCAGACTGCAGAAGTTGGTAAAAATCTTCTATTTCTTCATCTTTGGCCTTAGTGGTTGGTACATAAATTTGAATAATAGTCGTATTAACTGGTCTTCTTCGCAGGCATACAGATATTATCCTATCACTGACAGCATTGTACTTCAGGATGGATCTTGAAATGTTCTTTTTGACAATGAATGCAATACCATTCTTCTTCAATTTATCATTCCTGGCATATTAGGATTGACATTGATTGTCAGATTCAAAATGGTCATTACCAGTAGATGAAATAAAAGAGCTAAACAAAATATTTCAAAGGGTGGCTCAAGAAGACAAAGTATTATAATGAAAATGTGAAAAGACCTGGAGTTAGAAAACCAAAAGGGAAGAAAACATATCCCTCAAGATGAAACAACTGAAAGAAAAATACAAGCTTTGAGTTTCAATACTGAAGGATTCTATGAGCAAAATATGGTATGCACAGGAAGCATCAAAAGAAGATGGAAGGACTATACAAAGTCACTGTGCCAAAAAGAATTGGTCAGCATTCAGCCATTTCGAGAGGAAGCATATGATCAAGAACCAATGGTATTGAAGGAAAAAGTCCAAGGTGCACTGAAAACACTGGCAAAAAACAAGGTTCCAGGAATTGACAGAATGCCAATGAAGACGTTTCAAAAAACATATGCAGCGCTGGAGGTGCTCACTTGTCTATGCCAAGAAATTTGGAAAACAGCTACCTGGCCAACCAACTGGAAGAGATACATATTTGTGCTCATTCCAAAGATGGGTGATCCAACAGAATTCAAAGATTATCAAATAATATTGTTAATATCACGCGCAAGTAAAGTTTTGCTGAAACCAAAAAAAAAAAAAAAACCCAGCGCCATCGAGTCGATTCCAGCTCATAGCTACCCTATAGGACAGAGTAGGACTGCCCCACAGAGATTCCAAGGAGCGCCTGGCGGATTCAAACCGCTGACCCTTTGGTTAGCAGCCACAGCACTTTAACCACTACGCCACCAGGGTTTCCAAAGTTTTGCTGAAGATTATTCAAAAGCAGTTGCAGCAGCACGTGAACAGGGAACTGCCAGAAATTCAAGTCAGATTCAGAAGAGGATGTGGAATAAGGGATATCAT
The DNA here is from genome assembly GCF_030014295.1 of Loxodonta africana. Classification (NCBI taxonomy): domain Eukaryota; kingdom Metazoa; phylum Chordata; class Mammalia; order Proboscidea; family Elephantidae; genus Loxodonta; species Loxodonta africana. The sequence goes on along the minus strand of NC_087357.1, from coordinate 58,720,349 downwards.
TGCTGATGTCAGATGGATCTTGGCTGAAAGCAGAGAATACCGCAAAGACGTATACTTCTGTTTTATTGACTATGCAACAGCATTCGACTATGTGGATCATAACAAATTATGGATAACATTGTGAAGAATGGGGATTCCAAAACAATTATGCTCATGAGCAACCTGTATATAGACCAAGAGGCACCCATTTGAACAGAATAAGGGGATACTGTATGATTTAAGAAAACCCTGGTGGCGTAATGGTTAAGTGCTACAGCTGCTAACCAAGAGGTGGGTAGTTCGAATCCACCAGGCGCTCCTTGGAAACTCTATCAGGCAGTTCTACTCTGTCCTATAGGGTCGCTATGAGTCAGGATCAACTCAACAGCAGTGGGTTTGGTTTTTTTGGGTTTGCATGATTTAAAATCAGGAAAGGTGTGCATAAGGGTTGTATTCTTTCACCATACTTAGTCTGTATGCTGAAAAAATAATCTGAGAAGCTGGACTACATGAAGTAGAACATGGCATCGGGATTGGAGGAGGACTCATTAACAATCTTCAACATGCAGATGACACAACCCTGCTTGCTGAAAGTGAAAAGGACTTAAAATATTGATGAAGACCAAAGACTACAGTCTTCAGTACTGACTGTACCTCAACATAAAAAAAAAAAAAAATCCTTACAACTGGGCCAATAAGCAATGTCACAATAAACAGAGAAATAGTGAAGTTGTCAAAGATTTCATTTTACTTGGACCCACAATCAACAGAAGCAGAAGTCAAGAAATCATAAGGCATACTGCACTGGGCAAATCTGCTATAAAAGACCTCTTTAAATTGTTAAAACACGAAGATGTTACTTTGAGGACTGAGGTGCACCTGATACAAGCCATGGTATTTTCAATAGCCTCATATGCATGTGAAAGCTGTACAATGAATAAAGAAAACCAAAAAAGAATTGATGCACTTGAATTATGGTGTCAGCAAAGAATCTTGAATATTCCAAGACTGCCAGAAGAACGAACAAATCTGTCTAGGAAGAAGTACAGCCAGAATGCTCCTTAGGAGCAAGAATGGCAAGACTTCATCTCACGTACTTCAGACATGTTATCAGGAGGGGCCAGTCCCTGAAGAAGGACATCATACTTGGAAAAGTAGGGCGTTAGCAAAAATGAGGAAGACCCTTAACGAGATGGACTGATATGGTGGCTGCAACAATGGGCTCAAGCATTAACAACGATTGTGAGGATGGCACAGGACCGGGCAATGTTTCGTTCTGTTACATACACAGGGTCACTATGAATCAGAACCGACTCAACGGCACCTAACAACAACATCATCTTGGAGAGCAATCTAATCAAAATCTGCATGGATAGTCTAAGTCAGTTATCATTTCATTGGAAGAATCCATATACACAGAGGCAAGACAGATTTCAGAAAACTCAGAGGAAGAAAAGTGTCCCAGTAAATGGGCCAAGGCTTCACTGACCTGGCAGAGAGTCTGGGGTGGGGAGTGGGGGTTCCTGGCCCAGCTAAAGCAAATATTAGAAATTTCAGAAACTAAAAGCAGAAACGCTGGCTACCTTGGAAACATTAGAGTGGCAAAATATGGTGTTGGGTCCTCTTTCCCCAAAGACCTCTATTCCTAGGTTGGTGGTTCAAACCTACCCAGCAGCACCATGAGAGAAAGACACGGTGATTTGCTTCAGTAAAAATTACAGCCAAGAAAGCCCTGTGGGGTGGTTCTACTCTGTAACATAACCCATGAATCTAATTTAACCCGATAGCAACATGTTTGGTTTTAGTTGTACAGAGAGGTAAGCAGAGAAAGTTCTGGAAGATGTCCTGAGCTCTCTTAAGCTCACCTCTGGAGGCAAGAAGATATCAATATAGCTGTTGTTGCCTAAACAGACAGATTTGGGAAAAATCAAATGCATACCTCTTAGTATTTATAGTATTATTATAGCTGGTGTGTGTTACCTTTGTATACGTGATTTTTTTCTACACTATAGAAAGAAAAATTATATACAAGCACATCATGGCCACTCTTGGGCTGCAAACATAGAAAGTGGATAATTTAAGCACACAAAATATTATTAAAATTGAAAACAATGAACAATCAAGCTTCAGAAAGGACAAAAATAAGACTTTGCTAAATCTCTGCAGCAGAAGCCCCTCCTCGCCAGGGATTTACCTTTGGGTATTCCAACTTGCTTCTATCTTTGCATAACTCCAATCATATTTTTCAAATCCTCAGGAAAGGAAGTATAATTGGCTAATACCAAAGAGTCACCCTCCTTGAAGCAATCATCCACAGCAAGGAAAAAGAGAGGGTAGATGGACGTGTCTACTAGTATGGGGTAGTAGACATGTCCATCTATAAGAAGCCTCCCCAGTATGTGACTATTATACACTGGTCTAGGAATCATGGAAGAAGTGATTTAGGATATATCAGCATGAACTAGGATGAACTATGTCAGCCTGATACAAGAGATTGCATGACAATGGTTTTGAAAAACAAAACAAAGCAATCTTCTCTGCCTTAGACTGTTCAGTAGAGTTTAATAACTGAGATGAGTGGTCTTTCAATGCATTCTTACCTGGAAACCCTAGTGGCATAGTGGTTAAGTGCCAAAAGGTCAGCAGTTTGAATCCACCAGGCGCTCCTTGGAAACCCTATGGGGCAGTTGTACTCTGTCCTATAATATAGGGTTGCTATGAGTTGGAATTGACTCGATGGCAATGGGTTTTTATGGGTGCTTACCCCATTATTATACTTATCATATTATCATTATTATACTTGTCATATTATTATTATTCCGTTTACTTTTTTTTTTGTCATTTGACTGAAAGCATCTCAAATATAGGGGCTGTTCTTGTTCACCCATGCATCCTTAATGACTGTTCCACAATTAACCCGCTGTCATCAAGTTGATTCCAACTCACAGCGACCCCACAGGACAGAGTACAACTGCCCCATAGAGTTTCAAAGGCTGTAAATCTTTATGGAAGTAGGCTGCTACATCTTTCTCCCATGGGGCAGCTGGTGAGTTTGAACTGCCAACCTTTTGGTTAGCAACCAAGCACTTTAACCACTGTACCACCAGAGTTCCTATCCCATAATTAGGCAATCGATAAACATTTCTTAGATGTTTAATGAAAATCTTACTTGTTACATTCATGATGGACCGCGGCTATTGGCCAGACTCAGGAATAGAGTGTAGTTCTTCAGGTAGTGGCTTTGAGTAAAACAATGGGAGGATAGGAGAGGCGTTGGCAACATGGCACCCTAGGCAGATGCATCATGCCAACCCTATGCAGCAAAGACTTGAAAAACTAAGCAAAACAGATACTAACTTTAATCCTAGAACCCTAAGTATCAAATGAAGGGATAAAGAACTAGATTGAACACCAAATGGAAGAAGAAACTGAAGAAAAACAGAGAAGGAAGAGAATTATGAAGTGGAGATCCCCTGTCAACTAACACGGCACAGTGTCACCATCCTGGAGGACAGCCAGCAACAACTCAGGGCAGGGAGTATGGGAAGGCCACTTCACAGAGCCCCTAACAGGAGACAGAGCACCCAGTAACCAAAGAAACATGCTTTCCCACCCCTCACACTTCCACCCCATATGCCACTCTATCCCTTCTTGCCAGACTATGCCGCACTGCCTTGGCTGGAGTCTTACCTGCCCACCACCAGCCCAGGTCTGTCCCACCCCCCCCCCACCACCCCGCACTGGCTCCTGCAGCACCTTTTTTTTCTCTTTCTTCCTTTTCTTTCTCCCTCCCCACCTAACCCCATATACTGCCTCCCCCCTTCCTGCCAGGCCATGCTGCACCACCACAGGTAGAAAGCCACCATCCTGCCACTGCCCCAGGTCTGCCCAGCCCCCACCTGCCAGCTCCCAACATGCTGTCAATTTTTTTTTTCTCCTCTCTTTCTTCCTTTTCTTTCTCCCTCCCACCTATCCGTGTACACCACCTCTTCTCCACTTACTGCTGGATCTTGTCATGCTGAGACAGCTAGAAAGCCTGCCACTACCCTGGGTACAACCCACCCACATCTGCAGAACCCTACCATGCCTTTTTTTCCTCTTTTTTTTCTTTCTTTTCTTTTTTCTCCCTCCCATCACCTTCTCTCCTTTCCCACCAGCTCCTGTGTCCACCCCATCCCCACTTGCCAGACACCACCAAACCTCCATTTTTTCCCTTTTTCTCTTTTTTTCTTTTTCCTTTCCACCTAGCCCCATACACAACCTCACCCCACTTTCCATCAGCTCCTGCTACACCATCACAGATAGAGTGCCACTGACACACCAGCCTGCCCCCACTCACTGGCCACCACCACACCGGCATTTATTTTATTTTTTTATTTTTCTTTCTCTCTTTTCCTTCCACCTTGCATCTAGCCCCATACACAACCTCCCCCACTTCCTGCCGGCCCTCTAGTCTGCCCACACCACCCACCAAACATCGTTTTTTTTTTTCTTCTCTTTTCTTTTTCACCCACACCTAGTTCCTTATGCCACCCTCCTTCCCACCAACCCTCACCGTGCCTCCATGACTAGAGAATCCGCAGTACTCAGGCCCACTGCAGCACCGAGCCCACACGTCCCCTCTCCTCCCACCACTCAACCAGCTGGTGAACACTGAGAAGCGATCCCATAGCGGTCCCCATCTGACACCTATGCATATCTGGCGAGGAGGTATGAATGCTCCCACACTGCTGGACCAATATCAGGAGGCATACAGCATCCACCCAGTCCACCCTCAGCCACTTCGCCAAACCAGTGTACAGAGAAGCAAGCTCACCCTGCCTGCTGTTGCCCTGCCCACGCAGATAAGGTGGAGAGACCTTTCATGCCCACAGATGAGCAAGCAGCACAGCATGCCTCACCTGCCTGCCCTGACATATCAAAACAAAACAAAGAATCGGGACAAATCAAACAAACATACAATCAAGAAATAAAGAAAATAATACTTTAACGTCTCAGAGGCAGTAGACGATATCAAAACATTCAAAAAAGCAGGAAAAGATGGTTTCACCAAGTGACCAAAATAAAGAATCTGATGACATTTGGGTAGAAGAAAATGCAGTGGAATTACACGATATGGAATTCAAAAGACTAATATTTAGGGCTCTCCAAGAGATTAGGAAAGAGATCAGAGAAAACTAAGGAAAAAATATTCAAAATCTAGGAAAACACAAGCAAAGCAATAGAAGAATTCGGGAAAATAATACAAGAACAAAACATTAAAATAAATTAACAAATACAAATCATAGAAGAACTGCAACTAGAAACCCAGAAGATAAACAATGAAATTTCAGAAATGGATAACTAAATAGAATGTTTTAGATACAAATTTGAAACAATGGAAAATAGAATGAGCAAAACCGAAAACAAATCCATGGACGCCACTTTGTTTGAGGAAAAATCAGAGAGAAGAATGAAGAAAACCTAAGAATTATGTGGGGCGCAATCAAGAACACAAATTTGAAAATGATCGGAGCTCCAGAAGAGGACTAGAAAATGAAACACACAGGGAAGATTGTTGAAGATTTGTTGGCAGAAACTTTCCAAATATTATGAAAGACGGAGAGCTAACCATCCAAGAACTCAATGAACCCCATACAGGATAGACTGCAAAGGAAAGTTACCAAGATGTATCATAATCACACTTGTGAAAATTAAAGAAGGAATCCTGAGAGCACCTTAAGAAAAATGAAAAGTCACATACAAAGGGGAAACAGTAAGACTAAACTCTGATTACTCAGCAGAAACTATGCAGAAAAGAAGGCAATGGGATGACATATAAAACCTTGAAAGAAAAAAAACTGCCAACCAAGAATAATATACCTTGCAAAACTCTCCCTCAAATATGACGACAAATTTAAGACAATTCCAGATAAACAGAAATTAACAAAATTTGTAAAAACCAAACCAAACTAACAATAATTATTAAAGGGAGTCCTTCAGTCAGAGAACCAACAACATCAGACAACACTCGGAGTCTAGGACAGAGGACAGCATCACCCAGACACCAACTCAGGTAAAGAACTCTCAATAATCAAACAAAGATTTAAAACAAGGAAACAGACATCAATCTATAAATGATGACAACATCAAAACAATAAAAGGGAATAAACAATATAGGTATAGAAATTTCAAATGGAGAGGAAGTCAAGGCAATATCAAGTAATAAAAAAACTAGTTCAAACTTAAGAAGATAGGGATAAGTTTCAAAGTAAACACAAAGAAAGTTAACAAATCTATTCATTAAAAGAAAAAAACAACAAAAAATATTTCAGTAAACACAAATCTGTAAAAAGAAAAGAAAATCCACAAACAAAAGGAACTCAGCACAGGCAAGTAAAAGGAACAAAGAAAATGTCAGCACAACTAAAAAAAAAGCACAACAATATGATAGCAATAAATTCATACCTATCAATAATCACACTGAATGTAAATTGCTTAAGTGCACCTGTAAAGAAACAGAGAATTGCAGAATGGATAAAAAAGCATCAATATACTGTCTACAAGAAATATACCTTAGACACAAAGAAATAAATATGTTAATAATCAAAGAATGGAAAAAAATATATTAAGCAAACAGTAACCAAAAGAGGGCAAAAATGGCAATACTAATCTGAGATAAAATAGACTTTAAGGCAAAATCAACCATAAAAGAGAGGAGGGACATCATATAATTATTAAAGGGACAATCCACCAACAAGACACAACATTAATAAATATCTGCGCACTAAACAGCAAGGCTCCAAAATACGCAAAACTCTAACAGCATTGAAAAGAGAAACAGACAGTTCTACAATAATAGTAGGAGACTTCAACACATCACTCTTGTAAAGGACAGAACATCTGGAAAGAAACTCAACAAAGATACATAATATGTAATGACCAAAATCAACCAACTTGACCTCAAAGACATATATACAACACTCCACTCAACAACAGGAAATTATACATTCTTTTCCAACACACAGGAAACATTTTCCAGAATAAAGCACGTTTTAGGCCACAAAGCAACCCTCAATAAAATCCAAAATATCAAAATAATACAAAGCATTCTCTCTGATCACAATTCCATAAAAGTAGAAATAAATAACAGGAAAATCAAGGGAAAAAAATCAACAACAACAACAAAAAAGACCAACAAAATTGACAACCATTGGTCAAACTGACAAAAGAAAAACAGAAGAGGAAGCAAATAACCCAAATGAGAAACGAAATGAGGGGCATTACAACGGACTCAACTGGAAGTTAAAGGATCATTACAGAATACTATGAAAAATTGTACTCCAATGAATTTGAGAACCTAGAGGAAAGAGACAAATTTCTAGAAACATAAGATCTGCTTTAACACAAGCTGATATAGAAAATCTGAACAGACACACAAGAGAAGAAATTGAAAAGGTAACTTAAAAACTCCCAACAAAAAACAGCCCTGGCCTGAAGCTTCACTGGAGAATTCTACCAAACATTCAGAGAAGAGCTTACACCAGTAACTAGTCAACCTATTTCACAGAATAGAAAAGGAAGGCATACTCCCAAATTCATTCTATGAAGCCCACATAACCCTGATATCAAAGCCAGGCAAAGATACCACAGAAAAAAAGAAAAATTACAGACCAATAACTCTCATGAATATAAAACCAAAAAAACCAAACCCAGTGCAGTCGAGTCAATACCGACTCATAGCGACAATATAGGACAGAGTAGAACTGCCCCATAGGGCTTCCAAGGAACACCTAGCAGATTCAAACTGCGAATCCTTTGGTTAGCAGCCATAGCACTTAACCACTATGCCACCAGGGTTTCCACCTCATGAATACAGACACAAAAATTCTCAATAAAATTCTAGCCAAAAGAATTCAGCATTGTATTAAAAAACTCCACCACACTCAAGTGAGATTCATACCAGGTATGCAAGGATAGTTTAACATTAGAAAATCAATCAGCATAATGCACCACATAAATAGAACAAAAGAAAAGAACAACATTAACATTTCAATGGACATAGAAAAGGCATTTGATAAAATCCAACACCCATTCCTGATTTAAAAAAAAAAAAAAACTCTCAATAAAACAGGAATAGAAGGGAAATTCCTCAAAAAAATAAAGGGTATAAATACAAAGCCAAAAGCCAACATCATTCCCAATGGACAGCAGTTGAAAGCATTCCCACTGAGAACAAGACAAGGATGCCCTTTATCACCACTCCTATTTAACTTTGTGCTAGAAGTCCTGGCTAGAAAAATAAGGCAAGAAAAAGAAAGGGCATCCAAATTGTAATGGAAGAAGTGAAACAATTCCTATTCACAGATGATATATAATCCTATACTTAGAGAACCTCAAAGAGTCCGCAAGGAAACTACTAGAACTAATAGAAATATTCAGCAGAGTAGCAGGATACAAGATAAATACAAAAATCATTTGGATTCCTATACACCAACAAAGAGAACTTCAAAAAGGAAATTAGGAAGACAATACTATTTACAACAGCTCCTAAAAAGATAAAAATACTTAGGAATAAATCTAACCAGGGACATAAGAGACCTATACAAAGAAAATTATAAAACACTATAGCAAGAAACCAAAAGAGACCTACATAAATGGAAAACCATACCATGCTCATGGATAGAAAGACTCAAGGTTGTGAAAAATGTCAATTCTACCCTAAGCAAAATACAGATACAATACAATCGTGATCCAAATACTAGCAGCATTCTTTAATGAGAAGGAAAAACTAATCACTAACTTTATATGGAAAGGAAAAAGGCCCCAAATAAGCAACATATTATTGAAGAAAAAGAACAAATCAGGAGGCTTCACACTACCTGATCTCAGAACCTACTACACAGCCACAGTAGTCGAAACAGCCTGGTACTGGTACAACAACAGACACTTAGACAAATGGAACAGAATAAAGAACCCAGATGTAAATCCATCCACCTATGGTTAGTTAAACTTTGACAAAGGACCAAAGTCCATTAAACAAGGAAAAGACAGTCTTTTTAACAAACGGTCCTGGCAAAATTGGATGTCTATCTGTAAAAAAATGAAACAGGTCCCAGACTTCACACCACACACAAAAACTAACTCAAAATGGATCAAAGGTCTCTATATAAAACCTAAAATGATAAAGCTCATGGAAGAAAATATAGGGACAAGGCTAGGGGCCCCAATACCTGGCATAAATACAATTCAAACCATAACAATGCACAAACACCAGAAGATAAACTAGATTTAACAGGGAGCTCCTCAAAATTAAACACGTATGCTCATCCGAAGACCATCAAAAGATTAAAAAGAGAATCTACAGACTGGGGAAAAAATTTCAGCTACAACGTATCTGACAAGGGTCTAATCTCTAAAATCTATGGAATACTTCAACACCTCAATAACAAAAAGACCAATAATCCAATTAAAAACTGGGTAAAGGATATGAACAGACACTTTACCAAAGAAGACATTCAGACAGCTCGCAGACACGAGAAGATGCTCTCAATCATTAGCCATTAGAGAAATGCAAATCAAAACTACAATGAGATACCATTTCACCCTAACATTACTGACATAAATAAAAAAAAAGACAGAAAATAACAAATGTTGGAGAGATTGTGGGGAGACTGGAACTCTTATGCACTGCTGGTGGGAATGTAAAAATGGTACAACCACTACTGAAAACTAAGTGGCGCCTCCTTAAAAAGCTAGAGATAGAAATACTATACATCCAGCAATCCTGCACTTAGAAATACATCCTAGAGAAATAAGAGCCATCTCACGAATAGACATATGCACACCCATGTTCATGGCAGCATTCTTCACAATAGCAGAAACATGGAAACAATTTAAGTGCCCATCAACAGATGCATGGATAAACAAACTATCGTACACATACACACAATGGAATACTACATAACAATAAAGAACAATGATGAATCCACGAAACATCTCACAACATGGATAGATCTAGAGGGCATTTTGCTGACTGAAATAAGTCAATCACAAAAGGTCAAATATTGTAAGAGGCCACTATTATAAAAACCAAAAACCCAAGAAAATATTTACACACAGAAAAATGATCATCTTTGATGGTTACAAGAGAGGGCAGAGTGGGGAGGGGAAATCTCTAGATAGTAGGCAAGTGTTAACTTTGGTGAAGGGAAAGACAACATACAACACTTGAACAAGCCAAAGTCACAGAAGCTTTCTAGACAAATCTAAACACCTTGAGAGACCAAGTTACTGGGACTGAGGGTTGGGGAACATAGTCTCGGGGGACATCTAGGCCAATTGGCATACCATAGTTCATAAAGATAATGTTCTACATCCTACTCTGGTGAGTAGTGTCGGGGGTCTTAAAAGCCGGTACGTGGCCATCTAAGATACATCTATTGGTCCCATTCTGTCTGGAGCAAAAGAGAATGAAGAAAATCAAAGACACAAGGAAAATACTAGTCCAAAGCACTAACAGACCACAAGTACCACAGCTTCCACAAGCCTGAACCCAGAAGAACTAGATGGTCCCCAACTACCACCACCAACCGCTCTGACAGGGATCACAATACAGGGTCCCAGACAGAGTGGGAGAAAAATGTAGAACAAAATTCAAATTAACAAAAAAGGCCAGACTTACTGGTTTGACAGAGACTGGAGGAATCCCCGAGACTATGGCCCCAGACACCCTACTAACTCAGAACTGAATCCACTCCCAAAGTCCAGATTAGACAGGCCTATAAAACAAACAATAACACACATGAGGAACGTGCTTCTTAGTTCAATCAAGTATACAAGTCCAAACGGGCACCCCCCTGCCCAAAAGCAAAGACAAGAAGGCAAAAAAGGACTAGGAAATTGAACTAATAGACATTGGGAACCTGAGGTAGAAAGAGAAAGGGGGAAGAGTGCTGACACATTTCTAGGATTGCAACCAATGTCACAGAACAATTTGTGTTTAAATTTTTGATAGGAAAACTAAATAAAATTAATAATAATAATATAAAATAACAGGAGGATATATTAAGCTGGGATCTATGATCCAGAACTTGCATTATGAGTGTAGTTGAGAAGCAGGCTTTCACATGAGAAACAAGGCTCTACAATAGGAGCAAATGAGCTCTTTTTACTTTGGGCTGTTCTCTCAGCCCATCTCTACCCTAGGGCAAAGGCACAGTAATCTTATTAAAGGTTCAGGCTGTTATCTCCCGGCATATATTGCAGCACCAACAGCTGGGTCCCCCTCCATGCACACTTTCTCTTCTAATTACCTGTCCTAAAATAGGAGAAGTAAAAGGGGGCTTTATGGTTCCTCTTGAGCACCATCCTCTACCAAAAGAGGAAGAGTCAATATTCTACTTTCTGCATAACCCACCCAAAGACTTTTCAGGTAACATGGATTTCTGGGCCATTTTATCTTTGACCCCCAGGGAGGGTTTCTTCCACAGTAAAGGTGAGAAGCCTTCCTCTAATCAAACATCAAGCTAATCAGAGCCCTTGCATTGAATTCAATGATAGCAAAGTTATCTCCAGTTCAACGACTAGGCATGCTATAAGCCATTGCTTTTTTGAAGACTGTTTCCAATATAGCTGGCCCTTCTCCAAATACTAGCAAAATTCAAGTCATCAGTGATCCATCCTTAGAGTATATTGATCATGTATCCTCAGAGATCAAACTCATCTGTTCAGAATTTTTTAAGGTAAGGAACATGAGTTATAATAGGATTGATCATAAGCTCTTTGTGCAACTTCTTAACAAAATTGCCCTTGCTAGTTAATTGCCAAGGAGCCCTGATGGCGCAAATGGTTAAGCACTTGGCTGCTAACTTAGAGGTCAGTGGTTCAAACCCACCCAGCAGTTCTGCAGGAGAAAGACCTGACAATCTGCCTAGGAAATCCTATGGAGCAGTTCTAATCAACTCAATGCACCCAACAACAGATCTTTGGAAAATGATCAAAGCAAAGACACCCAGTGGCCAGAATGGAGGTTCACAGGGCCTAGAGTCCAAGAGAAATTTCATCTGTCCTGACAGGGAAACACAAAGAGGGAATCTGGGTCAAGAGGCAGACAGCTCCTGACAGTAACAATAGTACCAAAGAAGATGAGAATATCATTAAATATAGTATAAATACATAAAATGTAACAATACTTGAAGCCAAATAGCAACTCTCCTAAAACAAGAAAAAAAGGGGGTGGGGGTGGAAAGCATTATATTGCTTTCTTGGGAAACATTATCTAAAATTATAATAATTCAGATTGCTTTAGGTTCCACTCAGAAACATTTTGTTAAAAGAATGCCTTACATCAGATTTGAAAACCATAAGTAGACTTTTACCAAATATAGACACAAGGATCATAAACTGAAAATAGAAACCAGGAGACAGACTCAGTGGAAACCAAGGGAATATTCACATTATATTACAGTTGGCAGTGAAGAAATAAAAATCTATAGTGATTTACTATCTTTACATAAGGATACAGAATTAGCTGAACATTTTTAAAACTATCAGAAAAAGTAGAGCAATAAGTAAGGAAGAAGATTTATTTAACTTTGTAGAGGGTTGCCAGAATGAGACCAAAATGAGAAACAATAATATCACATATTAACTTTGTTCTTAAACATCCACATTTAATGTATCAACTTTGGCTGTTCTTACATGCCTTGGAAATTCAATAAAATCACTGAAATGGAAAATTGAAAATTTTTATTGTGATATTTCCAATTTCTCCACTAGTTTAATAATAAACCATTGCATATGTTTTCAGCATTCTCATTAAAATGAATGAGCTATCATTTTTCTTGCTCTTCCTAGTTATCAGCAACTTTATTTACCAGTACGTATTAAGTAGAACACAAAGCTCAGCTAACCTTTCGGGGCTGTACTCTCTCAACAGGCAAGTTTTATCTGTTGCATACACATAGACATTTGAAGTTGGAAGAAACCATAAGTGGTTACATGTTACATATTACATATGAGGAAACTGAGGCTCAGAAAGGTTGAGTAGTTTATCCTAAGTCAACAGTTAGTCATGAGTGTTCTACAGCTTCGAGAATGTTCTATTACAGCAAAGTAGCCTGGTGGTGCAATGGTTAAGAGCTTGGCTGCTAACCAAAAAGTCAGCACTTTGAATCCATCAGCCACTCCTTGGAAACTCTATAGGACAGTTCTGCTCTGTCCTATAGGGTCGTGAATTGGAATCAACTTGGTAATAAGGGGTTTGGATGGTGTGGTTTGGTTTGGTTCGGTTCCATTCAGTTCCGTTAAGTTTGGTTTCCCTAAAATTCCCGTATTACTTCAGTAGTAGCTCTTGAACATAGGCCTATACATTACTGCCTCACTTTAAAAAAAAAAAAGCCAAAGAGCCTCCTTAACTTATTGAAAGCCTACTTCAGCCTTATCACAAGGGATTCCAGACTCCGAAAGGAATCAAATTCCATTTATATTCACCCAACTGGGCATGGATATTTTCCTATTGGCTTTTATTAATCAGCCCCAGCTTTTACATTTTTAAATGTTCTATAAGTTATCTCTTTGCATTTACATCAGAGTCACATGGAATATCGACATCTCCCTAATTTGTAAGTCGACAGTTTCATAAAACTGCATTAATTCCTTTGTCAGTCTTTGCAGAGTAAAGCTTCTTCTAATCTGGTACCTGCCATTAAGCTGCTCATATCACTAATTTATTTCCCTTTTGAACAGCAATTTAGGTATGTTTTCTTTGGCTCAGACTCCACATAAAACATTTATATTAACTATTAACCCTCCTGAGGAAGTGGGCTTGATCAGAAGGGGAAGAGAGCGAAGCTCAAAGAACCAGGGATGGGTCCAACTCTCAGCTCCGTCACCAATAAACTGTGTGACCTTGGGCAAATCATTTTTCTTCTCTGGACCTTTCTTCATGTGTAAAATACAAGAAGTGAATTTCATAAACCCTAAAGTCTAAAACTCTACATATGTAAATTGATGATTACTTAATCCAAGTTTAACAATAATTATTATGCTTAGTCCCTAAACTTCCATACCCTTTACTTCTATAAACCTGGTACGTATTTCAAGGCTAGCCCTTAGACAATTAAATAAACTATGACCAAGTGTGATGTCTTCCTTACTAGACTGTGAACTCCATAAAAGGTTAACTCCTTTTTATAGGTTTGGTGCCTGGGAAGGTTGACATTCTATAAATGTTTGATACATTGACAGACGAATGAATGATTGCCACAGCATAACAGTAAGAAGAGCTTAAGCATATGAGTTTATATTACCTCTCTAAACAGCCCAGGGATTGTCATCCTGAACCTTATCAGAACACTTATATGTAATTTTGCCTGTTTACAGCATAATGGACTTCACAGTTCATCTTTTAAAGCCTGATCTCTTCCTGCCTAATCTTATACTCTTAACCTTCCTTCTTGACTGCAGCTTTTTGAGAGCAAGATCTATGCCTAATTCAGCTCACCATTCAGTACTTATTCATTGCACTTAAGAAGACTTCCGTCAGTTTTAACAGATTAAGGGAATAAAAAATTATTTTCAATATAATAGAAGCCAAATAAAATAAATGATACATTTCATAACACTTTTTCCCCCAGGGACAAATGCTTAGAACAAGTAATATGTGATGACAAAAATTTTTTTAATCGTATTTTAAATGAGGGTTTACAGAGCAAATTAGTTTCTCATTAAACAATTAATACACATATTATTTTGTGGCATTGGTTGCCACCCCCAAGACATATCAACACTTCCCCTTCTCGAATTTGGGTTCCCCGTTACCAGCTTCCCTGTCCCCTTCTGCCTTCTCGTCCTTGCCCATGGACTAGTGTGCCCATTTAGTCTCGTTTTGTTTTATAGGCCTGTCTAAACTTTGGCTGAAGGGTGAACCTCAGGAGTGACTTCAGTACTGAGTTAAAAGGGAGTCTGGGGGCCATACCTTTGGGGTTTCTCCAGTCTCTGTCGGACCAGTAAGTCTGATCTTTTTTTGTGAGCTGAAATTTTGTCCTACATTTTTCTTCAGCTGTATCTGGGATTCTTTATTGTGATCGCTGTCAGAGCAGTCCGTGGTGATAGCCAGGCACCATATAGTTGCACTGCACTTGGTCTGGTAGAGGCTGTGGTATTTATGGCCCATTAGTCCTTTGCACTAATCTTTCCCTTGATTTTCTTCATTCTCTCTTGCTCCAGATGAGGTGAGACCAAGTGGAGTACATTAGATGGCCGCCTGCAAGCTTTTAAGACCTCAGACACTACTCACCAAAGTAGGATGCAGAACATTTTCTTTATAAACTATTATAGCCACAAATTCTGACTTTTTGCCTTTTTTACCCTTTATTAATCTCAAAATATCACCCCTAAAAAAAAATCTGTACTTGGTGACTTTATTTCTCTTCATAGATGGTCAGTTCATAACTAACATATCTAATAAGATCACACAGAAGAGAAAGCATACAGAGTTCTTGATACTTCAGTTGTGGTTCCAAAAAAAAGTCACAGTAGAGTATTATTTAGAGAAGAAATTGAAGTTGTTGGTGATTTCATTCTGCTTGGATCAACAATCAACATCCACAGAGGCAGCAGTCAAGAAATCAAATGGCCTAGAGCATTGGGCAAAACTGCTACAAAAGACCTCTTTAAAGAGTTAAAAAGCAAAAATGTCACTTTGATGAATAAGGTGTGTCTGACCCAAGCAATGGTCTTTTCAAACACCTCATAAGTATGTGAAAGTTGGGTAATTAGAAAGGAAGGCAAAAGAACTGACGCATTTGAACTGTGGTTTTGTAAAAACAAACACTGAATGTACCATGGACTGCCAGAAGAATGAACAAATCAGTCTTAGAATAAGACCAGAATTTCTTTAGAATCATGGATGGCGAAACTTCAACTTGCTCACTTTGGCCATGTCACCAGGAAAGATGAATCTCTAGAAATGGACATCATGGTTGGCAAAGCAGAAGGCCAACAAAAACCAGAAAAGCTCTCAATGTGATGGATTCACACAACAGCCACAACAATGGACTCAAGCATACTAATGATCATGAAGATGGCGCAGGACTGCGCAACATTTCGTTCTGTTATACACAAGATTGCCATGAATCTAGCTCACTTGACCAACAACAACAGAGGGGTATTTTCACATTTTCAGTTTCATAAAATCCAGTAGTGTGGCATAAGTGTCCCATCACCTAGCACGCAAATTCGCCCTATGTTGCTTCAATAGATTCTTTGTCAAACGATAATAGTCCACTGCTCTGTGTGATATGGAAAAATATCAGAATGTTGACTCCTGGTTGGATGTCCTGACCTCTTTTGCCTTGCTGTCATGTGATTCCAGGGTATTTACTTTAGGGAGGTGTTCTTTTGTTCTCAGGCATGTCCGTTTCTCTGGATGAAGGATGTTTTCCCTACAGGCAGTTCTCTTTTCAGGCAATATAAGTGTCTTGACTATCTCCTAACTTTCACACGCAATTCCATGTTGGCATAAACAATCTATATTAACACATACATAATGTTAATATTTTCTAACTCATTTTAAATAGTCATCATAACCCTAATTATGATATTAATCCATTATAATCTTACTCATTATTACAAATATGATTTGTGCATAATGAACTACATTATAAGCAGTATTTTATATTACTTTTATAAATGCTATCAATTAACTATAATTGTTGGAAATGTCCTTAATGTATTTACTATCTGTTTTATCAGGTTCCACATAATCAACAGGGGCATATTTCTATCTGCACAAACATCCAAAGAACCAGGTTCTTATTCCTAAAAAATTACTGTCATGCTAATCAACATAACAGCTAAGGTTAACTGAGTACTCACCATGTGTCAGTTACTGTGCTATCACTAAGTGCATTAACACAGATTGCTTCATTAATGCTCACAAGGATCCTGTGAGGGAGAAGGTTTTATTATCCCCATTTTACAGATAAGAAAACTGAGCTTGTCCAGGTTAAGTAATTATTCAAATGTTTACAGCTAATAAATGATGGCACTGAAATCTGAATCCAGACAATTTCACCCCTATTGTTGCATTTTTGTGGGGAGAATGAACATGCCCATTTTGGAAGATACCATACTTTCTATATCTGTACAATTATTTCTCTGAACTCAGGCATGCATGGCATTTTAAAATTCTGCCTTAAAACCAAAAGTACACAGAGAATGCAAATTGAAATATTTGTAAAAGGAATTACAATCTTTCAAAAATATAATGAACCATTATTACTGAGAAATTAGCAAATAAAGCATATCAAAGGAGAATAATGTGTTATGTAATTATCAACATAGCTTTCTAACTGTGAATTTGCTAGTATTGACTGATTAATTTTATAGTTAATAAGCTTATTCACTGTGTACCTTAGCAGTTTTTCCTTTTAGTCTGTAAGATTTAAAGTTTAATTTCTTTTCACATAGATTAATCGCAGATTTTCTAGCTGCCAATAGATAATAAAGCAAAATGATTAAAAGTAAATTAAACCATGAAGGTTTTGATAATACCACATTACATCACATCCATTTGTGGATTGGTTTTTATAAAAAATCAAATATATAGCATCTGATATTCATTGTTTCCTTTATTATTTTCCATTTTATGTAGTCCAATTAGAATCATATTCATAAGGGTGTATGAATAAAACATATATGAAACCATATTATCTCTGAAGGTTTAAAGAATGTCTGAGCCTTTTAGAAAATATGCCTAACATACTATATATAAAGACAGTTTACAGATCAGAAATATTTCCTGATTTTTTTATCTGAAGATAAAATTTTATGAAACTTAGAAGCCAAAACACTCCTTGCTTTTTGTTTTATGAAACTTAAAAAGTGTAAATATTTATATTGAAGAGTAAAAAAGTTCCTCGAGAATATGAGGATTTTGCCCAAATATTTTTTATCCTTTAGAGCAAAACAATGCATTGTGGTTCATTTCAAAACCACTACTCTATTCACATGCCAAGAATGTATTGAGAGTTGATCATATTCAAGGCCCTATGAGGCATACTCTATGGCATATTCCCTCAAAGCACTTATCTTTGGGATGGTGCTGTTTGTTTTGTTTGTTTTTAAATATGAGAATAATATAACAGACACCTGTTTGCTCAACACTTAGATTCAACAAATCCTAAGTATTCTTTACCCTATTTTTATTACATAAAAATCCATGTGGACACATCAGAGCCAACATTTAGTTTTTTACTTAGAATTTCTTCCACCCAAGTCTTCTGAGGCATATGGTACTATTATATTTCTAAATTCTGAAACAATCTACTAAAATTTCCCCTCAATTGAAATAGAAAATGATACTTTAACATGGGTGATTTTAAAGGAAGACATTTTTAAGTGTCATACTGCTTTTTAAAACAAACTAAAGGAGAAGGGAACCAAAGGCAGCATGGTAACTGGTTATGAGCTGAGGGTCTACAGGAGATGGAGATGGATTCCAATACTGGCTTGGCCACCTACCAGAAACATGGCCTTGGATAAGTTACTTAATTTAGCTAAGCCTATTTTCCTCATCCATAAAAAGACATCATCATGTTATTTTTCTCACAGGGTTGTTGTGAGGGCTAGATGATGTAAGATTTTAGTATGATGCTGGAACAAAGTACATGTTCAATAAATGGTAGTTCTCTTCATAATTTATTAGAAAAGAGATAAACTGGGGAGGAAGTGGTAATATATCCTTTTTCAGGGACGTTTGCAAAAACAAAAAACCGTAACAACAAGAATTTAAATCACAGTTAAGTTTGGGCTGGATTGAAGGATGAAGTGCAAATATCTTTCATTACTATAAGCCATGGAGTTAAGAGATATGCAATAAGTACCGACCTAAGGAAAAACCACCTACTCTGAGGAAATTGTGGGTAATTCACTAAAATTAACCACTAGCCATGCTGTGAACCATTTGGTCATGGTTGAAGAGGTTGTGTAAAACAATGATTCTATGTACAAAAGTCCTTCTTCAAATGAGTTCAAAGACAACACAATAAGTAAACCAAATGAAATATCAATACCTTAGACTAGCATTTTTTAAAAATATCTAATATTAACTAGTAGGTTGAAGCATATAAAATGGTTATTTTGGTAATTAAAAAAATTCTTACGTGTCTGTAATTTCATAGGTTTCAACCTAATAGCTTGGGCTGGGCTTTGTGATGATATCTGTGATCATAAAATTACATGATATTTCAATTCAGTGAAGCATTACAAGTCTATCACAGCAGACTGTTGAATAGCCTAAATCTTTTTCGCAGCCTTTGCCAAAGTGAGAGGTTAGACAAAATAACAAACGCAGAACCAACTCCCTGAAAGAAGCTGAAAAACATAAATAAAATGACACTGTGAAAGCTTGCCTGGCTATGCCACATCTTCCATAAGAATTTCTTCAGACCAATTCTTGAGTAATCCTTGAGCTGCCAATTATCCATGAGCAGCCAATAGTCCAATTTTACCAGTTACACATTTATATAAGTTCCAAGCATCCGTTTTAAACAATTTTGACCTCCGAGCTAAATTCTTTCTATAAAAAAAAATCTATTGCAGGAAATTGACATATCGACATTCACAACTGACAAATGCAGACATAACTAGTATGCACTAATATCTGGCTCTTCAGTCCTTCCAAGGCACACGGAAATCTCACTTCCAGTCCACTCGCGGTTAGGTGGGGCCATGTGACTAGTTCTGGACAATGAAATGTGAGCAGGAATAAAGAATATCACTTCTCAGCGCTGAAAAAGTGAAAGGGTCCATATGATTTCCCTTGCTCTGTCAAAACAAACATGAAGGTCTTTAACTGAGATTTCAAAGTCATAAGATCAAAAGAACTCAGAACACAGACTGCCAAGTCACCTCAGGGAGATCAACTGTCCTGAAGAGTCACACAAACCCACTGGGTCCTTCATGAGCAAGAAATAAACTTGTATGAAGGCGCTGAGAGTTTAGGCTTATGTATTACCACAGAATAACCTAGCCTATCCTGACCACTACAATCATCACTCAAAAACATAAACGGTCAAAACAACGGAATAGTCCACTGATAGTCTGCTTAAGAGATTACGACAACGCTCAAAAAAAAAAAAAGATTGAATGGAAATGCTACAAAACTACATCAGGAGTTAAAGTATGATTTTTTTTCAATTCTCTAGATTTTCTCCACTCTGTCTATATTTCAAATAATAAAAGCAGTAGAAAATTCAAAATTCTAACTCACATTCTTCCCACACAAACACCCTTTCCGGAGGATACTTGGTTGTGTGGGTTTGGAGTTTTGATTTTGGTTTGGCTTTGCTTATTTGTCTTAAAAAAAAATTTATTGAGGGTTTGAGGCTGAAAACATGGAACTAGGGTCTGAGATTTGAGATTTAAAATCCTAGATGATATTTTCTAAAATGTCTGCAAAGGAGTGGATTAAAACCTTTGGAGTCCCAAGCACTGGACATACTTTGTTTTACCCTGACCTCTTTGTTCATTGTAATTCAAAACCGCAAAGCTACGTCATTAATATTCCTATTAATATTAATATTTCTAATAAAGTTTTTCCCATGAATATATTAATTCTTCTTTATGCTTTTTCTTTTCAAATTATAGAAGATTTTGTTTTTAAAAAAAAGCTTTTTCTGCCCTTATTTGCTACTGCCCTGACCACGTGACTATATTACCTTAGAGTCAACTACAACCAAGTGATCACATAAAGTGTATCTGATCTTCAACCTTGTCTTAGTTATTTAGTGCTGCTATAACAGAAATACCACAAGAAGAAATTTATTTCTTCACAGTAAAGTGGGCTAAAAGTCCAAATTCAGGGCATCAGCTCCAGTGGAAGGCTTTCTCTCTCTGTTGGCCTTCTCATCAATGTTCCCCCAGGCTAGGAGCCTCTCCATGCAGGGATCCTGGGTCCAAAGGATGCGTTCTGCTCCCAACACTGCTTTCTTGGTGGTATGAGGTCCCCCACTCTCTGCTTGCTTCCCTTTCCTTTTTATCTCTTGAGAGATAAAAGGTGATGCAGGCCATACCCCAGGGAAACTCCTTTTACACTGGATCAGGAATGTGACCTGGGTAAGGGTGTTACAATCCCACCCTAATCCTCTTTAATATAAAATTACAATCACAAAATGCAGTACAACTACACAACACTGGAAATCATGGCCCAGTCAAATTGATACACACATTTTTGGGGGGACATAATTCAATCCATGACAAACCTTCAAGATGAAATTAATATAGATAACACATGGAAAAGAAAATAGTTTACATCACAGAATAATGGAGCTGGGCTCTTCTTAATTATTTAGAACAATATGTATATATAATACTCAAAACAGTTTCAAGAGTTAACCAAAAAGACTAAGGGAATTAGAAGTTCAAAGGTGCAGTGACAGGAATAAGCCTGCTGTCTTCAAGGAACAGGAAGTCATTTAGTGGCTCTGAGACGAGCTATGGGAAAATGTTTGCAGAAGGGATGAGAGGTAGGCAAAGTCAGTTCCTACAGGGCCGTATCACCCATGCTGAGTTAAATTCTACATATATTAGGGGTCACATCTTATGGAGGGAAATGATATAATTACAAATTTTTTAAATTTTAAGCACATATAATGCATCTTTTAAAATAAAGAATAGAGAGAGAAAAGCCAGAGAGATGAGAGTGCACGAGGTACCCCAAATGGCCAAGGAACAGAAAACCTAAAAGGAAACAGATTATCTGCAACCTGAGCACATCAGTTCTATTCCAGGAAAGTATGTGGGACATTATAAATCAGATTTTAATTTACTAATATTTGATGATATTTACCTGTGTCATCTCTTAAGACTTGAGATATCTCCGTGAGCTAATATATTCTGTCTCATACTGGCACTCCGAAATTATGTTTTAAGAATTCCAGATAGAACCTGAGCAATAGATTCCAGGTTCTACAATTTCTACTTACAAAGCCAATTACAGATGAAAAATTAATAAATTACAACCGTAAAATAATTGTATTAGGTAGTATGTACTGAGAAACCAAAAGAGACAAACACCTTCTAATCAGAGGCTTATCTTCTTTTATAGAAAGAAAAAAGATGGTGCCCACTTGTACAAAGTCCATCTATACAGACATTACAAAAATGTCATTTTATCATCCAATATTTCCTTTTATAATAAAACCCAAGGGCATGGTACTGTAAAAATGAGAATTTTACCAACTCTGAAACTTTGTAATAAGAAAACAAAATTAAACTTCTGCATAATCCATGGGAATGTGCTTACAGAATTTACAAGTCACATTCATAGGAACTAAAGATAAATTTCCAAATTCCTTTCAGAAGTATTTCATCACAACCCACAAGATGGGGGGGGGGAGTATCAAAGCTAGAGAGAGAAGATTGCAGCCAAAAATCTTAACATTTTTTTTCTTTACTTCATGTCATAAACTCTAATATTAATTAACATTTTATGACTATCACAAGAAATATAACTAATAAGCTTAAAAACTGAAGTCTGGAGCCAGAAATTCAAATGCAGGGGAAAACACAGGAACTAGGGTGATTTCCAAAAAAAATATGAATCTCCTAGAAGTAACAGAGAAAAAATATTCTGCGTATTTTAACAACCAAAATGCGGGGTGCTTCATGCCCCTGGGAAAAAGAAAATCTCTATTTTCTCATAAAAGAACAAAGAACACACACATTTTGAGAACCATAAAAGCTGTAACTAAGAAAAGGTCATCTGGGCAACTAGATTATCTTTACTACACACTCTTCACTATTTTATGTGGTCCTATTTTTTTTATTTTATTTTACGTACCTCAGGAAATTAGGTTTCCATCACTCCCCTTGAAAATTTTCTAACAAACCATTAGATACTATTGCTAAGTAGTAACCAATAATCCCCACCAACTGGTTTAAATATTCTACCCCATGTCTTACTGGGGCAGAATACTTTACTACTATTCTCTCATTAGTACTATATCACAGAAAAAAATATTTTTTGTGAAGGTTAAAGTTCTGATTGGGAAAACAGGAGATGGCAGTGATTTAGTGAGTGAGTTTAAATTCTGAGATCCCAAGGAAAAATAATCAATAAGGTCTTCTCTCACCTTTTATTAACTGCAAAATGAACACATCTCTAGAGAGAAATTTTTCTCCTTTATGGTAACCGTTTGGTGTTGGATGACTTGGGAAATTGTTATATCCTAGGCCTGCCCAACACATATATGTATGGGAACAATGAGGCACATGAGTGACCCTGCTGGTATCTGAATACCGGTGGCATAGCTTACAGCTTCACAGCAACACGCAAGCCCCTACAGTACAACAAACTGACAGACACGTGGGGGCAGTACTCAGGTACCAGCAGGGTCACTCTTGGAGGACAGGTTTCAGTTGAGCACCCAGACTAAGACAGACTAGGAAGAAGAACCCAGCAGTCTACTTCTGAAAAGCATTAGCCAGTGAAAACCTTACGAATAGCAGTGGAATACTGTCTGATATAGTGCTGGAAGACGAGCCCCCCAGGTTGGAGGCACTCAAAAGATGACTGGGGAAGAGCTGCCTCCTCAAAGTAGAGTCAACCTTAAAGACATGGATGGAGTAAGGCTTTCGGGACCTTCATTTGCTGATGTGGCACAACTCAAAATGAGAAGAAACAGCTGCAAACATCCATTAATAATCGGAAACTGGAATGTACACAGTATCAATCTAGGAAAATTGGAAATCGTCAAAGATGAAATGGATCGCATAAACATCGATATCTTAGGCATTAGTGAGCTGAAATGGACTGGTATTGGCCATTTTGAATCGGACAATCATACAGTCTACTATGCTGGGAATGACAACTTGAAGAGGAGTGGTGTTGCATTCATTGTCAAAAAGAATGTTTCAAGATGTATCCTGAAGTATAACGCTGTCAGTGATAGGATAATATCCATACGCCTACAATGAAGACCAGTTAATGCAGCTATTATTCAAATTTATACTCCAACCACTAGAGCCAAAGATGAAGAAATAGAAGATTTTTATCAGCTGCTGCAGTCTGAAATTGATCGAACATGCAATCAAGATGCATTGATAATTACTGGTGATTGGAATGCAAAAGTTGGAAACAAAGAAGG
Organism: Loxodonta africana; assembly: GCF_030014295.1. Lineage (NCBI taxonomy): Eukaryota > Metazoa > Chordata > Mammalia > Proboscidea > Elephantidae > Loxodonta > Loxodonta africana. The sequence continues at coordinate 58,696,236 of NC_087357.1, read as the reverse complement.
ATCAGTAGTCAGAAAATATGGCCTTGGTGATAGAAACAATGCCAGAGATCGAGTGATAGAATTTTGCAAGAGCAACAACTTCTTCACTGCAAATACCTTCTTTCACCAACATAAACAGCGACTATACACATGGACCTCGCCAGATGGGACACAAAGAAATCAAATTCACTACATCTGTGGAAAGAGACAATAGAAAAGCTCAATATCATCAGTCAGAACAAGGCCAGGGGCCAACTATGGAACAGAGAACATCAATTGCTCATACGCAAGTTCAAGCTGAAACTGAAGAAAATCAAAGCAAGTCCACAAGAGCCAAAATATGACCTTGAGTATATCCCACCTGAATTTAGAGACCATCTGAAGAATACATTTGACGCACTGAACACTAGTGACCGAAGACCAGACAAGCTGTGGAATGACATCAAGGACACCATACATGAAGAAAGCAAGAGGTCATTGAAAAGACAGGAAAGAAAGAAAAGACCAAGATGGATGTCAGAGGAGACTCTGAAACTTGCTCTCGAACGTCCAGCAGCTAAAGCAAAAGGAAGAATTCATGAAGTAAAAGAACCGAACAGAAGATTTCAAATGGCGTCTCAAGAAGACAAAGTAAAATATTATAACGACATGTCCAAAGAGCTGAAGATGGAAAACCAAAAGGGAAGAACATGCTCGGTGTTTCTCAAGCTGAAAGAACTGAAGAAAAAATTCAAGCCTCGAGTTGCAATAGTGAAGGAGTCCATGTGGAAAATATTAAATGACGCAGGAAGCATCAAAAGAAGATGGAAGGAACATACAGAGTCATCATATCAAAAAGAATTAGTCGATGTTCAACCATTAAAAGAGGTGGCATATGATCAGGAACCAATGGTGCTGAAGGAAGAAGTCCAACCTGCTCTGAAGGCATTGGCGAAAAACAAGGCTCCAGGTATTGATGGAATATCAATTGAGATGTTTCAACAAACAGATGTAGCGCTGGAGGTGCTCACTCATCTATGCCAAGAAATATGGAAGACAGCTTCCTGGCCAACTGACTGGAAGAGATCCATATTTATGCCTATTCCCAAAAAAGGTAATCCAACCAAATGTGAAAATTATAGAACAATATCATTAATATCGTACGCAAGCAAAATTTTGCTGAAGATCATTCAAAAATGGCTGGAGCAGTATATCGTCAGGGGACTGCCAGAAATTCAGGCTGGTTTCAGAAGAGGACATGGAACCAGGGATATCACTGCTGATGTCAGATGGATCCTGGCTGAAAGCAGAGAATACCAGAAGGATGTTTACCTGTGTTTTATTGACTACGCAAAGGCATTCGACTGTGTAGATCATAACAAACTATGGATAACGTTGCGAAGAATGGAAATTCCAAAACACTTAATTGTGCTCATGAGGAACCTTTACATAGATCAAGAGGCAGTTGTTCAGACAGAACAAGGGGATACTGATTGGTTTAAAGTCAGGAAAGGTGTGCATCAGGGTTGTATTCTCTCACCATACCTGTTCAATCTGTATGCTGAGCAAATAATCCAAGGAGCTGGACTATATGAATAAGAACGGGGCATCAGGATTGGAGGAAGACTTGTTAACAACCTGCGTTATGGAAATGACACGCCCTTGCTTGCTGAAAGTGAAGAGGATCTGAAGTACTTAGCAATGAAGATCAAAGACCACAGCCTTCAGTTTGGATTGTACCTCAACATAAGTAAAACAAAAATCCTCACAACTGGACCAATGAGCAACATCATGATAAATGGAGAAAAGATTGAAGTTGTCAAGGATTTCATTTTACTTGGATCCACAATCAACAGCCATGGAAGCAGCAGTCAAGAAATCAAAAGATGCATTGCATTGGGCAAATCTGCTGCAAAGGACCTCTTCAAAGTTTTGAAAAGCAAAGCTGTCACCTTGAAGACTAAGGTGTGCCTGATCCAAACCATGGTATTTTCAATCACATCATATGCATGTGAAAGCTGGACAATGAATAAGGAAGACTGAAGAATTTACGTCTTTGAATTGTGGTGTTGGCGAAGAATATTGACTATAACATGGACTGCCAAAAGAATGAACAAATCTGTCTTAGAAGAAGTACAACCAGAATGCTCCTTAGAAGCAAGGATGGCGAGACTGCATCTTACATACTTTGGACATGCTGTCAGGAGGGATCAGTCCCTGGAGAAGGACATCATGTTTGGCAGAGTACAGGGTCAGCAGAAAAGAGGAAGACTCTCAACGAGGTGGATAGACACAGTGGCTACAACGAGCTCAAGCATAGCAACGATTGTAAGGATGGCGCAGGACCGGGCAGTGTTTCGTTCTGTTGTGCATAGGGTCGCTATGAGTCAGAGCCGACTCGACGGCACCTAACAAAAACAACAACAAATGAGGCACAGCCAAAGGTGTCCTACGTTCTCTAACTCATAAAAAAACATACTTGCCAAGAAAAACAACATTATAGGCCAACTTCATTCTGAGGCAGCACACTGCAGTGGAAAGCACACAGAATGAGAAGAAGTCAAGGCTTGGAGTCCAGTCTTAGCTCTGTTAGGACCCAGTGGTTTGACCATGGGAAAGCCCTTTGGCATCTCTGAGCCTCAGTTTCCTCATTTACACAATGAACTTTGGCAAAGAGTCCCTTTAGCCTCAAAACTTTATACTTATCTAAGAATAGGAACTAAATAGTCCTTCTAAAGATATGCTAATATGAGTGTTACACAATGTTCCTAGCTGGATAACAGAAAACATAAATTCATCCTGCAAATGAACATGTTAAGGTTTAAGAGTGAGGGGAATTTTTGAGAGCTTAAAAAAATATATGGCAAGTGTTTCTTCTCTGTGAGAAAGAGCAGTGAGAAGAATTTGACCATGTTTTAATGTTACTCCACACTCCAGGTTCTATGGGTACATTCTACTGTAAGAGTAAAACCAGCTAACTGAAAGAAGATGGATGGCTATAAAGTCATGTTATTATAATTTGTAGTAATTCAAAACTGAAATAGCAGGGTAACCAAAACCTCTAAGTAGACCCCAAACACATTTTGTTTGGCAAGTTCAGCCTCTTTCTCTGCCAAATGTCATGGCAAATCAACAAAGTTTCATCTCCTCTTATTTGAAATGATCAAAAAGCAGAAGACAAAAGACATACAAAGGTGTTGGTCAATCAATCCATACTCTAAACAGACAGTCTCTGATTAAGAAGTTGGTATTCCCCCAGGACTATGGGCCCTGGGCACCCTGCTAACTCAGAAATGAAGTCACTCCCAAAGCCCACTTTTCAGACAAATATTACACAGGCCTACAAAACAAACAACAACACATGTGAGGAATGTGCTTCTTAGTTCAATCAAATATATGAGACCAAATGGGCAACTCCTGCCCAAAAGCAAGACAAGAAGGCACAAAGGGACAGGAAAACTGGATAAATGGACACAGGCAACCCTGGGTAGAAAGGGGGAAAGTGCTGACACATTGCAGGAATTACAACCAATGACACAGAACAATTTGTGTATAAATTTTTGATTGAGAAACTAAATAGCACTGTAAGCTTTCAAGTAAAGCACAATAAATTTTTTAAAAAAAAAAGATGTTGGTATTATTCGTTCTTATTTGGGACTAGGGTTACTGGGTTTCAGTAAATTGTTAGGTAATTACTAAATTAGATTACTTACTACATATACCATTGTACATTATAACACATTCCCAAAAATAAAATTGTTAAAAATCATTTAGTGATAAAATCAATCACATATGTTGATATCTTGCTAGCCATAGTGCTTCATATTTTCATTAGCCTATATCTCAAAGTACAATATAAACTTAGGGTAAAGCTCGTTGTTAATGAAAGTGGGTATAAATGTATATTTCAAATATCTTCTTCATTATTTCACTGCAAGTGGGGAAGCTGACTTCTTGTCAGACTGAATTAGATAACCTTGTTATATGGCTAAGGATTCTTACCACGGCAGGAAAAGCATCAACTCCACCAATTCCCTGTAGTTTGCTTATGCCTGCATTATTAGTATCATCTTCTTTGCATCAATTCTTTTAAGCCACTTTTCCATTTTGTGAGTACTAGTTTGGTTAAAACTAGGTAAGAGAGTACTTAAATTCTTAACTGAACACACATAAACATCAATAAGGATCAACACACTGGAAAGGAAAGCATGAGGACCATGTGTTAACTCCTCCACGCTGTGGATCTTCCAGTATTTCCCTAGGACACTTCTGTGAGGAGAGACCAGTTGACCTAGGAGCAGGTGAGGGTGTCAATATCAAGATGTACGTTACATATTTGCAAACACTTAGCTGCTTCTTTTAACACAAAATATCAATAGATAGACCTCTATTCCCCACTGCCTACTTCGGAGACCAAGGGTGTAAACGATTGTGGGAGATAACTGAAGCTGTTACCTGAAGCTTCTGACACTTGCTTGAATGTCAGTAGGTCGTGGTTATGTTCTAGGCACACGGAGCAGCATATGAATCCTTCAGCATGACCAGTAGGGAACTCTTATGGACTTCAGTGGCTGAGCTCTCTTGAAATAGCTTTTTTCACCATGGTGACCGAATCATTCTTTGTCTTCTGAACTTCAATCATTCATGACCTCAGAAACCAACAAGGAAAGCTTAAAAGGCATCTGTTCATCTTGAATACTTATTCTATTCTCATGGTCAAGATGAGATTAATCTTTAAGTCCCAACTACTCTGGGAGGTGCTGCAAAGGGTTGTTCATTAGTTAAAGGTCACAACATTTCATTACATAATCTTGGATTAGTGAGTAAAGCTTATACCTAAACTCTGTTTCTTTTTATATTCTGTGTAATTTATATGCTATATTTCAACAAATACATATTGAGCACCTTCCATGTGCCTGGCAGTATAAGCAAGTTGCTGTTCTTATTCTGGTGGGATGAAGGGAGGAAACAAACAATAAACATGTGTCAGAGTGTGTATGTGTGTTAAGAAGAAAGTTAGATTAAGGAGACAGAATGAGGAGGTTGAGAGAGAAGTCTCTTTTAGATTGGGTCATCACGGACAGCCTCTCTGATGGGAGAACACGGGAGTAAACATATACCTGAGGGGCAAGCTGGCAAACATTCAGAGGAAGACAGTCCAGGCTCAAAGGCAGAAAGGGTGGAGAGACTGCAGCAGGGTACAGGAGGAGAGAATGATAGAGAAGGAGGTAAGAGAAGTGAGGTGGCAGGTAAGTAAGGCCTTGGAGGCCAGAGTCAGGTTTTTATTGTATTCTGAGAGTAATGCAGAGCCACCAGGTGACTTTTTGAGCAGTAGGTTGGCCCGAATTAACTTCCATTTTCAAAGGATCACCCTAAATGCATATGGAAATAAATGAAAGATTGGAAGCAGGAAGACAAGCTTAGAGGCTTTTTTTTTTTTGCAAATCCAAGTGAGTAATGGTGGTTTGAAGGAGAGTTGCAGCTGAGGAAGTTAGATTTTAAACTTTTGAAAACAGAGCTGTCAGGATTTACTAAAGGATTGGATATGTGGTATAAAAGAAAGGATGGGGTAAAAAAAAGAAAAAAGAAAATCTTTGCAGGCTTGAAATAATTTTAGGGTTCAACTCAAAAGAGGAATCTGAAAGTCAAACCAGTTGGAGGATATCTTCTCCTAGTACTCCATACTTCTACATATAACTCTTCCCAGAGGCAATTATGTTTGCACTTCTTTATTTAGTAGCTATCTCTCCACTATTAGAATGTAATTTCCTGGAAGGCAGGATTTGTATCTATCTGTCTGGTACATAGATAGATCACCTTATATTACCTGCACCAAACTCAGTATCAGGCACTTGCTGATCCCTCATTAAATACTCGAAAGAAAGGACGGATGGATGAACGAATGCCCAAAGCTTTGAGCAACTGTGATATTTCATCTTATTAGAAATAGCTGAGCGAACTAGGGATGTTGAAAAGAAAATATTTTCATTAGATGGCAGTTAGGCCTATAAATATAATTTTTTCCTAGCATATCCTTTCATATTATTTAAACTCTAAGACATAACTAATTTTACTAACCCAAAGAGATGTTGGTCTTCTATACTCTCAGCTAGTTTGTTAGCAAATTCTTCTGTCAACAGAATCTTATCCTGACCTAACACTATAACCATATCAAACATTTAATCTATATAAAAATTCTTGAAGGAGCCCTGGTGGCACAGTGGTTAAGCGTTTGGCTGCTAATTGAAAGGCCAGTAGTTCTTAGAAAATCGCTATTTCTGCTGAAAATAAGAGATATCTCTATTATTATTATTCAAGCTCAAGCAAAAAATGGTGAAACTGAAGAGTGAGTTCTATAGATAAATCTCAAATCTTGTTTTCAATGATTGCAGCCTCCCTCTCCAATAAACCTTTATACCAGCTGTTAAAAGCTCTTCAAGCTGATTTTGTTGCATTTCATTTTCACCCTCCTTCACACTGCGGGGAAAAAAAAAAATTTTTTTTTTTTTTTTTTCCACACTGCATGGAGAAACGAACAAGAACAGTGAGGAGACAGAAAATCCTAGTGTTGAGAAGATGCAAGGTAGTGACCGGCTTAGATTAAAAAAAAAAAAAAAAAAATTTTTTTTTAGATTAATCCTGGCTAACTCGAAGGTCTGAATTATTCACAGTTAAACATACTTAGAGCTTGGCGTAAAGCTTACATGTAAGTGTGCTGGTTTCTAACATTAATTTTTTATTAAAAAACTAAGTTCATTTAACCTTTTTTGCTGAAATGTCACTAGGCTGACGCTATGAATGGTGAACGCACAGGAGGCTGCAGTAAAAATGGAGAGTCTTCCTGTAACTAAACAAGATGACACTGTGTGATGTGTGGCTTGTGATGTCAGCAGAACTCGAATATAGAATCTCTTGAGTTTCCATCTCCAGGCTAACCCCTTACACCGCCAGACACTTTCCCCAGAATTGTCCTCCATTTCAAAGAGTCGCCCACACCACCTGGCACCCCATGCGTGTCCCAAAGGTTGGTCCTGGGGACGCCTACACGAGAAAGGGGAGCTCTGCCCAGAGCGGAGAAGCTCGAGGGTCACAGGCTAAAAGAAGCCGAGCCCCAAGGTTGGGAAAGCCCAAGAGAGAGGCCAGCGCGTGAGGGTAACAGTTTTGGGGTGGGGACAGGCCCAGGACTTCCGGGACCGGCTTTAGCGCCGGCGTCCCCTCCTCGATGACTCCTAGGCGGGCAGTGAGGGTAGACAGAGGGTAGCGGACTCGGCAGGAGCGAGGAGGCCAAGCTGGGGCGGTTGGTGGCAAGGTAGTAGAGGGCGGGGTCGGCCGCTCTCCCCCAGGCTTTACAAAGCCTGTTCGCTAGCCCCACCCCCGGCCTGGACCGCAAGCCGCTCCCAGCTGCCTCCTGCGTCCCCAGGTAGCACCCGCATGTGGTGGGGCCCGGGGGACACGCGCCAGGGCGGGTCCGCGCGGTCCTGTTCAGGAATGTGTGCCAGGGTGGGCGGGGTGATGAGGGGATCTTTCTGCATCCCCCCCCCATATCCGCAGACTCAGGGAACGTAAAGGCTTAGAGCACCTCTTTGCACTCCTGAAAGCCGGAGGGGGGAGGGGGAGGTAGAGTAGGGGGACTGACCTCATTACCTTGTGCTGACCTCCTGACAGCTGCCTGGCTGCAATGAGGATACACAAAGCCCCGCAGGTGCTTGCTTCCAAAATACTTCGGATGTTTTCTGCATCCTCCCTTCCTTACCAACCCCCAGCACGCACACACACACACACACACAATTACGCAGGCAGAGGCAGGTGGCTGGAGGGATTAGAGGGATAAAGTCACTCTCAGAAGAGAGAAGAATCTGGGCAGGACATGTCCACGCTGGGGTCTTCGGAAAGTAGGTGAAGCATCCGAAGCTCCTCAGGACCGCCCTCAGGTGATGCGTGATTTTTTTTTTTTTTTTTTTTTGGTTTGTTACCTCTGAAAGTCCAGGGCTGTAAAAAGGTTTTGGTTAAGAATGATCGATCCATAGAGGCTTTCTCTGGGCTTGTTCTCCCACACCTTCTGAGTATGGAGGAGGGAGAGATTGGAGGTCTCCTAATTTGAAGTTGATGTTCTAAGTGCTTTACTTACATTAATGCAGTTAATCCTGACAAAAACTCACCAAGGCACAGAGAGGTTAAGTCACTTGCCCAAGGTCCCTGGGCTGGTAAGAGATAGAACCGGATTGAAACCTGGGCAACCTGGCTCTAGAGCCAGTGTTCTTAACTGCTGTGCTGTGTTGTTCCCTCTCTGTTGTGGTTGTCTGTTTTCTTGTCTGTTCCTCCCTAGACTGTAAGCTTTGTGAGGTAAGGGTCTGTGTCTGTTTTATTCACCTTTACACCCACAGAAAGTGGCACAGTGCCCAGGTACTCAATAAAGATGTGTTCATAGAAAAAAAAAAAAGTCTCAAATGAATGTTCAAGGGCGCTTAGTTTTTAAAACTTGAGAATTTCCCCCCCCCCCAAAAGTACAAACTCTCTTCATCTGAATTACATGTATACATTAAGAGGATGGATTACTGGCAGTGTCCCATGTTGTGTGCAGTGGATGTGACACTGTTAGACTGAAAGCTACGTTTATTGCATGGTTTAAGAAAAACTGCCTACTTCCTTATATGCCTTTTTTATATGCTATATATTACTGGGATTTATCTGTGTTGGGAAGACTGTCACAGCACCCTGCTCTCTGATAGAAGGGCCATTCCTGGTGTAGACCACCTGACCTGGGACAGATGTCCCGTATATTCCCTTTTTTATTACTGGTGGCTCAGATGGGTGCGACTGCACTTCCTAGGCCTCTAGCCTTCTTCTCTGGTGAAAGAGAAAAGGCTTTAGAAATGTGCCCTAGGCAAGCTGGGGAGCAAGGAAGAATACCATATATCTTTTTTCCCATTAAAAGTCTTCACATATTGGCAATTTAATAAAACCCAAAGCCTTGTTTACCACCTGTCAGACCCACTCGGAAATGTAAGGATTAACTAATAAAAGATTTGTAAAATGCTTCCCGAATACAAAATTCCATAAATATGCTAAATAGTAATAATCCACCCATTGTTAAATTTATGTAGCTGCTTCTGCCATGCATACAAGATGATTTAGAATGCATGTTTCCTGTCAATTAAACAATGAGTTTGGAGTAAAATAATGAGCTCAATTCGCATCCCATGAAACTCTGAAATAAAATTTCTCCCACAAGGCACATCAGCAGAGAATCATAAAGTAAGCAGCATTTCAAAAAGCTATATATGGAATGGCATCTACCTTATGGTTGGGGGAAAAGGGACCCAGTGAACTTCTGAAACTAAGAAATATTCAGTCCTAGTTCCTGTATGTCTGAACCATAAACGTTCTCTTAGGTTTTGGGTAAGTCCAGGGGGAAGGCAAACAGATTTTGTAGGATGTCCTGATAGCTGTCCGCTTTAATCCATGAAATATGCCTCTTGGTATTTTTAGGCTGAAGTTCAATCTGTGGTTTTGTTCTTAGACAATGCAGGAAAATTTTCATAGTTACTTAGACAAATTATTCATTATTCCAACATCATGGGCTTGTTTTTTAAAGCATCCTTAACACCAGCAATCATTTTAATATCCTGCAGATAATTGAATTAATTTGTTCCCAGTGGACTGAGTGACATGTTAACATTTTTTCTCTTTGCACGTATTTAATAAAAAGTGTGTCAATGTTGTGTTTACTGGTCTCCTAGAGTAAAACCTGTTTCTTATATGCTAGTTTGAAGTATAAATATTGATATGGTCTTTTCTGTTTTACGAAAACAACCTTGGATTCAGCACTGGCAAAAACCATGAAGTTTGGGATGTTTTTCCTTGACACACTCCCACTTCCAGTGGCTTTTTCTTATCATTTCCTCCACGCAGATCTCTCAACTGTTCTGTTAAGGAGGTCTCAGCTCAGTATTCCAGAACTTTCTCTCTACCACCGCCCTTCCTTTACCCAAGTAACTTAACCTCTGCCCTTTTCTGTCTCAACTTTCCAACTGCTTGATACAGATGAAGATGCACTAGGCGAAAATAAAAACAGCTTGCTGTCCCTACAGCCTGGTGGCATAGTGGTTAAGAGTCCGGCTGCTAACCAAAAGGTCAGCAGTTCAAATCCACCAGCTGCTCTTGGATACCCTATGGGGCAGTGTGACCCTGTCCTATAGGGTCACTGTGAGTCGGAATCAACTTGAAGGCAATGGGTTTGGTTTTGGGTTATACTTTGTACATTCCACATTCCAACAACATGATATACTAGGCACTGTGCCACATTATCTCATTAAATTCTTCTAACAATGGAATGAGATAGATATCCTCTGTGTTTCACACAAAAGGAAACTGAGGCTCCAGGAAGCTCTCATGGCCAGGGTCAGGTAGCTAATGAGCAGAAGTGACAGTAATTCAACCGCAGCAGTCTGGCACTTCTGCTGCATTGTGCTCCCTAAGAAGAATCCACATACTGGACTGAAACTAGGAAGAGTTCTTCTATTAACTAACTGGCCGTTTGACCTCCAATAAGCCCCTTAAGCCCTCTGGGTCTCTGGTTTCCTTTCTCCAGTGGTGGATTAAATTATCTCTCAGAGACAGAAGGGACTGTTCCAGGATTCTGGTTGCCAAGCACATAAGCTACTCTTCCCATGGAAGTCCAAAATATGCCATTCTCTACCCCACCCCTTCCTCTAACCTCACTCTTTTATCTTCTTCCTTTCTTGTTGTTGTTGTTAGCGGCTATGAAGTCAGCCCCAGACTCATGGCAATCCCACACACAACTGAATGAAATACTGTCTGGTTCTTTGCCATCCTCATGTTTGGTTGGGGATTTGACTGTTTTGATCCATAGGGTTTTCACTGGCAGATTTTCAGTAGAGATCACCAGGCCTTTCTTCCTAGGACATCTTAGTCTGGAAGTTCTGCTGAAATCTGTTCAGCCTCATAGCAACACACAAGTCTCCACTAACAGACAGGTGGTGTCTACGAATGAGGTGCACTGCCAGGAATCAAACCCAGGTCTCCCACACGGAAGGTGAGAATTCTACCACTGAACTACCATGTCCCCATTTTCTTCCTTAAAGTCTCAGTAAATATCAGCTCCTCTGAGATGCTTTTCCTGAACTCCCTTCTGTTATTCTCTCAGCCCCTAGAAATCCTTCACAGCTCTAATTACAAACTGCACTTGTTTTATTTGTGGTAGTTTACACATGGTTGCTGCTTTATTATGTTCCTGCCACCCTCTCCCCATATCAGAATGTAAGCTGCACAAGGCCAGAGCTCTTTCTGTTTGACTTCTTTTTCGTTGCTGTATTCCCAGGGCCTAGTACAATGGGGACTAGTGGTCAATAAGTATATGTTGAATGAATTATCCCTTATTAAGAACATATGTGAATGTCCAAGATATTGCCAAATGAAGCATCATCAATCTTAAGCTGCTTAGAGAGAGTGAGCCTGAGTTATGAATGGAGATATGAGAATAGTAGTGCAGACAATGTGGCTGCCCTCGGACACACAGGACAGACGGACACAACTGCACATAGTCCAATACCCATATTTTGCAGCAGAGAAAGCGGAACCTCAGAACAATAATAGAAACCTGGGGCTAGAAGCTTCCTTAAAGATCAATTAATAGGTCAAACCATTGTTTTATTGAAGCCCAGAAAACGGTGAACCTAAGGTTCTATAGAAGCTAAGCCTCCTGACTTCCAGACCAGTGCTCTTTTCACAAAAGGTCAAAAATCTCTAGGGCCACCCAGTCAAAACGGGTAGAGAGATTTGGACGATGACATTTTCTTTTTGACATTCCAAACAGCTTTGAGTTGCCCAGGCCAATCCTGGGTAGCAGCATTAGAACAAGCAGAACCTCCTACTACAGATAGTCTACTCTTTAATTTCTTATGGTCTCTATAAACTTACAGCAACTCATTTAGTATTTTAATGATCCATCAGGCAGCCTTTTAATACTTATCATTAGTTCACCAATTCTCTTAAAATGTTTGAAAGCTTCAAATGGAAATATATACAGTGCTGAGCATTTAACACTGGTGTGACAGATTTAAAGGATGACTGATATTTTGAACTCTGAAATGTTGATGGCTTCGTTTTAAGGACTAAAATGATAACTTTTCTAACTTAGATAGCAATCTTAGCTAGGGTATTATATCCCATAAACAAGCAGTTCTTAAACTTCCGAAGGCATGAAAATCAACTGGAAGGCTTTTTAAGAACGCAGATTGCTTGGAGCCATTCTGCATGGTTCTGAATTAACAGGTCTGACTTTAGACCCAGACAGCTGCATTTTTAACAAACATCTTTAGAGATGTCTCAAGAAACTGGTTTAGGGATCTCACTCTGAGATCCTATACTAATTCTGTTTTGGTTTTAATTTTCCCAGATTCCTCCTAAGATAATTTTTGAGAATTCAGTGTGTTTCAACCTAGCAAATAGCATAAATGATCAAAATTGATCTACTAGGTATGATGAGCATCTGTTTCCTTCTAGTAAAAGCCATATAAAAAGGTGATAGGTAGGTAGACAGACAGACAGAATCATGATATAGCTACTGAATTTGCTATTGGCCCAAAAACAGAAAATGTTTCAAGATGTTTCTGTTGAATCACAAAAATGAAATATCAGTGTATATCAGTGAGCTCAGTGTTAAGTTCCATGGGGAAATAATTAAGTTCCTTGTCCTCAAGGTACTTAAATTCAGTGTAGTTGAGAAGTAAGATTAATATCAGGGGTAGGGTTGCACATAAAATAGAGGTGCCCAGTTAAATCTGAATTTCAAATATACAGCAAATCATGTTTTAGTATAAGTATGCCCCATACAATATTTTTATTTGCTAAATAAATCTGGCAACCCTACTCAAGGAACATTAGCATTTAATGTTTGTGTAACTATGGGATATTGAGTGGTTGTTAAGCTTTGAGAAACTACTAAAAGATGTGGAGCTGCTCCTTAGAAACGTCCAATAATACATTGCAATGGAAATCGCATACTATTTCATGGGTTCCAGGCTGCAAAAGCCCACCTGTGGTCACTAGCGTCATCTCTAGTGGTAGACAGCAGAGGCAAGACCTTCAGACTGCTTACTCTAGGCCAGGAAGGTTTGGGAGGTATCTTGGCAAAGTGGAATTTGAACTGCGCCTTTAGGTGCAGTAGAATTTAGCTGGATCGGGTGGGAAAGCAGGGAAGCTTTGGGAAATGTAGAGAGGCACCAGATGTCAGGCTTTGCGAAGAGGCAGGTTCCCTTAGGCCTTGAGTGTATTTTGTGCAGAGTACTGAGAAATTAGCTTGGACAGGTAAAAAAAAAAAAAACTAATAAAAGATCAAGTCATGGACAGCCTTAAATTCTAAAGAATTCTGACTGCCCGTGATGGAAAATGGAATGTCCTCAGAGATCTGTCAGGGAAGGGAAAATTATCAAACAAAGGCAGGCAACATGAGAAGTTGTAGGGAGCCCAGGCTACAGAGTCAACAGGCCTGATAAAAGGTCCTCCATTTATGAGCTGGGAGCCCTCTGATGCGTGGGCAGCTTCTGTGAGCCTCCATCTCCTGGGACTCATAATAGATACTACTAATAGGATTGTTTTGAGGATGAAATGAAGTTGTATAGTAACTGGCACAGTACATGATACCTTGTAACTATTCAGTTAATGATACCTAGTACTCAAATATACCAAGGACCATGAAAATGGCACAAAACAAGGCAATGTTTCATTCTGCTATATGTAAGATCACCATGATTCAGAGCCAATTCAATGGCAACTAACAACAGTAACAGTACTACCATTGCTGCTGCTGTTCCTACTGCTGCTATTATTAAGAGGGATTAGTAGAGGAACCCTGGAAACAGAGTGGATAAGCTCTCAGCTGCTAACTGAAAGATAAGTGGCTTGAACTCACCAGCCACTCTGAGGGAGAAAGACGTGGCAGTCTGCTTCCCTTGGAAACCCTATGGGGCAGTTCTATTCTATCTTATAGGGTCATCATGAGTCCAAATTGACTTCACTGCAACAGGCTTAGTCTCCTAGTGGAGTCCTTAGGTGGCACAAACAGTTAAGTGCTCAACTTCTAGCCAAAAGGTTGGGGGTTCAAACCCACTCAGAGGCGCCTTGGAAGACAGACCTAGTGATGTGCTTCAGAAAGGTCACAGCTTTGAAAACCCTACGGAGCACAGTTCTACTCTTACACACACAAGGTCACATGAGTCAGAATGGACTCTGCATTAACTAACAACGGCCTCCTAGCAGCCAGCTAGAAAGGTTTTGGAGGAGTGAAGAATGATTGTTTGATTTCTAGATTTAAATAAGGCTTAAAAATCTCCCTTTTTCAGAACATCTAGATTAATTTGCATAACATAGTTTATAAAGAAAATATTCTACATTCTACTTTGGTGAGTAGCGTCTGTAAGTGGCCATCTAAGATTTTCCACTGGTCTTACCCCTTCAGGAGCAAGGGAGAATGAAGAAAACTAAAGATACAAGGGAAAGATTAGTCCAAAGGACTAATGGACCACAACTACCACCTCCACCAGACTGAGTCCAGCACAACTAGATGGTGCCTGGCTACCACCACTGACCGCTCTGACAAGGATCACAATAGAGGGTCCCAGACAAAGCTGGAGAAAAATGTAGAACAAAATTCTAACTCACAAAAAAAAGACCAAACTTACTGGCATGACAGAGACTGGAGAAACCCTGAAGAGTATGGCCCCGAACACCCTTTTGGCTCAGTAATGAAAACACTCCTGAGGTTCAATTCTCCCTTCAGCCAAAGATTAGACAGGCCCATAAAAGCAAAACGAGACTAAAGGGGCATACCAGCCCAGGGGCAAGGACTAGAAGGCAGGAAGGGACAGGAAAGCTGGTAATAGGGAACCCAAGGTCAAGAAGGGAGAGTATTGACATGTTGTGGAATTGTTAACCAATGTTATAAAACAATACGTGTACTAACTGTTTAATGAGAAGCTAGTTTGTTCTGTAAACCTTCATGTAAAGTACAATAAAATATATATACATATACATACATATATATATAAATATATATATATAAATCTCCTTTTTTCAAATTACAAGTTCATTTCCAAAAACAGTGAGGGCAGAATCAAGTTAACAAAGTGAGTTTGTACTTTTAACTGACGAATTTAAAATAAGTACATTCGACCCTTTATTATTTCTCCTAAGAGAGAATATTATGGATATTCCAAACAATTTACTCTGATTCAAAGTCATGTAAACCTTTTTTAATTATCTGTGTTACTCTTAATAGCAGATTTGCCATCTTACTTGTTTTTGTTGGGCTGATATTTAATTTGGACACAATAAGCTCAGACTAATCATTTAGAATGTTGTTCCCCAAAACCTTTTAAATATCAAGGCAAAATGAATTTATCAGAGATTATTCACAAAGGAATGGAGCTTCCTGCCTATAGGTAATGGGGATAACACTGAAGATGGTAACACAGAGGCTCAGAAATCAGGCTGCTTAGATCCCTGGTGGCTCACCCAACTACTTGTGACTCAGTCAAGTCACTTAGATTCTCTAAACCTCAGGGCCTCCTCATCTGTAAAACAAAGCTAGTAGTAACCCCTGCCTCCCAGAATTGTAATGAGAATTAAACAAGGGCCTATAAAAAAAAAAAAAAAAATTTTTTTTTTATGCATAGTTCTCAGCAAGGTGTCAGAACACAGTGAATTCTGTGACCTCAGTGCCGCTATCACCTTTTCAGTGCATGAGTTCTCTATTACACTCAGTAACAAAGAATTTAATTCAGGAAAATGTTTAGTAATGTGGGAGATTTTTAGTCATATTTTACATTTCATTTATGCAGCCAGGGCTGTTAAAGGGTTTTCTAAGCCATAGAGTACAGTGTTCTTATTTCTAAGAATTTTTAACCCCAATTTTCATTGTGATCTTTTCTCCAGTGGTTAAGCACTGTAACCAAAAGTTTGGCAGTTTGAACCCATCAGCCGCTCATCAGGAGAAAGATGTAGCAGTCTGCTTCCACAAAAACTTATCCTGGAAACCCTATGGGGCAGTTCTACTTTGTCCTATAGAAATGCTGTGTCAAAATTGACTCAACGGCAGTGGTTTTGGTTTGGTTTTATACATCTTCAACTTTAATAGGGTGATTGGTGCCTTTGTAAAGAGCTTCGGGTTTCAAACTGCACATTAGTCTGGGCCCTAGAATTTAGGCTCATAAACCTATGATACTGAACAATACAGGATTGGTTTAAGGTACATTGTAGTTGCACATGTGCTCGTTATATTTTATTTGGTTTGTGTTAAAAACCTTGAGGACATCTCCCAGTGCCTTAAATATGGTAAACTTAAATATTTACTGAAAAATTGAATTTATAATACTATTCAGTGCATTCTTTTTCTAAGGATAACTTTCCTCACAATAGGAAATCTAACTCAAAAATAAAAACACAAGGAAAAGAAATCTAACTACATGCAACAAATCACCAGTTTGACATTTCTAGACAGAAGTACTGAAATTGTGAATTTGGAGATCTATCTTTCATACATTTAGAATGTTGTTGTTTAGCTGACATAAAGTCAACCCCTGACTCATGGTGACCTCATGTGTTACAGAGTAGAACTGTTCCATGGGATTTTCTTGGCTGTATCTTTACAGAAGCAGATCTCCAGGCCTTCCTTCCACGGAGCCATTGGGTAGGTTCTAACTGCCAATGTTTCGGTTAGCAATCAATCACAAACCCCTTGTGCCACCCGGGTTTCCATATTCTAGAGCTTGGATTATATAACAAGTCTATATCTCCCTTAGGGTGTCTGCATTGGCTGTGCCCTCTGCCTAGAAGGTTCTCTCAGATCTTGCTGGGCTCAGCTAAAATGTCATCTCAGAGAGGTATTCTATGACCATACAGTCACATTCCCTTTCTATACATCGAATATCTCATTTGTTATGTACATTGTTGCTGTTGCTAGGTGCTGTCAAGTTGGTTCCAACTCATGGCAACCCTGTATACAACAGAATGAAACACTCCCCAGTCCTGTGACATCCCACAATCATTGCTATGTTTGAGCCCACTGTTGCAGCCACTGCATAATCCATCTAGTTGAGGGTCTTCCTCTTTTTCGATGACCCTCTACCTTACCAAGCATGATGTCCTTCTCCAGGGACTGATCCCCCCTGACAACATATCCAAAGTACCTAAGACAAAGTCTCATCAACCTCCCTACTAAGGAGCATTCTAAGTTGTACTTCTTTTAAGACAGATTTATTCAATTCTTCTGGCAGTGTATGATTCAAGAATATTCAAGATTCTTCACCAACACCATAATTCAAAGGCATCAATTCTTCTTCAGTTTTCATTATACGTTGTCCAGTTTTCGCATGCATATAAAGCAATTGAAAATATCATGGCTTGGGTCAGGTGCACCTTAGTCCTCAAGGTGATATCTCTGGTTTTTAATACTTTAAAGAGGTCTTGTGCAGCCGATTTGGTTAATGCAATGCTGTCATCTGATTTCTTGACTGCTGCTTCCATGGGTGTTGATTGTGGATACAAGTAAAATGAAATCCTTGACAACTTAATCTTTTCTCCATTTATCATGATGTTGCTATTGGTCCAGTTGTGAGAATTTTTGTTTTCCTTATGTTGAGGTGTAATCCATACTCAAGGCTGTGGTCTTTGATCTTCATTAGTAAGTGTTTTAAGTCCTCTTCACTTTCAGCAAGCAAGGTTGTATCATCTGTATAACACAGGTTGTTAATGAGTCTTCCTCCAATCTTGATGCCCCGTTCTTCTTCATAGAGTCCAGTTTCTTGGATTATTCGTTCAGCATAAAGATTGAATAAGTATGGTGAAAGTATACAACCCTGACACACACCTTTTCAGGCTTTAAACCATACAGTATCCCCTTGTTCTGTTCAAATGACTGCCTCTTGATCTATACACAGGTTCCTCGTGAGCACAATTAAGTGTTCTAGAATTTCCATTCTTTGCAATGTTATCCATAATTTGTTATGATCCACACAGTCAAATGCCTTTTCATAGTCAATAAACACAGGTAAACACCTTTCTGGTATTCTCTGCTTTCAGCCAGGATCCATCTGACGTCAGCTATGATATCCCTGGTTCCATGTCCTCTTCTGAATCCAGCTTGAACTTCTGGCAGTTTCCTGTTGATATACTGCTGCAGCCAATTTTGAATGATCTTCAGCAAAATTTTACTTGTGTGCAATATTAATGATGTTTTTTGATAATTTCCACATTCTGTTGGATCACCTTTCTTTAGAATGGGCACAAACATGGATCTCTTCCAGTCTGTTGGCCAGGTAGCTGTCTTCCAAATTTCTTGACAAGTGAGTACCTCCAGTGTTACACACATTTGCTGAAACATCTCAGTTGGTATCCTGTCAATTCCTGTCAATGCCTTGTTTTTCACTAATACCTTCAGTGCAACTTGGACTTCTTCCTTTAATATCATCAGTTCTTGATCATATGCTACCTCCTGAAATGGCTGAACACCAACTAGTTCTTTTTGGTACAGTGACTCTGTGTATTCCTTACATCTTCTTTTGATGCCTCCTGCATCATTCAATATTTTGCTCACAGAATTCTTCAACATTGCAACTCAAGGCTTGAATTTTTTCTTCAGTTCTTTCTTGAGAAATGCCGAGCATGTTCTTTCCTTTTGGTTTTCTAACTCCAGATCTTTGCATATTTCATTATAATACTTTGCCTTCTCAAGCTGCCCTTTAAAATCTTCTGTTCAGCTCTTTTACTTCATCCTTTTTTCCATTTACTTTAGCCACTCTATATTCAAGAGCAAATTTCAAAGTTTCTTCTGACATCCATTTTAGTCTTTTCCTTCTTTTTTGTCTTTTTAATGACCTTTTGCTTTCTTCATGAATGATGTCTTTGATGTCATTCCACAATTCATCTGGTCTTCGGTCATTAGTGTTCCACACATCAAATCTATTCCTGAGATGGTCTGTAAATTCAGGTGGGATATACTCAAGGTTGTACTTTTGCTCTTGTGGACTTAATTTTCTTCAGCTTCAACTGGATCTTGCAAATAAGCAACTGATGGCCTGTTCCACAGTAGGCACCTGGCCTTGTTTGGACTGATAATGTTGAGCTTCTCCATCATCTCCTTCCACAGATGTAGTTACTTTGATTTCTGTGTATTCCATCCAGCAAGGTCCAAGTGTATAGTCCCTGTTTATGTAGTTGAAAAGGGGTATGGCATCGGTCTTGTAAAATTCTATCATGCTATCTCCGGCATCATTTCTATCACCAGGGGCGTATTTTCCAACTACCAGTCCTTCTTCTTTGTTTCCAATTTTTGCATTCCAATCACCAGTAATTATCAATGCATGCTGATTGCATTGGGTATCAAACTGCACTGAGTTATAAACTGTGGTTATAGTACATTACAATCTATTTCACTATTTTCTTAATTGTCTACCCCCATACTCACTAACTCAACAGCAATGGGTTTGGTTTTTGTTTTTTCCTCACTGAGGAGCCCTGGCGGCTCAGTGGCTAAGAGCTGGGCTGCTAAGCAAAAAGGTGGGCAGTTCAAATACACTAGCCTCTCCTTGGAAACTTTATAGGCAGTTCTACTCTGTACTATAGGGTTGCTGTGAGTCGGAATCAACTCAATGGCAACGGGTTTGTTTTTTGTTTTGTTGTGTTGTGTTTTGGTATCCTCACTGGACAATAAACACTCTGAGGTCAGAGGTCAAGTCTACATGTTTACTGCTATCTTCCCAGTATCTATTACAATGCCAGGTACTTAGTAGGTACTCAACAAATAGTCTGTCATTTAGTTGAATGAATAAAGAGCAAGATCTGATCTTTTGGAGTAATTACACTGTAAAACAGTAATTTTTAATCTTTTGAGTTAAAATTGACTTTCAGAATTGGATTACAATTATGAAACTCCTCCTTAATAACAATTTACACATACACAAAATTTTGCATGTAATTTGAGAGAGTTCAATGTCCTCAGTCTAAGGATTCTAGCTCTAAAAATGTATGTACAATTACTAAGAAAATCTAATTAGTATATTTAGCTAAATATCACAGAAAGAATTTAATTACTATGAATACCAGTGTCTTAATATTCACACATCTATGGTAATAAATTATACGTTGCCTTGGGAAAACTTTGCAACCCTCCAAAGGGACAAACGAAGGCTATCTATAAATGTTATATATTTTATTTATATGCAGGAAAGGATTTAAGGCTTACAGAGAAAGGCTAATAAAAATACACACTGTATAGCAATATAAAATATATTTCAAACAGTAAGAAAAAAATGAGTCAAAGGAAAAAATAAGGCTAAGAATGTAAGATGAAGCCAGGAGAGAGATTCATACTTAAAATTTATGCCATGAAATTCAACACTCTTGCTAGAAGATGGTAACATATTTTGTTCTCAGTTCTTTAGCAGCCGATGAAAAGGAGAAAAAAACGTTCAGTTATGCCAGTCAGAGGGTCATATATACTTATATATGAATATATGTATAAGTATTTAACAGCAAACTGCTTCTTAAAGAAGAAAGCTTGAGTATAGTAATATGGAATAGAGAGATTATATTTTTCAAGTTTTGGTTTTGGCAATGTGTCCTTATACCTGAGCCTGAAAAAGCCAATAATAAAACACTTGAAAATGACTAACACTGTGGATGTTTATAATTAAGATTTTATGACTTGCTATAATTTCTGTCAGCAGTAGACCTTGCAGAATGAGGCCTCATTAGGCCAGTAAAAGACCCCTCACGCAACTCTCGAGGGTGGGCACAAGGAGGACAAAGAGGGCTTCTCCAATTTCTTATAGTCCCTCTTTTTGCCTCACCAGCCATTGTTGTACACTATTTATATAAAACTCCTGAAGGTCTCATTCTCTCCTTTAAGAGGTACGTACCTAGGATGTTGACTAACTCAAGTTACTCCAGGTAACCTTAGTTTCCTTACACAGGAGTCCATCAGGGACTTCTATGCTCTCTTTATTTGAGAGAGCGAATACAATAACCAGCTTCTCAAAACATTATGTGGATTTGTGGCATTCTCTGAGGAGCTATAAATGGATCACATTGACGGCTTTATTTGTCATTCTTAAATGGAATGTGTTTCCCCCTTTTGTGTTAAATTGAAATCAGATGGCATTTCTTATTTCGATGTGGAATGTTTTCACTTTCATAATTGCAAGAGTGCATTCATAACTGATACTATTCCAATTTGCAAAATTTCTGTTTCATGTTTTGAGGGGTCTGTATTTGGAATGTAAGTGAAGGAAAACAACTTATGTAACACTTTAGTTTTGCCTATTTATTGAAATTCTGATACAGTTGCTAGAATTCTGTCACCATATGGAAGTGGAGACAATTATATTGCATTTAATGACATAGATTTTAGAAGCCAGGATATAAAAAGGCATACCCAGCAGAGTATCCACAACACAGAGACTCAAAAATTTTTTTAATCTTTTTCTCCTTTGCCTCCCAGCACATCTCTGGTCCTAGCCCTCCCTTCCTCCCGCTACAATGGCTCTTGCTCAATAAATACAGTAGTAGAAGTGATAAGAATGGGGCTGGAAAGTACTACCCTTACATCTAAGCATGTCTCTTGTATTCTAAAGCCAATTGCTCAGCCCAGATGAAATTTTTCATTAAAAACTTCCAATCATACAGAGTTTCTATTTGGGTCGATATAAAGGTTTTGGAAATAAACAATGGTAATGGTTGTACAATATTGTGAATATAATTAATGCCACTGAATTGTACACTTTAAATTGGTTAAAATGGTAAATTTTATATATATCTTACCACAAAAAACAACTACCATTCTCATCCACCCACTACTGAATCTGAGTGAGAAAGAAGTCCTTGTACTTTAATTCCTTAGATCCATCAAAAGCTCGTAATGTTCTTATTACTGTTCTTAGCTGTTCTAATCTTTAGAATATCTAAAGTCTAAGGCTATGGGTACATTTCTCTCACTGAACTTACATCTATAAAATGTGTATTTTCATATGCCTTTCATACATTCATACTTTCAGTAAAATGTGATACACTGTTAGGATGCAATAAATTTCATCAGATATTCTTTCTCACATTTGGCCTACAGACTGCTGGGGAAGACAGGCAGTAAAAGGATGACACAAATAGGTATGAAATGGAAGCTGTTCTAAGTGCTACAGACAAGAAACACAGGTTCTGGAAACTGAGCTGTAATGATGCATAAGAGTCACCTAGACAATGAGCACAGGCAAAGGCACCACGTGTGGGAAAGCGGTCTAGCAGGAGAGAGCAGAGGAGGCACAGGAGACTGTGGCAAGGCCACAGTGCTTGGAGAACAGAGAACAGCGGTGAGCTTGAGTCTGGAGATGTCATCAAGGCAATGACTATGAAAGGTTTCCTGGCCTTATTAAAGAATATGCCTTTTTCCTAAGACCAGTGAGAAGAGGTTTTTTTTGTTTGTTCGTTTAGTTTAGGGTTTTTTTTTTTTTTTCTTCGTAGGGGGTAGGGGAGTGTTGTAGTTATACCATTAGTTTTGTATTCTGAAAAATATTTCTGGCTGCAGTGCCAAGTATGAGTTAGCAAGGGGCAAGAGTTATGTAGACCGGTTAAACTTTTTCAGTAGAGAAATGGTAATAAATGGGCTTAGGTGAGGAAGGATGAGATGTTGATGATTTCTAGAAAATGAATAGATTGAAGAGATATATAGATAAGTAAAACTGATAGGCCATCTTCTGCAATATTTATATGAAATCCGTAACAAAGTGTCAGAGAGCACTGTGAGAAAAACATGTTGCAAAGCGAGATCTTAAGTCCAGTGGCAGACATGTTGAGTTTGAGATTTCTTGGAGACACCACAGAGATCAGACGTTCAAATTATGGGTGTGGAGCTTGTCAGAAAGGTCTGGGGTTGGGATATAAACTTGTGACTCATCTTCACATTCACATTCACACTCATAGATGGATATGAGTACCTAGAGAAAGATTATAAAGTGAAGGGTAGAAAAGACTGCTTAAGGCCAGAGCCTTGAGAAATTCAAACCATCATGGCCCAGTAGTGGAGGAGAAGCTTGTAAAGGAAGAAGGGAGTAGCAGAAGAAATGGAAGGAACCCAGGGTTATGGGGCTCAGGGGAGCAAAGGTTTCGGGAAGATGGGCATGGTCAGCTGGGTTGAATAAGGAAGACTGAGGAATGTTTATTTAGACACCAATCAGGAGGAAATTGTAGTGAATTAAAGAGAAAATGTTAACTGATACACTCAGAAAATAGAGTTTTAAGTAGTTCTGTCAGTGTTTGTACCTGTTGGTTCCTATCAGCAAATTGCATATATTTTAATCAAAAAGATACTTGGGGAGCAGGTGTGATAGAGAAGAAAGTCATTTTGACATGTTGGTGATCACTGGGAATGGAGTGGAACTGGAGCAGAATTTGAGCATAGAGCAAAGTCTGAGGTTCTGTGGTCTAAGTTGGAGAGAAAATCTGAACCTGTACGCCAAACAATTCCATGAGCACAGCACAGCCTGTTCCTCTACCCAGTGGTGCTCTTGTGACCAGGTAAATAAACCAAGTGTTCACAAGGCAGTATTGACTTCCCTCTCCCCTGGTGGTGTAGTGGTTAAGTACTATGGCTGCTAACCAAGAGATCAGCAGTTCGAATCCGCCAGGTGCTCCTTGGAAACTCTATGGGGCAGTTCTACTCTGTCCTATAGGGTCACTATGAGTTGGGATCGACTTGACGGCAGCGGGTTTTTTGGTTTTCTCCCACTTGCTGGTACTGCTGGGTGGAGAAAGGAAGCCATGAGCTGAGACTTTGCAGAGTACATTTTCTGTGACTTCTGTAAAACGAGCTGCAGCCTCAATTTCTCTCCCTATGTCTGCTACAACATAAAGTTTGAATCTACCCAGTGGGGTCAGAGTGGAAGTAAATGTCTCAGCAGAGTGACTCAGCCAAGTGATAAGACAGAAGTCAAACGGTGGTGTGAGCTGTAAATGAGAGGTAAAAAAAGAAAGGTCTCGATGAGCATCAGTAATTATTTGGCATAGTTTGGCTGTGAAGACAAAGGAAAATTGGAAGGCAGCTGGAGAGAGGTAAGTGGTTGAGTAAGCATTAGTTCATTCAACAAATATTAAACTACCTTATATGCGCTAGGCACTAGAACATGCACCAGGAAGACGTATTCCATGGAGTATATGCTATAAGATATATTTCATGTGACCATTTCAAATGTATAACTATTTTCTCATTCATTAAAACAAATGCAATGCTTTCCCTCAAATGTAAATACTGACTTGATTCTTATAAAATGGCTAAAAAAATAAAAAAGGAAGAATATGTCCACCTATACTTGTTTTTTCTCATCCTCTCTCCTTTCCTTTTGTCTTCCAAATTTGGTCTTGCTATTGTCACTAATTACTCAGAAAATATTCTTTAAAATGGTGTCCTTAACCCTATATCCAGAACCTTTAATGGTGCTATTTGACTTGAAAAATCTTCAAGATCCTATTTTTCTGTAGAGTACCAACAATATTCAGAACATTGACTATTGCCTTATGGAAACATGGAGGATAGAAATGTGAATAAAGCAGAGTTTCCCCAGCTAGATAAGCTTTCTGAAAGCAAGGGTACTGCAATACGTATGTTGTTGTTGTTTGCCTTGGAGTCCATCCAATTCATAGCGACCCCATGTTTGCAGAGTAGAACTGCTCCATAGGGTTTTCAATGCTGTGACCTTTCGGAAGTAGATTGCCAGCACTGTCTTTCAAGGTGCCTCTCGGTGGGTTTGAGCACTTAACAGTTTGTACCACCCAGAGACTCCTGCTGTGTATACTGCTCTCCAACACAAAGCCAAAGTGCTATAAATGTGGTCAAGGACCTGTGGGTTTGTAGAAGAGGGTGCAATGAATTCTTACTCAAAGATTTAGAGATCCCTGAAGGAGGTAGTATTTAAACTGGTTGTTTAAAAATGAACATTTCCCACAGCTGAATGCTACTAACCAAGTGTTGGAGGCAGAAAACTGTTTGTTTGTTTGTTTGTTTGTTTGTTTGTTTGTTTGTTTGGGGGGGGATAGGAGGGTGCCAGCAAGAGGAAGTGATGTAGTATGACTACAAAGGTTATGTGGAAAACATGTTGATCTCAAATCTTGGAAAGCTCTGCTGAGAAGGTTTGGACTTAATCCTATCGGGATTAGGCAGCACTGTTATCAAGCACGGGAAAAGTCATGAGGTTTAGGAAGAACACTGGGATCACCTGGAAAGCAGGGACAAGATGGAGATTGGGAGCACGAGGTACATGAGATGAGAAAAAGAACCATACGTGAGATGAGAGACCACTGAAATTGCCTGAAGAAGATGGTGGATGGTGGGTGTGTTTCTGAACCATGACAGTTGCCTTGGACATATAAAGGGGGAAACAGAGCTTTTTGTGTACAAAATGGCCATAATCATTTGGTTGTGTATGTTGGAGGGAGGTACAATGATGGAGAAGGAGAATGAAGATGATGTCAAATGTCCCAGCCAGGGAGAGTGACAGTGACGTTGATTTTAGGTATGCTATTTTTTATATGCTATACAGAAGGAAAAGCAAATTCAGGAGAGGATGGTGATGGGGATGAGGACCTAGCCAAGAAAAGCATCAACAGAGATATAATTTAAGCTGCGAGAGTCAATGAAGATACTGCCAAGTAGAGAAACTTGGGGAAGGCCCACATTTAAGGGGAGGTAGAAGAAGAAAAGCCAAAAAAGAAAACTTGAGAACCGTTTCCTGAGGGACTACAAGTGAGGTGTCAAGGAAGGAAGCCAAGAAAAAAAAATGTGAATTTCAAGGAAGTGGTTTCATATTGTGATTTGCTTTATGTAATCATTTGGTGGTATCATTTCCCTTTCCCTTCCTTTCCTCTTTGGGATGGCCCCACAAAATGGGCTGTATAACTGTTAGTGCTGTGTCACATCTGGACCCACACTTCATCTTTTCAGCTCTACCCCCTATTTATTAATGAGCAAACATGCCTAGAGTCACCAGTAATCCGTGACTTCATTCAGAAACTCCTCCTCACAATTGACAAAATTATGTTAGAAGCTCCTTGTGTCTTTGTGAGGGAGGCACAGCAAGTGAGAAGGGCTGGATGGTTAGTTACTTGACAGGTGTTGGGTTTATAGTTAGGATTTTCCTAATTCATACTTAAGGTTTGCCTCTAAGAATAATATATAGAAGATTACTATTTTAGCAATAATAGCTACCTTTAAGCAAAAGTAGTATTTTCGTAGTAGGTAGTTAATCCTACTCTATTAAAGCTGTTAACTTTCATCAAGTCAGCTGCCACTCATGGAGACCCCATGTACAAGAGAATGAAATACTGCCTGCTCCCCTACCGTCTTCATGATAGTTGGTATACTTAAGTCTATTTTGTGGCCACTGTGTATTTTGAGTGCCTTCCAGTCTAGGGGGTTCATCTTACAGCACTATATAAGACATTATTCTGTTGTGATCCACAGTGTTTTCATTGGCTAATTTTTGGAAGTAGATTGCCAGGGCTTTCTTCCTAATCCGTCTTAGTCATCAAAATCATGGCTGACCTTGCTGACATCTGAAATATTGGTGGCACACCTTCTCTAATCATAGCAACAAGCTACCACAGTACAACAAACTGGAAGCCTGGTGGTGATAAACAAAATAACCCATTGTATTTCATTGTCCCTATATGGGTCAGAATGGACTCTACGGCAATGGGTTTTTTGGTGTAACATGTTTTACATAAAACTTTCTCTACGAATTTCCTATCAGGAGGAAAAAAATACTCGATTTCTTTTGAGGAAGTGATGCATTCTCCTTTCTAATTTGAAGAGTTACAGAAGAAATTATGTTTTCCTTTTACCTAAGTTAACAAGGAATTCAAATCCAAATTCTAACTTCAATTGCTTCAACTGTGTTGAGTAATATGGGTAGTATATATACTTCCTTTTTTACCTCTCAGCCCTATTTTATTATTTTTGTTCATATTTCATTTCTTTTGTTTTTAGAAGCCACCTCAAATCTTTTAGGTAAAGAGTCAGGGCATACATAAATACTTTTACTGTTTACTAAATGTCTTTATATACATCATTTGCATTTGATCATCAGAATGGTCCCAATGAATATCTGTTATTATTACTCAGAACTTAGAGACAAAGTTCATTCAGCCAAGTATTGTGAGTGGGATTCAACTCCAGGTTGTGCCTCCACAGGCAGTAGTCATTTCAGCCTCTCTTGCTCAAACTTTTGTTGACAGCTGGGAGATCTGTAAATGACATATGGTCTGGCTGGGATAACTCCCATACTGATGAGAAATAACTATTGACGTAAGAAACTAGTATTGTTTGGGTAGTTTTTTCTTGATGATAAAACACTTCATGCTTCTATCTCCGTCCCAGGTTTTATAAAGATCAAGAAACACATAAAAGAGGGGCTCTATTCATCAAGCATTCTTCTTGACCAAGTCATGAAAATGGAACTGCAGCTTATTTTCTCCTTTAGTACGGTAAGTAACTAATTTGGGTAATAAAACTGACTTTCTCCACTTTATAATACTTTTCTCACAATATTTACCAAAGAAATGAAAATACTTCTTCTGTGAGGATAGCATGACAGATGAATAATGTCCAGATATGTCTTCAGAAAGCTTCCTTTCAAAATGGAAATATTCCAAAGAGTCCAAAAGAAAACTTCTATAGCTAACAGAAGAATTTGGCAAGATGCAGGGTACAGAGTCAATAAACAAAAATCTGTTGAGTTTCTATACACAAGCAAGGAGAAATCTGAAAGGGAAATTAAAGAAACAATTCTATTTACAGTAGCATCAGAGAATAAAATACCTAGGAATAAATCTAACCAGGTATGCGAAGCACTTAATAGAATGAAAATTATAAAATACTGCTGAAAGAGATTAAAGAAGTCTTTAAAAAAATGATGGTCCATGTTCATAGATTGGAAGACTTAATATTGTTAAGATGTCAATAATACCCAAAGTGATCTATAGATTCAATGCAATCCTGATCAAAATCCCAACAATTCTTTAGAGAAATAGAAAAACCTATCCTCAACTTTACATGGAATGGCAAGAGGCCCCGAGTAGCTAAAACAATGTTGAAAGAGAACAAAGTAGGACGACTCACACTTCCTGATTTTAAAACTATACTATATAGCTATAGTAATCAAAACAGCCTGGCACTGGTATAACAGCAGACACATAGGCTAATGGAATAGAATTGAGAGTGAGAGTCCATAAATAAACCCATACATCTATGGTCAACTGATTTTTGACAAGGGTGCTAAGTCTATTCGATGTGGAAAGAAGAGTCTCTTCAATATATGGTGCCGGGAAAACTGGATATCCACATGCAGAAAAATGAACAGGATCCATGCCTTATACCACACACAAAAACAAATTCAAAATGGATTAAGGACTTAAATGTACAAACTAAAATCATAAAATTCTTAGAAGAACAAGCAAGAGCAACACTATCAGGCCTAGCTTTCAACATTGGATTATCTAATATAATAACAAAGGCACAAACAGCAAAAGAAAAATGAATAAATATAACCTCATAAAAATTAAAAATTTTTTGTTCATCAAAAGACTCTACTAAAAAGTGAAAAGACAAGCTACCAACTGGGAGAGTATCTTTGGAAGCCATATAGCCGACAAGAATCTAATAACCAAAATATATATAAAACTTCAACAATATAACAACAAAAAAACAAATAACCCAATCACAAAATGGGCAAAGGACTTCAGTAGATATTTTCACCAAAGAGACATTCGAATGGCCACCAAGCACACGAAAAGATGTTCGGCATCATTAGCCATCAGAGAGATGCAAATCAAACCATAAGGAGATACCATATGACTCCCACTAGAATGGCTAAGATTTAAAAAAAAAAACTGAAAATAACAAATGCTGGCAAGGACATGGGGAAATTGGAACCCTTATCCATTGTTGGTGGGAATGTAAAATGGTACAGCCATTGTGGAAAACAGTGTGGTAGTTTCTCGAAAAACTAAAAATAGAACTACGTTATAAACCACAATTCCACTCCTATGAATATACCCAAAAGACTTGAAAGCACAGACTCAAAAAGAGACTTATACACCAGTGTCCATTGCAGCATTATTCACAATAGCCAAAAGGTGCAAACAAACTAAGAGCCCATCAACAGATGAATGGATAAACAAAATGTGGTACACATAAGCAATGGAATACTACTTACCAGTAGGAGAGATGAAATCTTGATGCATGCTACAGTATGAATGGAGCTTGAAGACATCATGCTGAGCAAAATAAGCCAATCACAAACGGACAAATACTGTATGACCTCACTTATACAAAAAAACAAGAAAAGGCAAATGTATAGAAACCAAAGTTTATTAGTAGGGACCGGGGCGAGAGGGAGAACAAGGGGGTTAATGGTGATGGAAAAATCACACTGATTACGTGTATTGTACATACATTTATTTTAACTACTGTCAATATGTTGTATACCTGTAAAAAGTTGAACTGGCAAAGGTTGTGTAATAAATTTACAATGACAAAAAAATTAAAAAAAAAAAAAGAGTAGCTGCTGAGGCTGCTTATGTATAAACAAATACCTCATGGGATGTGGTTCCTTAGTTTGGAGGTTTAGGGTCATGGCTTTATGGGACATCTCAGTTAACTGACCAAATAGCATGTCTAGTGCTTCTGTTCTACCACCTAGTTCACTGTGTAGTGCTTGGGGTCTTAAAAGTTTACAAGCAGATATCCAAGGCACAACAATTGGTCTGTATTCACCTGGAGCAACAGAGAAGGAGGAAAGTCAGGAATAGGGAGAGGATACAGAATGTGTGGCTAATTGCCTCCAACTGCCTCCTTTGCCATGAGACCAGAACCCCATGGTGCTGGCTCTATTACTGAACATTCAGATCAAAGATTCTATAGAAGAATCCTCATCAAAGGGTGGGGGAGCGGGGAGGGAATGCAGAACAGAATTTCAAATTCCCATAGATTCTAGGCTTTCTGGAGCCACAGAAGCTGTATGAACCCCTGAAACTATTGCCCTGAAATAATCTATAAAGCTTAAACCAAAAATATCTCCCTAAATTCATCTTAAAATTGAACAATAGTTTAACTTAACTAGTAAAAAAGGCCTGCCTTGAGCATTACGCTCTTTTAATAACTATCTATTTGGGATCAAATTGACGACAGCAACTCAAAAGATTAAACAGGAACCTTAGGGGGAAGTGAGTTTGTTTTAATGAGGGAGGGAACAACTGAGAAAAGGAGGGAAAAAATGGTTGTTTTTTTAACTCAAAGAATGTAATCAATGTCATTAAATTGTACATGCAAAAGCTGTTGAATAGACGTATGTTTTTGCTGTGTATATTCTCAACAACAAAATAAATAAGATCTAGGAAAAAAATGGGAATATTCCATTCATTAGTTCAATTGTGATTTTTATAAATTCAAGTTTAGTATGTTTTATCTGGTTTAGAATTTGTCATTTTAACCTAAATTTTTATCATAAAGATAATGTAATTCTCCTGCTCAATTTATACACATTTTTTAAATTATTTTAAAATGAATAGTATTTTGCGCAGAAAACTGGCATTTGGGCTCTGAAGTCATGTCCACACAGAAGGAAGATTTAGAAATGGCCAGATTGCTGTGCCATTGTGCTTCTGCAGGTCTCTTCTTTCCAGACATTCTGGTGTGAGGCATCCACCCCTTTTGACCTGGGCACTGACTCTTTAATTTGAAGAACTTATTATCACCTTGCCAGTGATTAGAACCAGAGCCATTCCTAGTGGGTGAAATCTGTAATTTGAAGAAAAGTGTATTGTGTCTAAAGGAGTTAATGTGATTTCAAATGGACAATTTCTTCTCATTTGTCCATAAAAATCAAGGTTGTTTGTTCTTTTTTCCTCCCACACTTCATGTTATTTTATTCTAGCTGCTTATGTGTTCTAATGCATATTTAAGAGAAAAACTCCCTGTATACATGTAGCTGTAAATATTACAAAATTTCATGTATTCCATGAATTAGGGAGGTAGGCATATCTGAATTTGTGCGGAAGCTGAATAATAGATAACTTTTAAACAAATGTGGCTTTTATTACTTTAAACTACATATAGTAACTTCAACAAAACATTATAATTAGAAGTCCTTAAGGAGACCTGTTATAATAAATCTTAAGAACATTTTGTTATTAGCATATAGATTGGATGTATGTAGGGACTTGTAAAGTGCCTGAGGTTCCTTGAAAATTGTTTATTCTGTGTCTAAAAAGTGTATATAGGATTGAAAATAAATGTTTGGAACACATGTATTACCCATCTATAAACACAGGGTTTGCAAAGCAAAGGTAAACATCAGCCCAGCTCAGAAACAAATTATTAAAAGATTTTAAATTTATTGAAGCCCCAAATTAATGCGGTATTACCATGTGTGCATAAATAACTTACAGAATAAAATTTGCTGATCTTTCTCTCATATGGGTATTTGTGCTAATGAATCAGGATCCTATTTATACTATTAGTCCCCAAAGTAATTGCTTATTTGAAGAAGTTCTGTCTTATGGGTTTTCAGTTAATTAAATCCATTTGCATTTTATGCACACATTTTAAATTCTCAAATCCTGTTTTTCATAAGCCAGATTCAAACACCTTCATGTAATAATATCTCTCATTAGGGCACAAGTCTTTGATTTTTAAAGGAACTTTCAGAAAAGCCATATGCATAAAATATTAATTAAATCCAATCATATTTTAGAAAAGTCAACCCATTAAATGTTATTTTTTTTAGCTTAAGATTTTCCTGTTTGTAATGGTGATTATTATACTGAATATATATCCTCATTTTTTAATTATTCCATTAGTTTAATCTATTCAATGGGTTTTTTTTGTTTTGCTTTGATTTTGCAGTTTTTAACTTCTGATATGCCTTTTATAGCACTTTTTTTTTTTTAATGCCTTTAGGATTATAAGCAAACTTTCCCCTAGACAGTAGCTTTTTCAAAGCCAAAACCCATTGCCATGAGTCTATTCCAACTTATAGTGACTCTATGGGACAGAGTAGAACTGCCCCATAGGGTTTCCAAGGAGCAGCTAGTGGATTCAAACTGCCAACCCTCTGGTTAGCAGCTGAGCTCTTACCCACTGTTCCACCAGGATTCCAGCTTTTTTCAAGGTAGGTGCATATTAACTGATTGATCTTGCTGAGCCAATTGGGAGATCACAAAAATAAGGAACGAAACTTCTCCAATTCTAATAAATACTGTGGAAGACAGTAAAAAAATCACAAAGTTAGGGATGTTTCAAAAGGAGTATTTTTGGTGTAGTTTTCAAATATTTGAAGTTGGAAATTGAAGTACATGAGTGATAAAAGTTATAAATGTCTTCATTAAATCCAAACTATGGAAAACTTTCAGTGATACCCTAGGATGCTTGAAAAAAATACAGAAGTTGGGAGGACAGAGGAAGAAGAGACAGGCCAGACAGAGGGAGGGGCTAGGAAGATCCCACAGGGTCCACGTAATTGGCCTAAGGGTCTAATATCAAGATAGCAAGGACAGATGCCAGGAAAGGCACATCGGGACACAATTTGGAAAGCATATGTGAAATCCAGTTTTGAAATCATGCCTAACTGAACTATCTCCACATGGTTTTTAGATGTATATTAAGAAGATGCTTAATAAATATTAGTTTCTCTTTGCAAGGAAGAAATAAAATGCATAATTTGGATATGCTGAGGCTCAAAATCCAGCCTAAGATTATCTGAATCAAACTGAACTTAACAAAACAAAGTTTATTACAGATAGGAAAGAGTAGTATATCCAAATGGAAGAAGAGAAATTATATGCTAAAATCAGGAAAAGTATGACAGTCATTTTGTTCTTTTTAGCAGGACTGACCATAATGTACTTTTGTTACCATCTTAGCATAGGTATAAAAAGGAAAAACAATATTTGATACCCTGAGATACTCATATACCTTATAATAAGATAAACAAATTTCATTCAATTAAATTTTATTGATTCTTTTAAGCAATGATCTATGTAAAGCAGAATACCAATAGTCTCCTAAGCAGATATCATCTTCTTTGTAGCTGGGATTGCCCTAAGGAAGCATTTCTTCTCATTCAGAGAAAACAGGAATAAAGCACTTGTATTACCACTTGTATAAAATTTTAATACTGAATATTAGTGTTTAGTGTAATATTGATTCTGAGCATAATATTCCTCCATAATAGCATACTAATTGGTTAGAGTTAAATCAGACAGATTCAAGAACACTGAGAACAGGTCATCTAACACTTGCAATTTTTTTTCATTAGTTTCCTGAGTCCCAATTAAAATGGAATTAATCTGTCAAATAAAAGACTATGGTGCAATCAAAGCTCTGTGTAGTCAGTATGTCACGTGTACCCCCTCTTTCCTTCCAACGCCCACCTCCTCTCCCCCATGATGGAGATACAGGAGTGAAGAAGCCAGAAAAGAAGGGCAGGTTTTCTCATAGGAATTTCAACCAGAGTGGAACATAATGTTCAAGAGTCAGGTAGTCTCGGTGCATTCCAGCGCTGTCATTTCCTACTCCGAAACCTCAGGGATTTTACTTAAACCTCTTTTGAGCCACAGTTTCCTCGTACAAGAGTTGGTGAGGAAGTAAAGCAGTGGTTCTCAACTGGGGACAATTCTGTTCCTCAGGAGACATCTGGAAATGTCTGGAGATAGTTTTGGTCATCACAACTTGGGAGGGGGTTACCGGCGTCTAGTGGGTAAAGGCCAGGGATGCAGCTAAACATCCCCTGATGCACAGAATGACAGCACCCCACAACAATCATGTGGCCCAAAATGTCAGTAACACCCAGGGTGAGCACCCCTGAAGTGAGGTAATGTACGTAACGAAAGCAGTACCTGATACA
Organism: Loxodonta africana; assembly: GCF_030014295.1. NCBI lineage: Eukaryota > Metazoa > Chordata > Mammalia > Proboscidea > Elephantidae > Loxodonta > Loxodonta africana. The sequence goes on along the minus strand of NC_087357.1, from coordinate 58,662,316 downwards.
CAGGAGGCACTCAAAAAATATTAATATATTTATGTTACTGTTATTTATTTGAGAAGGAACTCCAAATCACCAGCATGGATGGTATTTGGACTGAGTACTGTAGTAAGCCCATTCCAGTACAGTTAGTCATGCCTATCTGCTAAATCATCTTCTTGTAGTGGCCAATTTTTAGGTACCTTTAGGAATGGACTGACCCACTTACTACTTGACTAGTTTAGCAGGCCTGTAGAAAGGACTGTACCAAAAATCACCAAAAAAATAAAAACTATAGTTTAATTTATACCTTCTCAGAAATCAGAAGAACCTAGGAAAAGGCAAATAAAAATAAGTTTCATTACCCGGTGACTGTTACTCTTTAACTGCTGCTGTTAGTAATGACTCGAGGGTCTCCTGATGAGCATACTTTTACTTTATAAAATAAACTGGTATTTGGATATATGGCTACAAAATATGATCTCCTGGTTAACGTAAGATCCTGATTAACTGGTTATATGCTACATGAATATTGGTCAATTCCAAAGTTAGTTCAATGCAACAAAATCATTTTAACAAGCAAGAGTTTTGAGGTCAAACGAGCCTGAATGTGAATTTCAATTTTATAACCTTCAAGCTGTGCAACCTTAAACAATTACCTAACTTCTCTGAGCCATTTCCTCATCAATTTCATGGACATGAAATTACCTGAGATTGCTGGGAGAATGTTAAATGAGACATAAAGCATTTATGTTTTTATAAATATAATAAAAAACCCAGTGCAGTAAATAAATGATAGCCATTACTATTTTCCTCAGTATTATTACTTGTTTGACCAGAAAGTAATTCTGGGGACCCTGCAGTATCATGGCTATTGGTCCTCACTGTAGAGAATGATGTGAAGTATAGGTACTTTTTATTCACAGAGAGAGCTCAAATTGCACCCATTACCTCAAGAAACAAAAATCTTAGACTTTCTGAAATAAAATTTAAGAAAAACCTTACCAATTATACATGGAATTTCCTAGAGAGAATTTAAGAAAAAGGTAGATTTCTGAAATTAAAGAATGAATGGTGTACACTTCTTTCTGTCGTATTTTAATATAGTTGATAATCCACTTTTTAATTAGCCAGCTAATTATAATTCAATAGGAATTTCCCCAGGTGAATGCTGTAACCTAATTCAGAGAGGGAGGCGAAGCTCTGAGTGTGCACTCCTACTGTGAATTTTGACACTTTTTCAGTCCCAATTTGTTCCAAGACTAAACAGCCCAGGAGAGATAGTGAGAGTTCTGTTTCATAACTGAATCCTTATGACTGCCAGGAAGGTTGATTACAAAGAAAAATTCACCTTTCAAACTGCTGACCTTTGGCTTAGCACCCGAGCTCTTTACCACTGCACCACCAGGGCTCCCAACGTCATAACAGGAACTCATTTAATTACTGCAAGCCAGACCATTTTGAGGAAGGAAATATTTAATCTATTGCTTAGTAATTCTTTGTTGTTGTTAGCTGCCATAGGGTCAGTTCCGACTCATAGTGACCCTATGTACAACAGAACGAAACACTGCCCGATCCTGCGCCATCCTCATGATCATTGTTATGTTTGGACCCATTGTTGCAGCCACTGTGTCGGTCCATCTTGTTGAAGGTCTCCCTCTTTTTCGCTGACCCTCTACTCTACCTAGCATGATGTCCTTCTCCAGAGATTGGTCCTCCTGATAACATGTCCAAAATACACAAGATGGAGTCCTATCATCCTCACATCCAAGGAGCACTCTGGCTGTATTTCTGTCAAGACAGACTTGTTCCTTCTTCTGGCAGTCCATGGTAAATTCAAGATTCTTCACCAACACCATAATTCAAAGGCATCAATTCTTCTTCAGTCTTTCTTATTTATTGTCCAGCTTTCGTGAGGCGATTGAAAATATCACGGCTTAGGTCAGGTGCGCCTTAGTCCTCAAAGTGACATCTTGCTTTTTAACACTTTAAAGAGGTCTTTTGCAGCGGATCTGCCCGATGTGATATGTCATTTGATTTCCTGACTGCTGTTTCCATGGGTGTTGATTGTGGATCCAAGTAAAATGAAATCCCTAGCAATTTCAATCTTTTCTCCATTTATCATGATGTTGCTTATCGATACAGTTGTGAGAATTTGTTTTGTTTATGTTGAGGTGTAATCCATACTTAAGGCTGTAGTCTGATCTTCATCAGCAAGTGCTTCAAGTCCCCTTCACCTAGCAAAGTTGTGTCATCTGCGTATTGCAGGTAGTTAATGAGTCTTCTTCCAGTCCTGATGCCACATTCTTCTTCATACAGTCCAGTTTCTCTGATTATTTGCTCAGCATACAGATCGAGTATGGGAAAAGGATGCAACCTTGATGCACACCTTTCTTGACTTTAAACCATGCAGTATCCCCTTGCTCTGTTCGAATGGCTGCCTCTTGGTCTATGTACAGTTTCTGTATAAGCATAATTAAATGTTCTGGAATTCTCATTCTTCACAATGTTATCCATAATTTGTTATGATCCATGCAATCAAATGCCTTTGCAAAGGCAAGAAAACACAGGTAAGCATCTTTCTAGTATTCTCTGCTTTCAACCAAGATCCATCTGAGCTCAGCAATGATATCAGATGGATCCTTTTCCATGTCCTCTTCTGAATCAGGCTTGAACTTCTGGCAGTTCCCTGCTGATGTACTGCTGCAACAGCTTTTGAATGATCTTCAGCAAAATTTTACTTGCATGTGATATTGTTTGGTAATTTTTGCATTTTGTTGGATCACCTTTCCTTGGAATGGGCATGAATATGGATCTCTTCCAGTCTGTTGGTCAGTTAGCTGTCTTCCAAATTTCTTGTCATAGTCCAGTGAACACCTCCAGCGCTGCATCTGTTTGTTCAAACATCTCAATTGGTATTCTGTCAATTCCTGGAACCTTGTTTTTTGCCAATGCCTTCAGTGCAACTTGGACTTCTTTCTTCAATACCATCAGTTCTTGATCATATGCTACCTCCTGAAATGGTTGAATGTCCACCAATTCTTTTTGGTACAGTGACTGTGTATTCCTTCCACCTGCTTTTGCTGCTTCCTGTATCATTCACTATTTTGCCCATAGACTTCTTCAAAACTGCAACTCGAGCCTTAAATTTTTTCTTCAGCTCTTTCAGCTTGAGAAATGCTGAGCGTGTTCTTCCCTTTTGGTTTTCTAACTCCCGGTCTTTGTTCATTTCATTATAATATTTTACTTTGTCTTGTCAAGTGGCCCTTTGAAATCTTCCGTTCAACTCTTTTACTTCCTCAGTCCTTCCACTCACTTTAGCTACTCTACATTCAAGGGCAAGTTTCAGAGTCTCTTCTGACATCCATTTTGGTCTTTTCTTTCTTTCCTGGCTTTTCTAATGATCTTTTGCTTTCTTCATGTATGATATCCTTTATGTCATTCCATAATTCGTCTGGTCTTCAGTCATTAGTATGCAATGTGTCAAATCTATTACTGAGGTGGTCTCCAAATTCAGGTGGAATAATAATCAAGGCTGTATTTGGCTCTTATGGGCTTGTTTTTATTTTCTTCATCTTCAACTTGAGCTTGCATATGAACAACTGATGATCTGTTCCACAGTTGGCCCCTGGCCTTGTTCTGATTGATGATATTGAGCTTTTCCATTGTCTCTTTCCACAGATGTAGTCGATTTGATTCCTGTGTTTTCCATCTGGTGAGGTCCACGTGTATAGCCGCCATTTATGTTGGCGAGAAAAGGTATTTGCCATGAAGAAGTTATGGTCTTCAAAATTTTATCATGCAATCTCTGGCATCGTTTCTATCACCAGGACCATATTTTCCAACTATCAATCCTTCTTTGTTTCTGACTTTGACATTCCAATCACTGGTAATTATCAATGCATCTTGATTGCATGTTTGATCAATTTCAGACTGCAGAAGTTAGTAAAAGTCTTCAATTTCTTCATCTTTGGCCTTAGTGGTTGGTGTGCAAATTTGAATAATAGTCAGATTAACCCATCTTCCTTGTAGGCATATGGATATTATCCTATCACTGACAGAGTTGTACTTCAAGATACATCTTGAAATGTTCTTGTTGAGGATGAACACAATGTCATTCCTCTTCAATCTGTCATTCCCGGCATAGCAGTCCATATGATTATCTGATTCAAAATGGCCAATACCAGTCCATCTCAGCTCACTAATGCCTAAGATATCGATGTTTATGTGTTCCATTTCATTCCTGACAACTTCCAATTTTCCTAGATTCATACTTTTGGTCATTCCATGTTCCGATCATTAATGGATGTTTCCAGCTATTTCTTCTCATTTTGAGTCGTTCCACTTCAGCAAATAAAGGTCCTGAAAGCTTAACTTCACTTGATTTTACTTTGAGGAGGCAGCTTTTCCCTAGTAGTACTTTGAGTATCTTCCAGCCTGAGGGACTCATCTTCCAGCGCTATATCAGAAAATGTTCCGCTGCTATTCATACGGTTTTCACTGGCCAATTTTTTTTTTCCCCAGAAGTAGGCTGTTAGTCTGTCTTAGTCTGGAAGCTCCGCTGAAACCTGTCCACCAAGAGTGACCCTGATGGTATTTCAGATACTGCTGGCAAAGCTTCCAGTATCACAGCAACACGTAAGCCACCACAGTACGACAAACTGACAGACGTGTGGTAGTCCTTAGCTATAAATGCCTGAAGTTCCCAAACTTCAATCATGATTTTTTTTTTTTTTTAATCACTGCATGTTCATAACCTTAGTTTAACAGGTATTCATTTGGTGCTGTGGAAACAAAGTCAGCAGTTTTGTTTACTTCTCTCTTGCAACCGGTTTTAGTTTCATGTAGTTACAGCTTCAGTGTTGTTTCATCTAATTTTGAACTCTTGTCTATCATTATATTCAGGCTCACATTTATTGAACATATTCAGAGAGGAGAGTTGAACTTTTCATTTTAATTAATAATTAATTTAATTGATCTGTTTCCACCCTTGCCCTAGTCTATTTTAAATAAAGTATAAGTCAGATCATCTTATTCCTTGACTCAAAACCCTCAAGTGGCTTCCCATTTCACTCAGAGTGAAGCCAGAGCCTTACAATGACCCTCAAGGCTATACATGCTTCAGCCCGTGATGATCTCCACAGCCTCACTCCTTTGGTTCCCATCCTCCATATCTTACCCCTTTTACTCCACTTCAGCCACTCTGGTCTCCTGACAATTCTGCCAGCACACCAGGCATGTTCCTACCTCGGGGCCTCTGCACTTGCTATTTCCTCTGCCTAGACATTCTTCCCTCAGGAATCCACATGACTTGCTTTCTCATATCTTTAAATCTTTGCTTAAATGTCACCTTCTCAAATGAGGCCTTCACTGACCATCCTTTAAAAAATGCAACCCCCTCCAACACTCCCTATTTCCCTCACCTAATTTATTTCTCTCTATAACACTTGCCACCCTCCAGTAAATTACATAATTACTTGTTTATTTATTGTGTGTCTTCCTCCACTAGAATGTAAGCTCCATTGAGGGCAGCAATTACTGTTGGTCTTTTGACTGCTGTACACTGAGCATCTACTTTAGTGCCTAGCACCCAGCAGACACTCAATGGGTATTTATTCAACTGAATCAAAGTAGAATTGCACTCTTCTTGACCTCATTTCATTTCTCTCAAAACCTTAATTTATCTTCTCTTAGTTTTATGTTCTGGTGGTCTGCCCTTTTGAGAAACCTTTGATCTCTGTCCCCCTCCATTTGGATTGAGAAGATGGAGGGAACAGTTTCACTGTGGTTCCTTCTAGCCATCTTCCTCCCCTCCCCCTGCCCCATTACTTTTCCTATGAGACAAGGAGACAATTATCAGCAAAATAGTGAACTTACTGGAATAAATTAGAGTCCTAACCAGAACACTCCTGGGTGAATTCTGATGCAAAAAGAGGTAGATACAGATGGAAATGGCAAATTTTATAGCTAAATGAAAGAACATGTGTGGATTATTTTCCTTTGGATCTAGGTACACTCTTCCTAGTACGCATGTTTCTAGAATATATATTAGAGCTTTAAACCTGATTCAAGAAAAATACCTACCTCCTGGTGACATGAAAGCCATAAATATAGTTCATGACCAAAGATCAGTCACTATTTATTATTGCTGGTGACACATGATACATAGGAGAGATCTGGCAATATTTCAGACATCTCCAGCCTGTCATTTATCATTTCTTAGTGGAAGAAGAAGAGGTATTTCTATATTAATGGCCTCTACAAAAGGAAGTAAGTAGAGAAATGTCTGATGTGTTTTCTCATTGAGAGTCAAAGGGACACTGACAATGTTAAAAAACGTGCTGAGTGGATTACAGGTTTTTTACAAGTAGGCCTTCTAAATAAGACTCCATTTTTTTAAAAAAAGTAGGAGGAGGAGAATAAAGGAACTACAAGCAGTGTTGCTTAGTTCTCTCTATGTCCTTAGAATGACATTCTGTAAGCAAGCTGACAAACAGAAGCTTGATTATTTCTAAATCCCAAAATATTAGGACAGCAAGATGGCCTTGAGATCCTGTTGCTTAGTGGCCAAGGTACTGTCCTGGCCCAGAATGTTTGTACTGCAAATCCATTTGATACAGTATGCAGAGACTCAAAGCACCCACCTGCCAATTTTAACATTATTTCCTTACTGTCAATCTATAATTTAGAATAAACCAAAGCACTTTAATAATTTCCCTGATTAAAAAACTCAAATCCATGTTCCCTGCATACTGTCTATACAAGTAAAAGATATCAGCCCTCAAGGAGAAGAATTTAGAAATGGAGTTGGAAGATGGACAGCCAAGAACTTAAAGTGTGAGCACACTGAAAAGTTTTTACTATTACCAAACACTTCTGTAGTGTTTTGCAGACTTCAGTAGATACCATGAAAAATTTAAATAAAAAGCTTCAGCTTGGTTTTATGTATGCTTCAATGGGCAAGAAGATATATTTAATGCAGAGGGTGTGAATCTGAATTAGTACAAATATTATTAATTTAATGTTCGTACTGCATTTTATGGTTTATAAACTGCTTGGCAATAATTTTATACATTTTCCCTCACAGCACCACGGTAAAATATATCAGCATTTTATTTTTCCATTTTATAGATGAGGGAACCTTTAATAAGTGATCTATTACTTTCTTGTGCATATTGGTTAACTGGTAAATGATTAGTTTATGTCTACAAGAACTTCATCATGCAGAGTATTTATTTTAGTGTGAGCTGGTATTTATTTTACCCGCAAAGCATTACAGTATCCAATTACATATGCGTGTTTTAAAGGCAGTAAAGCAGCCACCAGTGGTTAATGCAACATTAAGTCAGATTCTAAATCCGCAGTAAATTCTGAGTTAGGGAATTCAGATGAGCCTTCTCCTTTCTTCCCCTCTGGTTCATGCTGGTGAGAAATGGTCCTTCCATAAAACGACCACATGGCACCTGTGCAGTGATACAGCAAAGACGTGTTGAGATTTTCCAAGTTTAAAATCTTAACTGAAAATAAGGAACCAAAGGGTTTATAACTACGTTTGCTGAGAGTGAAAGAGGAGGCAAATCTGATCGTTTGTATCTGCCCACAGAATAACTTGTGGGCCTTTTACTTATTTGCTTCCTTCTTTCTTTTATTGCCCTCATTTATTCTTTGCATTTTCTCTAACAATTTCTGCAAGAGGAAAATGGTGTCTTGGTCGTTTGTATGCAGAAGTAGAGATGACCACAATAAATGATATATTTAGGGCAACATACTCTGCAATCACAGCATTTGCATTATTTCTCCACAATGCATTAGATTGAGCTGTAAGTAAAACTGCTTCTCTCAACACGTGTGGCAGTTAAAACCCAAAACTGCTCCCTAAGCTCTAATTCGGTTAATGCCCCTCTAATATCATCCCACTATTTTACTCTTATAATTTACAGGACAAAACACTGACAAATTCAGTCATTTTATTCTGAGTCAAGATTATTTTAATTAATTAGAATGTGCTTTCTTTTCCTGATAATTTATAATACATAATTCTTCATTTACCAATCTTAAGACTCTTAAATTTAGCCAAAAGAACTAAGATTTTTTAAAATTCACTAGAAAGAGTCCCTGGCCTAATTTCAAATGCAAAAGTTTCTGATAAAGTCTAAATATTGGCATGTTAGCTGTCGAAGACAGATGATTTAAAACACATTGTGTGTGCTGGTATTTAAACTCTTTTGGAATCCAGAAATTGTCACTTCCCAAATTAAAATGCATTTTTCAAACCCAGAGTATTTACAAATCCAGTAAATGTTATATGAATGTAATAAAAATATTGGTTATTAAAAACTATTTTATATCCTGAAATATATAAAATCTGTTACATTAGATCTGCCAATAACATAATGTATTGAGGCACTATTTTTCAATTCCTGTGATTTGCTACAGTGTCTACTGTACAGTATCTATTTAATCAGAGCATACAATTTTTTTAATGAATTTTAAAACACAAAGCATCACAACAGAAGAATGCCACTGAAATATTCTCCTCAGGCTTCTCGCTCAGAGAGCAGTTATAAACTTGTATGGAAGGTAGCAAGAGGAATCAGCACTCTGTTGCACAGTTTCCTAACTCAGAGTTAAATATCCTTGACCCCTGAATAGATACTGTGAATTATTTTCATGTAACGGAGACTTTTTTTTTTTTTAATAAATGGGGAGGTTTTAGCCTTCTTGATCTCTGTTATAAGACCACACACCAAAAAAACATATAAATTAAAAGAAACATTTCAAATATTCAAGCATAAATTAAATACACAAAGTATAGAAATTTCATTCTTAAAAATCCTTCCAACTAGTAAAATATCCAAAACAAAATGTGGTTATAGATTTCTTTATGTGCTACTGTTCTAATATCTTCTACCTGCCAGGCTTTCCCCAGTCCAAGACTCGTTCCCATTTACATTTATTTGACCCATATTGCAGCTTCTAATTTGGATATATCATTTTCCTCTGAGAACCGTGTGTCCTTACACAGCCTTACAGGAAAACTGTGAGTTTATATCATTTTCTGGTGCAACAGTGAACTAAATGGGCACAAACCAGATCCAATTCCCTCACACGCCCTCATTTTCTACTATGCCCTCACAGAACATGAGATACAAGTGAGCATCTCATTATTACAAATGTTGAACTGGGCTTGATTCCCAGGTTCTCAGTCTTGTAATCTCAGAATCCATTATTATAGCGTTTCTGCCTTCATTGATTGTCATCTTTTTGTATAATACTCTCAGCTTTTTCCAAAAAGAAACATCTTTTTTTTTTATTTGTACTTTAGATGAAAGTTTACAGAACAAACAGGTTTCTCATTAAACAGTTAGTACACATATTGATTTATGATATTGGGTAACAACCCCAGGACATGTCAACACTCACCCTTCTCAACTTTGGGTTCTGTATTACCAGCTTTCCTGTTCTTCCTTCCTTCTAGTCCTTGTTCCTGGGCTGGTGTGCCCCTTTAGTTTTATGGGCCTGTCCAACCTTTGGCTGAAGGGTAAACCTCAGGAGTGACTACATTACTGAGCTGAAAGGGTATCTGGAGGCTATACTCTCAGGGTTTCTCCAGTCTCTGTGAGGCCAGCAAGTCTGGTCTTTCTTTTTGAGTTAGAATTTTGTTCTACATTTTTCTTCAATTTTGTCTGGGACCCTCTACTGTGGTCTCTATCAGAGCAGTCAGTGGTGGTAGGTGGGCACTACCTCATTGTACTGGACTCAGTCTGGTGGAGACCGTGGTAGATGTGGGCCATTAGTCCTTTGGACTAATCTTTCCCTTTAGCTTGCAAAAAGAAACATTTTAAGGAGTGATTCTTATATGAAAAAACAGAAAGATAATGTTCGTGCTAAGTAAAAATATGGCATTCCCTTTCAAAGAGAAAACTTATATACAATCAGGTAGTCATGAATTTTCAGAAGTGAATATGGGGAATGTTGCTAAAACTCAATCTTGCTTCCAAATAATGTAAAGTCAGCACAGCATTTACATAATCATTACCTAGAATCTCCGTGCAAACTAATAAATAGTATTTAAACTTAAAATTTCAGCTTTTAGTCTAGACGTGACTTAAAAACTCTTACAAGTAAACATTCTTGTCCATCAGAGAGGTTGGTTTATTCAATAGTGAATGTATAGAAAAGAGTCAAAGGGGGCAAATGTGGGCCTTACGTTTCTAGTACTTGGTAGGGTAAGAAAGTCCTGACCCAGAAACATGGATCTCCGGATCATGAAGTAAACGTGTCACTAAAGAGGGAAGAATGCATTAGAGGTTGTTACAGCTTTGAAACATCAGTCATTTGCACCTTCCAACTTATCCTCCTGGTTCTAAACCCTGACTCACTTGGCAACCAGTTTACTGATTATAATTCTCCTTTCCATATATCTATTTTTTTTATACCTAGAGCCCTGGGGGCGCAGTAGTTAAGAGCTTGGCCACTAACCAAAAGGTGGGCAATTCGAATCCACCAGCTGCTCCTTGGGAACTCAAGGGGCATTCTCCTCTGTCCTATGGGGTCACTATGAGTTGGAATCAACTCAACAGCAACGGGTTTGTTGACTTTTTTTCCATATATACCTACAGGAGATAATACAGCAATCAGTCAACACAGCTCATTAGCCTGATGGATATATTTCTTATTTTAAATTATTATATTGGTATTCTGCTATAGAGAAGATGTTTAGTCAATGTAGACATTAGCAAAGAGATCATTTTAAGATCATACAACTCTGAGCCACACATACAGAGACACAAGCACTACTTAGAGAACCTTAGACTAGAGTCATTTCTCATCCATATTTACTTAGGAAGTATAGTTATACCTCTATATGCTATCACAATGCCTTCCTCACCCCATGGGAAAGAGAACTAATAGTTTGTAAGCGATATAGTGAGTCTAATACTGGCCTCGGAAAGTAAAGTTACTTGTGCAGGTTCACCCAGCCAGTAAGAATAGAGACAGGAGACCTTTTCAACAATGCATGTGACTTTACTTATAATCTGCTACTAGCAACAAAGGCCCTGACAAGAAGAAATTGATAAAAGTCCCCTGGTTGCTAGGGAATAAATACTGAGTACTATTGGCTATTTGTTCCAATCAACTATAAACTCCAATCGCATGTCCTGGAAATGGATGTTCTGCTACTGGCATTCTTTTCTCCAGGGACATGTGGAGAAACCTTGTCTGATAAGTTAGCTATACATACGTGTTGCAGTCTAATAAAAGTTAGTATGAATGGTAGCACAAAGAGATTTTGTTAATAGTGAACTTAAGAATTCACCAGGAAAGTAGAAAAGCAAAGGGAAACAATACAGTTATTTTATCAAGCAGTTTCACAGTTGTCTTATGGATTTTTAATATTCATATCTACCTATCTTTATTTGGTCTGGATACATAATTAGTTATCAGCCCAGTTCCCATTATTACATTTTATTAATTTCAATATAGTTTTGTTTCCAAGTATACATTTTTATTACTGACCTATAGCTAATCTGAAAAAGTTCTTAAATCTATTTAATTGGAGCTGGTGGGGGATAGAGGTAAGGCCACCCCTAACTAATTATAAGCTTACTGATGCACAAATGAAGTATTTTGGATCCTAACCATGTATAATAGGAACATTTTACCTCATATTACAGAAATAGAAACTTCTGGAGATTGTTTTGAATAATAGCTATTAAATGCCACTTTTGAAGTTTTTCTGATTTAATTTAATGAGATCATCTTCCCATCTTCAGGTAGCATTTACCCTAAACGATTTCAAACATCAGAACCTTTGCCTTAAGAAAAGGTCATCATCAAAGACTGAAATTATATAAACCTACATTAGGAACTCACGTCAGTGTTTAGCGTGTAAACAAACTACTACTTTTATAAGGATGAGCACAATGCTGATTCCTATGAGGCAGAGATGAAAGATGTCCCAAATGTCCAACTTTTCCCAGCTGCTGTACCACTCCATCATCTCTAACATCAACTACCGCCTCCCCCCTCAGCACTCTCCCTCCCATCTTTGGGTTCCCTAATTAGCTACAAAGTCTCACAGAACTCACCAACCCGTATAAAGGAAATGGCTCACATGGTTGTAGAGGCTGACAAGTTCCAAATTCATGGGTCAGGCACAGGCTTCAGAAGCTAATGAAACCAAAACCAACAGTTCAAACCACAGGTTACTGGCTCACAAGGCTGTGAAGTTGGAGAACCACATCATATAAGAGGCCGCCAGCTCAAGGGGCTGTGAAGGCCAGTGAATCCTGCAATCAGCAAGTCAAACAGCAGGCCTTTGGGGAGGTCATCTGATCATGAATCAGACGTGAGATCCAGATGTAGAGAGAGAGGGCCTCACCAGGACATACAGATGTATCTTAGATGCAGCCTATGCCCCAGGGAAGAGTGAATGTTCGCAAGGGTGGGACTTGAGTCACACCGTCCAGCAAGGCTGCAACCCAAGACACACCTTACACCAATCCTGCCTCATCAACATGCAGAGGTCAGGATCCATAATACATAAAATGGAGAACCACCACACAATACTGGGAACTGTGGCCCAGCCAAGTTGACGCATAACCCTAACCATCACAGGTTCCATATACATTATTTGCATAGTCCCACTCAATCACTATGTGTGAGTCACAAAGATTAAGATTGTGTGTCGACTTGGCTGGGCCATGATTCTCAGTGTTTTGGCAGTTGTATAATGTTGTGATTTCTTCCCTGTTGAGTGAGATTTGATATGCGATCACCCCCATGATGGGATCTGCTTTGAGCAGTCAATCAGTTGAAAGGGAGTTTCCTTGGGCTTGTGGCCTGTATCGAATATAAGCCAACATTCTGGCAGGGCTTGGGGATTTTTGCTCGTGCTAGCTATATCCTGCAGCTGGCTCCTGTTCGTCTGACCTCCGGTTCTTAGGACTTCAACTAGCAGCTTACCTGTAGTCTTGCCTGCTGATCTTAGAATTCATCGATCTTTGCAGCCTGTGAGCAAGAGCCCTGTTCTCTGACCTGCAGATCTTGGGCTCACCAGGCCTTGCGGCTATGTCAATCAGGAAAACCCTCTATTCTGACCAACGGACTTGGGACATTCCAGCCTCTACAACCACGTGAGCCATTTCCTTGATATCAATCTCCCCCATGTATATATATGCATACGCTTCACTGGTTTTGCTTCTCTACAGAACCCAGTCTAAGACAAATACCATGACTAGAAGGGCCATATTAAGTAATTTGTTACACTGCAGCATCTCTCCGCAATTTCAATCAATTCTTATCATCTATCTAACTCAAGTCTCTCCCAAAATGTATCCTATCTTCTCTTCTATAGGTAGCATACTACTAAATCATTTTCCTTATGTTTGACTTTCCTCCATCTCATGCTTAGTTTAAATCTATATTCTTCCACTCTTCTCCCAGGCATCCAGCTCTTTGATACTGGATCTGTCCAGTATTTCTCAATGTGCCCTCCATGTTATAATAGCATTGTCTCAGTTGTTCTGGTGTTGCTTTTGCGTATAAAACCCAAAGGGTGTTTTCCCCCTAATTTTAGCTCTGATGTTCCTATGATATACTCCTCAAATTACTTTTTTTCAAAATTCTTTCAGAAGTGAAATACACCTTAAAACCAAAAAACAAAATAAGGCTGTCTCAAATAAGGCCCAAATTCAGTTATGACAAAAATTTTAAAGAAGAGGGAGAACAATTTTCTCTCTTGGACATGTTTTGAATGGAGATGGGGAGGTGAACTAAATGACCTCTTGATGATCCCTCAGCCCTGTGATTTTGTGGTAATCTTAGCTTCTAGCATCTCATTTTCTCCAAACACTAGATATCTGATCTGCCCTAAGATATGAGAGTGTTTAACAGATGAAAACCTTTTAATGAAGGAAAGATTTGGCTTGTTTTCTTGCAAGTAATTTTCTTAACAATTGCCTACATTTATATTCAAGGTAGCCCATGTTGAATCATCAAACATTTACTCCTTTAGGAGTGGTTAAAAGATTCATGAGCTTTTTTTTTTTTTTCTTAAACCTAAAATCATTCTTGCTTTCTACACCACATTGCTTCTATTTAAATAGGAGAGCTTTGTTAACATCAGTGGACATTTTACTTCCAAATGAGGCTACCATCTGAGCAGGGATGCCCCTGAGCAAATTGCATCTGACAAGGCTGTTTGGTGAAGATTAGCAGTGGTTAGATTAAGCAGTCCTTGAGCCTACCTTTAATCTGCCACCACTGGTTTTGTGTTCTAAGCTGATGATGATACTTCGATGCATAACAATCAGGTTATTAGTTCTCACTACTTTTTAATGGGCTATTTTTGGACCAATGGAAAACTTCAGAGATATCTTCTACCAATATAAAGTGAGAAACAGACCTCTTACAGATCAGATGGGTGATATGTGACCAGATTCATGTGCTAATATTATAATTATTACTTAAAATTATAATTATTAATTTTTATTAATAATGATGATGATGATAAGGTGTCCCATTAACAACTAGCTACCCTGAGCTAATCTCTGGTAGAGTTCTACACATATTGTTTTTATTGAGTCATCACAACAATTTTCCAAAGTTTTACCAAAATAAAAATAGTGAGTTACGCATATATTCTGGGACATTTTTTTTTTCTGATATTGACTTTGTGTCCATGAATATTTTTAAAATGAGCTGTTCAGCATTCAGTTGGTTATTTTTTCTTGTTTGGTCCAACTAGTTTGGATGATACAGAATGGACATCGAAAACGACAGCATTAATCTAGGAGTGTAAAAGCCTTATTTGTATTGTGACACAAATATAAATGTAAAACAAGCAGAAAAAATGCTATGTAAGCTCTTTTCAGAGCTCGATATTGTTAGAAAATATTTAACTCTTATTTTGTTTGGTAGCTTTTCTATTGTGTTTACTGTAAGTGCAAAAAGAATTACACAAGGGTTAAAAACAATTCTGAAGTTTTATAGTGAACTATTTTGATCAAAATTTCTTAATTCCTCAGAAAAATATGCAACATTGAACTTACTACAATTATAAAAAGTCATGAAATACAGAGTTAATAGTCAATACAGACCTGCATTATATCTATCAGCAAGAATTTTATATAAGGCCTTTAAAAGGAAAAAAGAAACACTGTCATTAATATTCCTTGTCACCTGAATATATGCATGTCCTGTGGTTGGAATATTGAGTTTTCATAACCAAATACATTAAGATTTGGTTGTGCCTAACAGTAAACATGAGTACCACTCCTCTCACCTAAGCCCCACTGTATTCAAATCTGGGAGGCATTTTTTATACAATGAGCATAGCCGGAACAGAACTGCTACCACCAATAACCTGTGTTTTCTTATTATAGCACTGAAAGAAAGGCCGAAATTGATTAAAGGCAGATGATCACTATGACATCTGCTAAGTGACAGCAAACTTCATTCATAGCACTGAATGATCCCTCTGTCAGATACAGTTGAAGATCACACGAGAAACCCACTTCAGGTGAAGGTTTTACCCAGTTGGCCTTGTGTATGTATGCATCAGTCAAGCGACTGCCACAGTTTGCCAATTCTTTCCTTGCTGACATCATAAGTGAAGTAGGATAAAATGTTTGAAGTTCAGTAGTCCGCTCTGGGGCTTTCACCTTGGGATGAGCAGAGGAATTATATACTACTCCTAACTAATAAAAGCACAGCCTAAAAGTGACCCAAAAAGCTAAGTCAATATCACTGAGCAAAAAACAGTTGGAAAACAGCTCTAGAACTGAAGACTCTCAAGGTTGAAAGGAACCTTAAAGGTCATAAATGACGATCCTACAGTTTTCTGACGATCGAAGTGATGTGGAAACATCACTGTTGGTAAGAATTGCTTGGCCTCTCAATTTTTTACTGTTCTGATTGATAGGAAGTCTTTAAGCCAAGTCATGTGTCTCTCTGTAAATTCCACTTATTAGTCCTAGATATGCCTTTGGGATTAATGAAATGTTTACTTCCTCTTTGACACCCTGGTAAGCTTCTTTCCAATGTTTCCTTATTTCCTCTGGTTTCCTCCCTTCATCCCTCTTGTCACTTTTCTCCAATTGTTAAACTTTGCAAACTCAGGCTATAATTTGGCCAGCATAGGATAAAACACAATTAGCAACAGCCTTATTCCAAGCACTGTATTTCTCCTGGAAAACACTGAATTTGCTTTTGTGGCAACCAGATCAGAGCAACACCTGAAACTCCTAAGTGTTTTTCAAAAGTCCATCTCTACTTAGAATATTGTGCTCCTTGAACTTACAATGCAAATAAACAAAAACTTAGGTGTATCCTGATTTTTTTTCTCATCAGCTTTAGATCATCTGAAGTTTTATATTTGGTATTCCCTTGCCTAAGCTATTCGTTACCTGGATTTTCACAGGGCCCAGTTCACATTATTCAGGCCTCTATTTTAAGAGTTGCTGCCTCATTAAAGAGGGCTTCCCTGATCACCCCTGAAACAACCATACTGCATTAGTATTTCCCTCTTATCCTGCTTTATTCTGCAAATCATCATTGCTACCTGAAATTAAAGACGGTTTTTGTTTATTCATTTATTGTCTTTCTCCTCCACAAAAATATAGGTCCTTTGAGAACACTGACTTTATCTTGTTTACATTTGTATCCCACTGCCTGCCTGGAATAGTACTGCTATACAGAAGTTTCTTGATAAATATTTGCTCAATAAATGAAGCAAAATGAATTATTTAAGTCAGAGATGCACAGAAACTGGAAAGAAGGTCAATAACAGCTGCCACAGTGGTTTCTTCATTACAGTTTTGAACTTTAGAATTGTGTGCAAAAAACATGGTAGAAATTGCTTGCTTTAAAGTAAACTTTGTTTTATTTTTCAGATTATAATATAATCAGAATTACTTTGATTACCTGAAAACCACTTTATAGGCATCTTAAAAATATGGAAAAGTAAAATTTTAAAGAAATTACTCATAATCCTAATACCAGAGGAAACTTTAAAATTTTTTGGTATGTTCAGAATTTTTGCAAACTTCTCAATCTTTTTAAGTATTTTCTCTTTCAAATCCTCATGCTATAGAATTGTTCTAATCTTTTCTATGAACTTTTAAAATTTGTTTTCATAACATTTGCCATATTTGTCTGATTTTTTTTCAGACCTTCTATCTCCCTCACAGTTTTAAGAACTGCATTTTTGTTGTTCAGTAAGATTCCTGTTACTTCTGCATGGCCAACCAATTCCCCCTTACGAGACAGAATTTGTTTTTTGGTTGCTTTTTTTTCTTTTGGGGCGGGGAAGGGGGTACAGTATCAGTTCCCCCATTCACTTCCTCAAATTTTTACAAGATGAAATTGTCAACAAGGCAAGTCAATGGCGTATCAGATGCTCTGAGTTTAACTGAAAACGAATTCCGGATAGATAGTTAGAGGCTCCCATCAACACTGTAGCTCATAAAACACTTATGTAATTCAGTGTTATGACTTTATTCCACCGTCAAAGATACAGCATGAGAATTAAGGTAATGGAAAAATTCACAAGCGGCTTCACAAGAAATCTGCAGTAATTCATCAGTTCATTAACAATTAATTATTGAGGACCTCCTATGTGCCAGACACTGCTTTAGGCACTTAAGATACCAAAATGGAAACAAAGAGCACACTACTCAGGAAAGGCACGCCAATTAATTCCTTTACAAATATTTGTTGAACACCTACTATGTGCCAAACATTATGCTGGACATATAATCGGGAGAGAATCACAATAGCAAGGATACAGTCACGCTTGTGTCTCTACTACTTTTAGGTTATAAACTGAGGAGTCTTTTAACAACAAACTAAGGGCAAAAACACCCACTTAAAGAGTTATTAAGCTTGAGAAAATTAAATCATCCAAAATACTGGTGATACAAAGATGAGTAAAATAAACTCCCTATTCTCAAGGTACTTGAAGTCTACTACATAGTACACATAACAACTAAGCAATTTTGATAATATTTGTTGAACATTTTAAAGTACACTACATGGTAAAATATGATATAGAATACTATTATCTTCTCTACTAAATGTAAGTTTCTTTGTACACCTACACCCTAATTTAATATCTGATGAATAAGAGAATACTCAAAAAATATTAAATAGATGAAATATTAAATGGAGATGTCCAGTAAGCAGCTCACTCTTCTACAATATCACCCTAAAGTCATGAAATTGTCCCCTACACAGTATTTATGTATAAAAACCTCATTTTAGTGTTAATCATTTAAATTTTCCTTTAAAAGGGCCACATAAACCACAGACTCCATCAGCCTGAGACTAGAAGAACTAGATTGTACCCAGCTTCCATCAATGACTGCCCTGACAGGGAAGACAACAGAAAATCTCTAAAAGAGCAAGAGATAAGTGGGCCGCAGAGCTCAAATTTTAGTAAAAAGACCAGACTTAATGGTCTGACTGAGACTAGAGGGACCCCAGAGGACATGGCCCATGAATTCTCTGTTAGCCCAAAACTGAAACCATTCCCAGAGCCAACTGTTCAAACAAATATAGCGCTGGACTATAAGACATAAAATGATACTGGTGAGGAGTGTGCTTCTTAGCTCAAGTAGACACATGAGACTACGTGGGCACCTCCTGTCTGGAGATGAGATGAGAAGGCAGAGCGGGATAGGAACTAAAGAAATACAAAAAAAAAAAAAAAAAAATTTTTTTTTTCCTTTAAGATTTCAGGAATGGAAGAGCAGACTAATTTCTACCTGTAAAATAGGATTACAACAGGTATTTTCTCTAATTTTTCAAGTTTTGTGTGAAGAAGGTTAAACGACCCAACGGTATTTTAAATTTGATCTACCATGTAAAAATCACAAGTTGATCTTTGCTCTTCATCTGAAATTAGTGAAGCTTCTTTGCCCATAAATAAATAATGACTGAGCAACTTTGGAAGTTTTTATATATTCTCCTCTGTACAAAAAAAAAAAAACTGACTACAAAATCAAAGACTGAAGGAGCTGGGGTTTCAGGTTTCTGGGGCGTTCAAAGCTGAAAGTATAAACAGTGACTAACACATTAGTCATCGTAAGCAGCTGTTTCCTAATAGGACAAGAAATAACATGTTCAAAATGCTGCAGGAAAGATAGAGGATAGACAAAAATAATGAAATTTTTATCTGCCAACAGTGACTCTCTAAATTAGAAAACCCTAAAATCATGCAGTATAGCAATTTTTTAGGGTTATACAGCAATCTTTGAAGTAATTTTAATTAACTCGTCAGCCTCAATAACAGTTGGATAGGCAAGATGATTTTCCAGGGTCTTGGCAAATTTCTTTCTACCAGAAGCTTGAGCGGCTGCTTATTTTCCCTGTGTCCCCTAGAGGGCAGCAGTGGGCCAAAATACAAGAAAGTTTAATAACACCAGTCTTGTATCCTCTTTGGGACCCACCTTCTTTCCAGTCCTTTTACCATGTGTCCTAGATTGAAAGAAAAGAACACTGTATAAAGATTCTACTTTGTGTATAACTCTGAGCACATGCCAACACCCTACTTAGTCCTCTTCATGCATTTTGGGGTAGAGAATGGTACAAGATGGTTGGGAAAAGGTGACAAGGTGTATAAAGCAAAATAATCAGTTTTTTTTCGTTTAGTTGGAAACTGGTTTGTAACAATCCATTAGTATTACTGAATGCCCATTAATTCATTCATTTATTCACCTGGGGTTTACCTAATGTGTAAGAACCATTATATCAGATGCTATATTTGGTAATGTGTGGAAGAAAGAAACTACTTCAGAGCAGTTACTAATTGCGAAAGTGATACTAAACTAGATGATACAAGAATGTACCCAACTAGGTCTGAATGATATTTGCAATGTCAAATGAAAATCTTTGCTCCTTTTATGTGTTTTGGATTTCCTTTGTAGGCCCAAGGTCTGAAATCCTTGTGCTGTTCCAAGAGAACACTCGAACTTTACATTTAAAAGATGATGACGAACCACAGAAAGCTTCCTAGATAGACAAAGGAAGAGCCTGAGTATGCGCTTTTCTAATGCTGAGGTTTTCTTTTTTATTGTTGCAGTTTAAATATTTTATTCTGCTCAGACATTTTTATGCAAATGATGCAACTTCCAAAAAAGCCTTTTGCAAGGTTGCCCTAAAAGCCTCTTACAATACCTGTGAATTTATCTTTCAGGATCTCTTTTATTGTATTGGGACTATTTGCTGATTAAACTTTACTTGCCTTCATCTTGTGAAATTAAGAGCAAGACGCAAACCTCAAGTATGTAAAGAAAATGATCCACGTCAGGATTATAATTCAGTCAATATTTGCTGAACCATTTGGGTTTCTGTACGGAGCAGTGAGCAATGAAAACTGTCTACCCACACAGTAATGCATAGCTCTGAGAACATTCCTGCCATAACTTCTGGTCAAACAAGATGGTGTGGTTTGTTTTTGTGATCACTTATGCAGATCACTTCGGCTGGAAGTTATACACATTTGCAATACTTCTTAGGAGAATTCAGTCATCACATCTGTAGCCATGGCCTGCATTACAATCAAGACTTTCTTGAGATATCAGAAAATGAAATTCAGTCTTAACATATGGCTAGTAATCATTGATCATGGTCTAACTGTAGATTAGAAATGACGTATTTGTTTGAGCATGTTGAAACTGGTGGATATTTTAAGCGGCATTGTTTTGAAGAGATATAAAGTAGTAGAATCTTAGTACTGTCAGTGTACAAGTTGTGATTATAAAGCTAGACAAACCCAGGAAGGGTACAAAATTGTTACAACTGGACCAGGAACCACAGCATTTATTTAAACAATTTCTATTTGCCCAGAATTGAGTAAACCAGCTGTTTTTTCGAGGGCTATGGTAAATGATCTTAAGGCTTTATCAAAAAACTGATGAGCTTGTAACTATCTCTCAAGCAGAAAACTTCTTTAGAACAGAAAATTATGACTGCTTGAAAAAGACTTATTTTGTGGGTGGGGCGGGAATACTATACAATTTGCTTCTTGAACAGGGTGTAAAAAGTCCTCTAAAATGCAAAGAAAACACTTTCTGTAAAGCATAGGTATAAGAAGCAATTAGAATTTATAACTATTTTGAGCTATTTTGCATTTGCAGTTCGAGATGAGCCTATAAAATGACTACTGGTATACGTTAATCAGGTCCCTGGGTGGTGCAAATGGTTAAGTGCTTGACTACTACCTGAGAGATTGGTAGTTCGAACCCACCCAGAGGCCTCACGGAGACAGACCTGGCAATGTGCTTCAGAAAGGTCATGGCTTTAAAACCCTGTGAAGCAGTCCTACTAAGTACATGTGGGGTCACCAGAAGTGGGAATTAATTCAATAATAATTAACAACAATGACATATATTAATCATTCCTCTCTCCTCTGCCATTTCTGTGTGCTTGTATTTAAAAAGAAAATACAGTCATTGCATATTTTAATAGGCTCTCTGTTACAGGAAAGTATCTGTTTTTCTCCTGGGGAGGGTTATACTGGAGGTCACTGATAATCACATTATTTTCATTCTGGTTTCAACAAAGAAGTAACTACAGACCACTAGCTACATTTAAGCTCTACAATCCATCGACATTTTCTACTTTGTGGCTCCTTTTGCAAGTTTCTGCTCATGACAGTCCCTACCATTGAATCTCAGGCACGAAAAATGGCCAGTTCCTTTACAAACATTATAAATGATCACTATGTGTAATAGCATTGTAATAACATATTAACAGAATAATGACCTGTATTGTTTAGAATTTACAGTTTTTAAATTCACAGCAAGGCATTTGGACTTTTCAGTGATCTTAGGCTGGTGTGGTTAAGTCCACTCCAGACATCACCTCTAAGAATCAGAGAGCTTGGAGGTAATTCCCCAAGACTGCACAGCTTGAAAATTGTAGAGCTGGCTCTCAGACATGATCTCCTCACTCTGAATCCAAATCTAATCCATACAAACATATGTACATACATATATACGTATATAGTTGTGTTCACCATTAGACAAGACAGCCTACTTATATCTTGAAGTAAAATATTCACCATGGTGCTATTAATATGTACCGGGCAATGTGCTTAATGCATAGGTATTATCAGCCTCTTTTTTAGAGAGAAGAAAGCAGAGCCTCAGCAAAGCTAAATAACATACCCAGAACCATACAGCTAGTAGGTGGGGGAGCCAGGGTTCTGATCCAGGTGTTTTCAGTTCCGAAGTCATCTGCCTGCCCCTAAAGGCACTCTTTCCAGTGTCACTATTATTCTAGAATCAGCTTTCACTCCTCTAACTGCTGTATTTAAAACCCTTCGGGCCATTGCATGCTGACTCTTTGCCTCACTGTGGTCTGTGTTTTCACTGAATATAATGTCTTCCATGTGTTCCAAACGATGTCGGTGTGGGATCTCCGTCTTGAGTGTAATGTGCATGGCATTACGCCTCCTGAGGACCAACTGAAGAATCCAGAAACCCCCAGAGCCTTTCAAGAATGACATCCTCCACCCTCCCCACCCCACCCCCAAAGAAAGCACAGTGGGCTGAAGGGCTGGAAGAAAAAGAGGACCTGGATAAAGCACAGCTGATCCTCTGAGTACAGGACAGAGTTAGTGACCCCCTCCCTACCTACCTACTCAACCCCAAGGCCAATAATAAGATAAGGAAGAACTATAGAAGAGGAAGGTTTGAGAAAGACCCCATAATCCTGCTGTCAGCCCTGGAAGCGTGACAGTGACAGTGCATCTTCCTGAAGCAGTAATATGATGATGGTCATTAGAGGCGGAAAGCAATGAAGTAGCAGCCAAGGGCAGCACCCACTGGCATCAAGGGCTACAGGCCAGTACAGTCACAAAGGCTACAGAAAAGGCAGGCCCATTGTAGTCTTTACAAATTATTCGTGACTTGGGCTACGATTACTCATAAATAAGACAGCATCAGATGTGTGGTCCTGGCATTATTCTTAAAAAATACCAAGTAAACCCTCTCACGAATATTGCCATTTTGAACATTCAGTCTAAGGAAATAGTTCAAACTCCCCAAAGGATACTGTGAATATGACTTTCAGAAAAAGCAGTCATTTATTTGATACAAGATGTTACACTGCAAAGGCAGATTATTAAATTTCCAATTCTCTAAGGGGGTATTTTGTTCGTGTGAGTAGCTTATTTACAACCAGCAAAAGCCACATGTCTGACTGTGGACGTCAGACTCTATTGTATTATTTACCTAAACATACTATTTGATTAAATTCACCAGCATAATCAATAGGGGGTTCTGGTTGTCAGATTGATTACATTGTATGGAAATTCTATGGAAGTATTGTTTAATTAGGTTTTTCACTTAGTGCTTATCAGAGTATAAGAAATGTCATCATAGCTTTTTCCACATAGTAATGAAATCATTGGTACATTACCAAGATTAAATCATACAAGAGTGTCTACCCTTTTGTTTTCTTCCCTGCTAAAATTATCAGGCTTCTTACAGTGCCACCCCTGATGATAAGCAGACTATGCCAGATTTCAAAGCTTCCCACAGCACCAACCAATCTCATGTCAGAACAAACCAGTATTTCCCATCCACTGTTGATTGCTATGGCACTTTACAGCCTTACAGCCAACTCTTAGAAACATTAATAACATCTACCTTTACTGAACATTTCATGTGTGCAGTGAATATGTTAAGTGCTCCACCTACATAATCTTAAATAAACTTCAGAGAAACATGTTGAGGTTTCTTTAATTATACTGATGTGAAAACTGGGGCACAGGTCACACAGCTACTACATGACAGAGCCAGGATTAAAACCCAATTCTGACTCATTCCAAGGCACACAATCCATTTATTTTACAGACGCAGAAACAGACCCAGAAAGGCAAACTGTCTTTACAAAGGGTATTTAGCCGGAGAGTGGCAGACTAGGACTCAGGCTTCCTGACTTCTACCTGTTACTGCAATGAACCACCACTATAGGCTGAACTATTCGGCTTTTTATTTTGTTTCAGCATAAAGCAGCCAGGCTGAGAGACCTGTAAGCAATGTCCATTAGCACTGCTGCTTATGATGTGTACAGCAATCACATTTTTAATGGACTCTGTGTCTGGGTCCTTGCTCATCTGCACAGCTCTTAAGGCGGTCCGGAGTAAATCTATTACTCACTTGGCAGTCAGCGTTTGGCTTTATCCCTCAAACGGTAGTGTTAGATATCAGTGGATTTTGCTCTCTCCCCTACCTTTGGAATCTTTTCCCAGAGGACACCATACTATAGCTCCCTATTCCAAGAACAAGAACTGTGACTCCTGCATAAAGAGACTTCCACTCTAAACAGCATAGATCCGGCCATCCCTTTCCCTTGCTTTAAACACTCAAGAGTTTTTTTGGGTTTTGTTTCTTGTCGCAAATGGGTACTAAATTTTATTAGTTTATCTGTATCTACTGAGGGAACCCTGGTGCGGTAGTGGTTAAGAGTTCAACTGCTAACCACAAGGTCGGCAGTTCAAATCTACCAGGCGCTCCTTGGAAACTCGATGGGGCAGTTCTACCCTGTCCTATAGGGTCGCTGTAAGTCGGAATCAACTTGAAAATGGGTCTGCCTTTTTTTTTTTAATCTATTGAGATGATCTTAGAGGTTTTCTCTTTTATTCTATTAATGCAGTACATTACATTATTGATTTTTGAATGCTAAACCAACCCTTGCATTCCTGACTACTTGGTCTTGATGTATTATCCTTTGTATAAATTGCTGGATTCTATTTACTGATATTCTGTTTATGATTTGTGCATCTACGCGCATGATGCCCTTGTCAGGTGTTCTGATGAGTGTTACGTTGGCCTCAACTTGATCTGGTTGGAGGCCACACAAATGTCTACATACATAAAAAATGTCACTGAACTGTACACTTAATGTTTGTACATTTTACTGTATATAAATCATACCTCATTTAAGTACAATTTTTTTTTTATATATAAACCATTCAGATGGCTTCGTCTTGCCCTCAAGCCAGATACATCAGAATGGCATTCAAGGCTTCTGTCTGCTTAGGCAGCTGGCTTAGCCTACCTTTGTTACTTCACCTTTCACCATGGCCACACAGGACTAGTTTCTCAACACTACCTTATTGGTTTACCATCAGAACTCTGCTTATGTTATTCCTTCATCATGAAATGCCTTTCCTCCATACCTACTTTCTCCACCTGGAAGAATTCCTTTCATCCTTCAAGGTTAACACAAATGATATTCCTTCTAGGACATTTCCTGGAAGATTCCAACCCCCTCCCCAGATCCTAGCAGAATTAATTGAGCCTTTTTTGTCTGCACTACCACTGTACTTGGCTTATGGTATTGGGCTCTACAGAAAAAACGACTGTGAGTGAGTTTTTCTGGCTCCTCTCTTAAGCTGAGAGCTCTTCCAAGTCTTCTTCTCATTTCTGGGTTATCTGGGATGTAACAGTACCCAACAGAGGTACTTGGCAAACATTTATTGAAAGAACGAATGTTTCCTCCAAAACAAAGCTGGGGGAAGGGGAAGAGATCTAGTATAATTATAATATGGTAAGGTTGTTAGCATTTTGTAAAACAAATCATCGTATGAATGAATGCCTCTGCCAAAACAAAGTTTGTAGAAATGGAAGAGATCTGGAATAATTACAGTTATCTGTTCTGCATAACAAATGAACCCAAAACTTGGAGGTGTAAAACAGTAACTATTTCATCCATTTGCTCAAAATCCTGTAATACAGGCAGGGGTCTGTGGGGACAGTTCATCTGCTCCTCATGGCATCAGCCTAGGGTGGCTCAGCTGGGGCTGGAGAATTCACTTCCAAGATGGCTTCACTCATATGCCTGGCAAGCTGGTGTACTGGCTGTCAGCTGGAACCTCAGCTGGGGCTCTTTTCTGAGGCTAGGCTTCTCAAGAATGACAGTCCCAGGGTAGTCAGGCTTCTTACATGGTAGCTGGCTTCCTCCAGAGTGTAAAAGCATAGGCTGCCAGGCCGTCTTAAGGCTTAGGCCTGTGACTAGTATAGCATCTCTTCCACCGCATTCTCCTGGTTAAAGCAGGTCACAGGGCCAGCCTCTCCAAAAAGAGGGGCAGCCCAAGGGCATAAATACGGGAGGTATGGTTCATTGGGCCCAATAAAGTCATAGTTCACCACAGTGAGGATGTTATTATATTATAAAAATGAAGCTATTTTTATTTCAAATTCCTTCTCCGTCCTCTCTGCTGAAGATATGGCTAATTCTGTGAGAATTTCCTGAAACAGAACTGTTTTGTAAGCCCATATCTATACAATGTTTTAAATTCCAAGTTTTGCTTTATAGAGCCAGTTACGCTTATTTATCAAGTAAAGAGAAAAATTTTAGCTCTACTGATCTGTGTAATATCAAGGTCCCAAACCCTTTTAAAACTCAAACCTGTTGGGTTTCCTTTGCAGAAGAGCTGGCTCAGAAGCATTGGGTTTCTAAGAGAAACCAGAGTTTGACATTTTACACTGAAATTTTTTCAGAAAACTTAGGATCCATTTGCATTCTTTGTAACACACTGGGCTCAAAACTAATTTTTTCAGGCTTCACCCTTATGCATATGAAAATGGAATCAAGTTCCTTGAGATTTCTTTTTCTTAGAGATGCTTTTCTCCTCCTTTAGTTTACCATAAGCCTTTTTGTTCCCTGTACTGAATCTTTAACCACATGTCCTCAGGACCCAATTATGACTATTTAATCAGGTTAATAATGGGGTCTGTATCTGTTCTGGCAAACCACAGAATATACACTCTCAGTGATATCTGCTCACAGTAAATCCTTCTACTTTGAGGCCGTATTGAATAGAGATTACAAATTGGAGATATGAATTTAAACTGTTAGAATTTCAATCCTGAACTCCCCATTTTAGGGATGACTGTGCACAAGTGCACAAATGACTTAAACCTCTCTGTGTCTCAGCTTTCCCATCTGTACAATGGAAATAACAGTACTCACAGGGCTGCCATGAGGATTAAATGAAATAAAGCATGTAAAGTACTTAACACAGTGTCAGTCATGGAATAAAAACATTTAATATTGATGTTATTATTATCATTGAGTAAATTATCAAGAATACACTTTCAGTTATTCTGAAGTGATTAAATTTGCAAATTTTTTTCTCTTATTCACTTTAACTTGCCTTTTAGCATTTTCACCATCAATAACCATTTGATTCAAGGTGGTTTTGAGAATGAGAGGATGAAATTTATGTTGATTCCTAGGGTCTAGTGGTGCACCAAATTGTTTGGTAACTACTGCAATCACTAGGAATTGTACCAGCCTATTAACAAATGATGCCCACTATAAAACTTTTTGCATAACCCCACATGATGGTAGTTCAATCATTGAAGAAAATTAATAGCCAAAAATTACTATGAATTTAATAAACATGTCTAAATGAATAATATTTTATCAACTATGACAGCACAGCCTTAAATTTGAAAATAGCCAACATGTGTTTGTTTCAGCTACAAACAAGCTTGGTGCACATATGGATTCCTATTTCCTTTGCAACTGAACACTGGACTCGTCTGAGTATTTGCCACAGACAACTTACAGATCACAAATTTAGACTTAAGAGAATGCTTTCAAATACTTGGCCAGCTGTTTCTATGCTACCCTAATTGAAGTGTTTTGTAGTCAGCATTCCTAGTATACACTGGACTGGCAATTTAAAATGGGAGAATTTGTGCTATGTAATGATAGATGACAATTATCTGTGGTTTGGGGTAACCCAGGACAGACACACCTTGAGTAACTGACCACAGTAACGCACATTTCTACCCAATCAGAAGGAAGCCTCCTTGTTAAGTTATTTGGAAAGACTGACCTATCCAGTTTACCATTTTTGTACTGTTTACTCAGATGTTCACAGTTGTTCAGTGCAACAGTGTGGACTGCTGAAAGGCATTGTAACACCACTACAAAGGGTCCCATGGTCAACTAAGTATGGACAACTCAGCAAAGACGATTTCTCTTTTATAAATACACATTCACGTATTAACTCTTATAAATACATAATTTACTTATGCAATTTCCCTGAGAAGTCTTGCAATAAGAAATATAACTTCCTTTAAGAAAAGGAAAAAATAGAAAGTATTTCCCAAACTTGACCACTGAACTCTTTTCTTTGCAGTTTCACCCAGGACTGGTTCAACCAAACATCTTTTGGGAAATGCTACTTGACTAACTTTATCTCCTTCTATTTATTATTTAGGAAACCCTGGTGGCATAGCGGTTAAGTGCTACAACTAGCTGCTAAGCACAAGGTCAGCAGTTCATATCTACCAGGCGCTCCTTGGAAACTATGGGGCAGTTCTACTCTGTCCTATAGGGTAGCTGTGAGTCGGAATCAACTCAACAGCAACGGGTTCGGGTTTTTTTTTTTTAATTATTAAGGAGTCTTGGTGGCGCAGCGGTTGAAGTGCTTGAATGCTAACCAAAAGGTCAGTGGTTCAAACCTACCGCCACTCTGTGAGAGAAAGATGTGGCAGTCTGTTTCTGTAAAGATTACAGTCTTAGAAACTCTATGGAACAATTCTACTGTCCTATAGGTTCACTATGAGTTGGAATCAACTTGACAGCAATGGGTTTTGGGGGTTCTTATTTTGAATAATTCCAGAAACACTTTTGTCTAGTTTCCTTCCTTCCTATTTTTCCTCCCTTCTCATACTTTTCAACACAAGTAGGTTGTCAAATTTAGCAAATGACAGGACACCAGTTGCGTCTGCATTTCAGACAAACGACAAATACTTTTCTTATTTAAGTATGTCCCACAGATTGCATAGCAACAAATACTTTTTATATATTGCGTGGGACAATCAAATAAGTGGATGTCCTATATTTTATCTGACAACCCTAAATCCAAATCAAATGAGAGCCATCAGTAAATAAGTAATGAAACTGTCAGGCTAATTTAATAAGTACATGGAAAGATTCAGTCAATGCTTCTTCAATAACTCCTGTAAATTTTTCTTATAACAAAGTATGAAGCATGTTTGGAGACCACTATATCTTTTTAAATCTTTTTGAATGATTTCAATATGAATACTGTAATCATTCTGGAACTCTAGACTCCCATAAACTCTTTACCACAGTCTGAGCACTTTCATTTTAAATATAAAGAAACTGAGTCCTGAGGGAACTGACTTGACTTGCCCAAGGAAATTCTTCTATAAGGAGCTGGTAACAGCCAGGCTTGAGTTCCTGTAACTTCTCAAATCAGTGGCCTGAACTCACAAACAGGCAATCTGTATTGTTGTTCACTATTTATAGGGCAAAAAACTATCAATTCCTAAAGAAAAAAAGAAAGAAATGGTGATGGACTGATTAATCAAATATTCCCAATAAGAAATTAACTAAGTCTTGCATTTTTAATAGATTAAATTGCACAAAAATTGGATATATTAAAATAAATTAAAGCTGAAATTATATTGAATATAACTTAATTTTTCTTTAATTACCCAGAAAGCAATTCTGGATTTCTCAGCATCTCAGTTCCCCATGACGGTACAGATATGCAAGAGTACAAACTTGAAGAGAATTCCAGAGTGTCTTATGGTGTGCCTATGAGTTTCCATTTACAAAATATTGTTCACGACATACATGCTTTCTTTTAGCCACCTCAAATGTTTTAGGCCCAAAATAATCACACAGTATACATAGTAATGCTTTTAAGAGCAATAGTTGTGATGTGTTCCTTCTATAGAAGGCAAAAAAACTATTCATCTTCACAATAGATGGTACATCACTTTTATTATTAAAAAGAGGTACTGTAAAAGTCTGCCTTGGGCATTATGCTGTCTTAAGAACTACCTACATAGGATCAAATTGACAACAGCAACTCAAAAGATTAGATACGAACCTTATGGGGCAGTGAATTTATGTTAGTGGGGGCGGAACAATTCAGAAAAGGAGGGTGAGAATGGCTGTACAACTGGAAGAATGTAATCGATGTCACTAAATGGTACATGTAAATGCTGAATTGCTACATGTTTTGCTGTGTATATTCCCAACAAAATAAATAAAATTAAAAAATACACATATGCCTGAAGATAAATCAACATACTGCTTCATCAAGAAAGCATTGCTACCAAAAAACTATCAGGTGAACAAGACAGTGTGCTTTATAGTGTAGTAAAAATTGTTAATTACGCAAAGGCTAATATCTTAAATTTTGGAATATTCACTTCATTACATGATACTGTGGTGACTGGTATTAACAACTATTACTGCATGCTAAAGATGGTTAAAGAGTGAAAAAGTTCTGTAGAGAATGTCTGAACTACAGAACAAAGTCTTGGTGTTTCTGCAAGATAAGAACTACTTTGATCCCACTTTAAGGATTTTTAAACAGGGTTGATTAAAAATTAAAGTGACTACAAAAATGACAATAAAAACGAATGATTTAAAAAATAAAAAGGTATTGTTGTGTGGTATTAAAAACTGCTAAGGAAAAAGTCACTTAGGTACTGCCTTCTGTTCCCTGTGTCTCATTTGATATCCATCCTGTACAAATACTATCGCCCCTGCAGGAGCCATGTAACTTAGAGAAAGGAGTGAGAGACCCAGGTCTTCAACAAGGATTTGAGCTTTGCCAAGTATTAAAACATAAGCACCACTTCAGAATAATGGGTTCTTGTGTGTACAGCTTATTCCTCATGTATGCCTCCATTATGTATAGATATTTAAACATGAAGAAATATTCTTTGAATTGAGAATGACACATTAGAAGCCAAAGTCCCCAACCTTACCCATATGGCCTATATATTTAAATCCAACTTCATAATCATACCATCATTAAAACTAGCTGTTTTTTCTATATAACTTTCTCCTCTTATCAACCTGACACTGCTGATATAACGTGAAATCATTGCAGCCTTCCAGATGTTTCAATAGAACATGGAGCAATCATTTAATTTCTTAAGGAAATATCAAGGAATGAACTAGAGATCAAACTGTATATTTTCCCATAAATTATGTGTTTTCTTTGAATTGTCGATGGTGAGGTCATAGCACTCACATACCGGTGATCCAGAGGTGTTGGCCAGCTTGGCAAGGATCCCGGGAGTCCCGAGGTTGCCACCTCATTGTGATCAGTTCTCTTCAACTCTGTTCAAACTTTAACCTACCTGACGTTTTTACAGTACAAAGTATAAAGACAGCTCACTGGTTGTGTAACAGAACTCAAGAGGAGCGATAGTGCGCTAGTCTTCTCAGTACAGAGTGTGTGATGCTACGCATTGTAATCCACATTCCTCTGACTGAATCAACAAGGAACAGTAAATACCAAGTGCTAATTATACGAAAGTGGACTCCTTCTCTTTTAGGAGTTCCTACTTTTAAGATGAGTAATACTTAGATATTTGACCTCTGGCAAGTGACGTGGCCATTCTGATCCTCAGCTTCCTCGTGTATAAAATGGGGATGACAGTGCTATTTCTCTTATAAAAGCCTTATGTGGGTTTAATGAAAGTGTAAAAGCATTTAGCACCATGCCCAACAGACTGGGTGCCCACTAAATGTTAACTAGTATTACTACAGATTAAAAAGTCAGATGGTGATCTTGGTGTTTATTACTAATATTTGTGTACACTAGTATCTTAACTGTTTATTACACTTTAATCTTAGAAAAATATTTTCACAATGTCAAATGCCTCTTCATGGGTATTCCATGTTGGCAATGATTATAGCGGCACAAATAAAATGATAAAGGATCACGTTCCCTTAATATTTCAGCTTTATCATAAGTCATACAGGTGGCCTGTGTATATGAGTAATAGGGTGCCTAGGTGGTGCAAATGATTGCACTCGGCTGCCAACTGAAAAGTTGGCGGTTCAAACCCACCCGACAGCACCTTGGAACAAAGGCCTGGCAGTCTGCTTCCATAAAGATTATAGCCAAGAAAACCTATGGGGTTCAGTTCTACTCTGTAACACATGGGGTTGCCAAGAGTCAAAATCAACTCAATGGCAATGGATTTATATATGAACAATTAGAAAAAATTATAACTAAGGTATCTTGTAAAAGTTTTATTATTCACCATCATTAAAAACCATTTATTATGGGCCTTCTTGCCCATACTGCTGTTCAAAGTACTGTGGGGCTCAAGATGCAAAGAGGCTCCCATGCCTCTCCCCAAAGCTTTAAGATCCTCTAAGACTGATGCTGTGACAGGAAGTGAAACTTGGTCCCTGACCCCAGGAATCATCAGCTGATGTTTACAAGCTAAGGGATTATGCTCCTTCAGTGTTGATCCTGAGTGTTTATTAACTGCTTATGTCACTCACATGTGACACAGTTAACTATTTACCTACACGGGAGTTTACCAAGTGGCGAATGTAGGTCATATGAAATATTCAGGTAAACATAAATATTTACAGAGTTAAGGAGATACTTTGAAACTGTGTGCATGGAGACAGATGTGCTTGACTCCAGTACAAGATGTCAGGTCCTCTGGGCTTCCTAGATAAGGAACCATTATAAAAAGAGGAGTGACGCCCATTAACAAAAAGCCTCACAAATTCAGCTTTCTTCTGGGGCCTGACTGGTAGATCTCTACCCAGGTCACTGGGGTTTATAAAATATTCCTTTTAAGGAGGTATCTATACAAGTTAGTGTACTACGCACTAAATTACTTCAGAGTATTCACACTTCCATATGGTCAGATCGGGGTTAGAATTCTGGTTCCGCCTCTGGTATCAGAGTGCAAGTCTGGGAAATGTCATTGCCCTGCCTCTCAAAACGGGGTAATATTTCTCAAGGTTGTCATGAAGATTAAATAATATTTTTATATTAAAGATGCTCAGTAAGCACAAAAATGTGATATGAACACAGGTGAAATTATTTTTCCAAAATGGGTTGTGTGTATGTGAGCGTGGTCCATTATTTTTCTAGTTTCTTCAAGCAGTTTAGCTCACTTCTATAAACGGGAGAAAACAAAGCAGTTGCTAATCAGTGGCAGAGTAAAATTTCAAATCTCAAATATTAAACTTTCTATCTTATAGAGGGAAACCCTGGTGGCATTGTGGTTAAGAGCTACGGCTGCTAACCAAAAGGTCAGCAGTTTGAATCCACCAGGCACTCCTTGGAAACTCTATGGGGTAGCTCTACTGTGTCCTGTAGGGTCACTGAGTCGGAATTGACTCAATGGCAATGGGTTTCTTTTTTGTTTGTTTGTTTTTGCTTTTTTTGGTTTTATCTTATAGAGAAAAGTTGGTGGCAGCTACTATGTATCATGCTTACAACCAGCATTCGGGACATGAACTGTGGGAATGACATAATTCCTATATGATTAGCCAAAAGCCTGGTGGTTTCAAACCCACCCAGAGGCACTTCAGAAGACAGGCCTGACAGTCTGCTTCCAAAAGGTCACAGCCTTGAAACCCTATGGAGCACAGTTTTACTCTCACACATGGGGTTGCCACTGAGTCAGAACTGACTCAGCGGCAACTGACAATACGACAACAACCCCAAAATCCAATGACCTCCTATGCTGCACATTATCTTTAAACGGCCTCGTAATAAGCCCATTTTTACAACTGCCACGTATACAGAGCTTTATATTTTACAAGCCATTTTTCATACACATTTTGTCATTTAGTCCTCTTGCCAACTTTCTAGAAAGTTATTGTTCTTGTCCAGATTTTATTTTTGAGGTACCATGAGGTAAGGAACTAGCCCAGAATTCCATGGTTAGTATGTGCAGGAGCCAGAATACAATTTAGTTTTTCTTATATTTCCACTACCCTATGGTTTTTTATGCTACGTTAATATGTTTGGGATTTCCTGTTGTTGTTGTTTAGTAAAGAAACAGATTTTTATTTATTGTATGAAATAGTTGGTCAGCCAAGGCAGCCTTAAACATGCTATGACTCATAAACCTTGCAAATGTTTTAGTTAGATAAAGTCAAATTCTAGCGTTAACACCTTTTGTTAGTATTAGGGATGTAGCTTAGACCTGAAACAAGTGTCCTTTTCAAATGCAGATTGTTTTCTAGTACAAAATCATATCTTTACTCAAAAAAAAAAATCAAAGATATACATTGTGGGTTTTTTTGGTGTATTCTTCTTCTTTCTAGGGGTGTACCATACATGTTTTCTGATCAGTAATGCTATACTAAACATTTCACTAAGCCAATGCCAGATAAATGACCATAAAAGCTGTTTGCTACCTGCTCTTATGCTGAGTTAGACCGGTGCAACACCATCTTAATAGCAGAGATTTTGACAGGATTTTAGTTACAAACACAGAGCTTGGAGAATCACATTTTTACCAAACTTTTCCCCACCCCAAAAGAAAACAAAATGAACAGGCGCATACAGGAAGGATTTGATGCAAACCTACAGAAGTACACTCAGCATGCTGTAAGAAAGGATCCCTTTTTGCCTATTCCCAGGACACAGCACACTGGTACCCAGTAAAAAGAAAACTCCAAGGTAGCAAGCATTTTTGACTTCATAGCACTAACAACTAAAAAGCAAGCAGCATCTAATGCTTTGATCTCTAAGTACATAATCACGGAAACTCCAAGATTAAATCCACTAGGTTAGCCGAGCATTCATCTATTAAAAAAAAAAAGTTGGTTCCCGCCCCCCCCCCCCCAAAAAAGCTTCTCCTGGAAACTAATCAGGACCAATAGAAGACTACAGACCCAAGACTGAAGTTAATTTTCACTTGTACCTTTTTGGTAAAGGACATCACTTTCAGTTGATTCCCACAGCCAAGACTAGCTCTCATTTCCCCAGAAACCAGAAAATAGGAGCTTCAGAAATCTCTAGAACTAGTTTGAGTAAAGCTGTTCCTGGGAGGTGCAAATGGTCAAGCACTTCCCTACCAGCCAAAAGGCTAGCAGTTCGAACCAACCCAGAGGCACCATGGAACACAGGCCTGGTGATCTATTTCCGAATGGCCACACCCTTGAAAACCCTGTGGAATAGTTCTATTCTGCACACTTCGGGTTGCCATGAGTCGCAATCAACTGGACGGCAACTAAGGGCAACAAAGTTTGAGTAACACCCAAAATAAATTTCCAAACAGTTAAAAACCCCACATAGCTAGGCCAACAGGGCTGAAGAGTTTTCACTCTTACCCAAATGAAAGAGTGTGAGCATACAGAAAAGTCGCAAAAAGCTGCTTGTGCTACTTGGGACACAGAAAGTTCGTGATGACTGTTTATTCCATATTGACTAACCATCAATGCTGGGAAGCAAGGTCCCCAGAGTAGTCTGACTCAGAAGCACTTGGGAGACTTGTCTACTCTGTTACTGAATTCAAGGTGTTTCAGAAGAAACACAGGTCCCAAGAAGGTCAGGTCACTTTCTTTTTGACCCATCCATACTTGACATTAAGGAAGAGCGCCAGAACAGAGTCCATCTTTCCTCTCATCTTTAGCTGAAGCCTCTTCCAGCCTATTGGGTCCACGCTGCCCAGACTGACGACACTCCCTGGAGGTGGGCACTAGTTATCAATAAAGAAGTCCGTGGGTGGTGCAAACAGTTAAGCACTTGATAGCTGAAAGGTTGGCAGTTCAAACCCACCCAGAGGTGCTGGAAAGCTGGTACGCAAGCTGGTTTGCACAACAAAGTCGCCACTAAACCCCTGCTTAAGTCAAGTTCCCATCCTTTTTCTGCTCAGAAACATTTTTTCAAAAGCCAAAAATCCGTAAATGCGAGCAGCAAGTCGAACGCGTCACCAGCCCACTTCATCGTCACCGCGATGTTGTGAAAGCCGCCATTTTAACTCCAAGGAACCCGCTCCAGCAGTTGCTCTACAATATACATTTTTACTAAATACTTGTTAAAAACAGACACTTTGGTGCGTTTATACTCTTTCACGTCTTCAAACTCTAGTAGTACTTGTCCATGAAACTTCTCTGGATCAACGGAACTCATCACCCATGTCCTCTAAAGAGCCAACGACAGCATCAAATTCTGCATCCTAGGCGGAAAGCGTGGAGAGCGCCAAGCTGTGTTCCTCTCAGGCATCCGTCGCTGACGTTGCTGCAGCACTCTGCGGGAGAGTGGCCCCGGAGCCTCCGACCCCGCCAGCGGCCAGGCCTGCCTGCGCGCGCTTCCAGCTTTGCTACCCGGATGCCGCCTGCCGCCAGCTCACAGCCCAGCCACCTGTGCACATGCGCAAGAGGTGCGGCCTTGGCTCCTCACACTGCAGCCACGTGCTGGTCGGCGTTGCGAATCATCCTGGCGTCGGTTGTCAAGCGCTTAAATGTAGCCACGTGCTGGTCGGCCATACTGCGAATTAGCCTGGCGTCGGTTGTCAAGGGCTGAAATGCACATTTATAAAATAAAACTGAAGAGACTGTCTCTATAGCAATTTTATATAAGTACTTACCATACCTGAGAATATTCTTTTTAAAAACGATGGCAATAGAAATGTTGAACAACAACAACAACAACAAAAACCCAAAAACCAAATCCGTTTGGGTGAGTGGATTCTGATTAATAGCGACCCTATGGGACGGAGTAAAAAGTATCTCCACAGGGCTTCCGAGGAAGAGCTGATGGATTCAAACTGCCATCTTTCCGGTTAGCGGCGGAGCTCTTAACCACTGTGCTACCAGGGCTCCAGAAATGTTGAACAATAGCAATTTAATTGAAAATAGTTACATTGAGGTAGTATTTAATGTACAATTTTAACATTCTATGGCTCCAGAATATATAAAGAACAGTCAAAACGCAACAGTTTAAACAAACAACAAAAAAAATCCAATTACGGAAGAGGCAAAAAAAAAGTTCAATTGCAGAAGAGGCAAAAGACATGAACAGCTAGCTATTTAAGCAAAGAGGAGATATAGATGTCAAACAAGTACATGAAAAGATGTTCCCCATGATTAGCCATTTGGGAAATGTAAGTATTTAGTAACAACCTTATTAAAAATCAGTTACCCTCAAGTTGATTCCAACTGAAGGTGCCCCCGTGTGAGTTAGAGTAGAAATGTGTTCCTTAGGGTTTTCAATGGCTGATTTTTCATAAGTAGAACATCAGGCCTTCGTTCGAAGGTGCCTTTGTGTGGATTCAAACCTCCAACCTTTTGGTTAGCAGCCAAGCGTGTTAATCGTTTGCACCACTCAGGACCCCACACAACTATTAGACCTGTGATTTTTTTTTTTTAATTGATAATACCAGATGATGAGGAGGATATGGAGAAGCTGGATCTCTCATACTTTGCTGATGGTAATGTAAAATGTACGACCACTCTGGAAAATAGGTTGACAATTTCTTTTAAAACTTAGCATAAGACCCAACAATCTCATTTTTGGGCATTCATTCCTGAGAAACAAAAACTTATATTCACACAGAAGCCTGTACACAAATGTTCATGGCTGCTTTATTCAAAATAGCAAAATACGGGAAACAACTCAACTGTCCTTCAACGTGTAAATGGTTAAACAAACTCTGATACGTCTATACAATGGAAGATTACTCCGCAATGAAAGGGAATGAACTATCAACACATACCATAGTCTGGATGTCAAGGACATTATGCTTAGTTAAAAAAAAAGTCAATCTCAAAACATAACAATCTTGAAATGACAAAACTATAGAGATGGAGAAGAGACTAATGGTTGGGCAGGTGCGAATACAAAGAGGTAACACAAGAGATTCCTTTGTGATGATGGAATAGTAATTATAATATATTTTTAATATTTTTTTAATCCTAGGGTCCCTATAATTCGAAATTGACTCAACAGCAATGGGTTATGACTTTGGTAAAATATTTACCGTAAAAGCTAGTCAAAAAAATTTAAACCACTTGTGTGCAATAAAAAAAAAAAAAAACCCTGAAAATGTTGAAATGCATAATGTGTGTTGAATTAAGCTTTACTGGTCTTCAAATTTATGAAAATCAAGTAGTTTTGATTTTATTAACAAGCAACAATTTTAGCATACAAATATTGATCATTTTGTGGTAATATAAAGAGCAGGGATACGTTCATGGCAGTGTTTCCAGGGATTGCTTGCTATTGTTTCTTTTCGCTCCTTTCTTCCTGGCAAAATATAGCCTGTGCTCCAGGCTGAATTTTCTCCAACTTCTCCAGAATCACAAGTTCTATACGTAAAATTTGGGGCTACATAGCACCATCGTGTCACGTCTTCCACAGATCACTGCCCCTGTTTGGAAGGACTTCCCTGAAAGTGACTTTTACTTTTTCTTATCTGAACACTGTTTACCTCAATTTATTTTCCTGAAAGTTCATCAGGTCAGTTTACCTCAGATTTAGGCATCCAAGTGAGTATTTACAAGATAATGGATTGTTCTTTATCCTCAGTAGAAAGAACTCCCTTTGGAAGGCCTTCAGTTTCCATGCCCCGTGGGGGTGGATGGCTAAAGGGTAAGCCTGCTAACTGTGGTCTTTGAATGGAAGTGTCTTTCCTTCCAGAACCTGCCTCCAGTTTAAGAGAAGCCCTTAACCCTTTGTAATTTGTAACTAACCAAATGGAGGAAAGTGAGGAAAGGCAGAATGTTAAAAAGCAGGCTGGGAATAAAATCAGGATTACACTGTACAGGCTATAGGCTTTGGGAAAGGCCAACCTACGTGCAAATGCAACTGTCAAAGCCTCAGAAAATTACTTAGCTCTCCGTGCCTTATGTCTATGAAATGGTTTTGATAATAATAGCCTCCCTCAGTAGTTGTGAGGATTAAATGAGACAACATGTTTTAAAGCACCTAGTCCATTCAGTGGCATCAGTACGGTTGGTGTCACCCAGGGCAGTAACTCATCATAACATCAAAACACCCTCCACAGGTGGCTGGTGGCCCCTCCTCCCTGAGCGAGTGCGGCTCCCTGCCCATGCAGGGCCCAGTGCTATACCACCCCTCCCAGCCTACAGACCCTGCCCACCCCCCTCCACGAGACTCCCCAAAGCGCCTCTCCTCTCCCATTAGCCAAAGTGGAGACTCCCCTTTGCACTCAATGCAGGGTGCATGGCCCAGCCACCTGCCCCCTGACTGGCAGGTGGGGGTGGGGGTGGGGAGGGGTAACAAGTTACCACACTGGGTGACAGCAACCCTAGTGACGCCACTGCCTTAGCAGGCCCTCTCCAGACCACTCTGCCCCTCACCACCACTGCTGACCCTGGTGTCATTTTGGTGTCATCCCCTCTGACAATGTCAGGGAGTGCAGTCCACAACCCCTTCACCCCTCTAATTACACCACTGAGTCCATTGCTTGCCACAAGTAAGGGCTGCAATACATATCAGCTCCCATATCTTTTGACTTTCTACCCTGTTTCTTAGCCCCAAGGGCAGTTTGAAGAGAAATGGCTTTCAATGAAAAGAACTGATTGCTGGGAGTGACCAGGGTTAATTAACTTTTCCTACGAAATGTGTTCCTGAAAAGATGTATATTGATTGAACCTTTCAAAATAGAGTCATTTTTAAATAGACTAAGGGAAGCTAGTTTTGTATCAAATGAATGAATTATCTCCTTGTGTAACTGTCTTGAAGTTCTTAGACACCTGTGCTTGATTTTTACTACCCTCTCTTCCAGGTATCAAAGATTAGGGCCTGATAACTCCGTTTCTAAAGGCAGTGCCTCAAGGACACCTTAAACAAACAAAAATGTTGCCCATGATACCTTTCCTTGTAAAAATATTGAATTCCACTATGTCCTGGGGTGGGGTTGGGAGGTCCTCTGGGAGATTCAGAGAGCACCAGGCAGGCCTTTGTCTCCAAGGAGAACATAAACTAGAGAAGAAGACAGGAATACCCAGTGGACTGAAACTCATCTGGGAATCCAGGGGAGGACTGTATTCCATCTAAACATGAGGGCAGAAGAGCTTGTTTGCTTTTAGGATTTTTTTGCGTCCCATTTCATGGGGGATAACACAAAGAAATAGCCCTTAAAATAAAATACAGTTCCTTCTTCCCAGCCTTTCAATATCTCAGAAACATCTTACCTGAAAACTCCTTGAGGGCCAGGACACATTGGCTCTATCTTTGTAAACCCAGCAGTTGATACCCTGCCTCTTCAATAAAAAAAAAAAAAGTTTTATTAAATGAATAAATCCCTTAATGTAGCTGAACACATTAGTAGCTTTATTCCCCCAGTTGCCTGTTTACAGGCTGGGAGAGAGGGGATTTAAACAAGTAGGCTGAAAGCTGTCTGAGGGCATGGACCAGGTCGGATGTTTTCATCATTGTCATCCCGACCAGATTACCCAATAAGTAAAGTGCCCACGGCCTAATTGTGCCTTCTTATCAATCTGCAGTGCACAATTTCACCCGTTCCCCACCACGTCAGAGATGTGGTGAAACCCATTGAAACGGCTCACCACAAATTAGCGAGCAAAATATCGTTAAACCTGTGCCTACCTTGCTCAATGCAAGCCACTGCATAGCGTGTTTACTGGTTAATCTGCCCCTGACTCTCACCTACCCAGAGCTTGACATGGTGCTTGACATTCTTTAGGCACTTGTTCAGTATTTGTTATGCGAATGCGTGAAAACTACCCCTGGTCCTGTCTTCAGAGCTCACAGTCAGGCTGGAAGGGTGAGAAGAGTTTTCAAGAGAAGGCGTGGGCTGTCAGGGGCTTCCAAGAATTCTGACAACCCCTGAGCGGCCAGATGTCAATTTCACCTTCTCCCTCAGCCATTTGCAGGAGGTTGTAAATCGTCTCTTTACTTGGGTCGGGGGCAACCGAGGCGTCCCTACGCCCCTTGCGGGGAACCTAGGAGCCAAGTCGCGGGAGGAAGGTAACACAGAGGGGGGAGCCCGCCAGCACGTGCAGCGCCCAGGGGAGGAAGAGGCTGGGCTAACGCAGCCCTTAGTCAGCAGCTGGGCTCGATTTTGAAACAAAAGCCAATGTCCTCCCTCGGAGTCCGCAGCCGGTCAGCTCCTAGGGGGAAGAAAGCCATGCTGCCCAGCCGGTTAGTGGCCCAACTTACTTTTCCAGAGCCTGGGACAAAGGGCCAGCGGATGTGCGGGAATGGGTGGGGTGGTAGGGATGGGGGACGGCACAGAACACCCTGACCCTCCCCTCCCGGCAGCTTGGGACAGGGGCTGGGGTCTCCATGCTCTGCGCGTGTTTGTGTCTGGTAATGAGGCTCTGAGCCCGGG
Source organism: Loxodonta africana (assembly GCF_030014295.1). Taxonomy (NCBI): domain Eukaryota; kingdom Metazoa; phylum Chordata; class Mammalia; order Proboscidea; family Elephantidae; genus Loxodonta; species Loxodonta africana. Next base: position 58,621,226 of record NC_087357.1, on the reverse strand, counting down.
GGCCCCCCCGTCTGCGTAAAGGGGAGGCACCTTTGCAACCAGCGCCCCAGAGCGCAGACACACCAGGCCCTGGTTTCATGAATGAAATCCAATCGTGTGGATATAAATAGCCGCGAACGTTGCTAACGTCACAGTGCGAGAGGCGGCCGCCACCGCGGCGGAGATAGGTGCTGGGCGCTCGGTTCCGCCCGACTGCCCCGCCTGGGAGTGGGGTGGAGGCAGGAAGAGAAGGGGAGGGCTGCGGGTTGGAAAGGGGCGAGCCCCTCTCGCCTGGGACTCGGCAGAGCCGCCGCAGAGCTGTGGAGCCCGCAAGGCGAGGCAGTGCCATGCTGCCTTTGTGCAAAGTTGGGCGGCGGGCGGTGCGCCGCGCGCAGGGGCCCCGCACACGCGCGACCGCGCGCAGTCGTGGCTGCTGCTGAGTGGCGGGGGCCCCCCTGCTCCCCCCAGCCCTTGAAGGCGGAGAGAGCTCGCGTCTCGCTCGGTTTCAGGGTAGGTTTCTGTGTCGTGAGTGCGCTGTGGTATGAAACTTCTCTGAGCACCCGCCGCGTAGCCCCCACCGCCCCCGCCCCAGAGGATGGCATGTGGGGGCCCGGGACCGCGCTACGCGGCCAGCAGCGTCCCAACAGAGTTTTGGGACCGAGCTATGGGGTGTGCTAGCCCCTCTGCGAGGCCAGGGACCCCACAGCAGAGGCAAGCGGATTTCTAGGAGTGCCCACACAGCCGCACCCCTAACTTGGAGCTGAGGAAATGTACAACAGGCACCCTTAGCAGGCTGGCTGCGCCAAGGAAGAATTGGTGCCGCGCCTATAAGAGGGCTCTTTTCCTTGGAAGGACAATGGTGGGGAGCCGGAGAAACTGAAAAGGGGGTTATGCTAGCCCCTTTGCCGCTTGCACACCATGAGAGTTGACTGGTCAGCCCACAATTTGGGGCCCACCCCCCCTCCTCCCCGTGTCTATGGAGTCTGTTGTGAGTTGCTGTGACAACAGTAGGAGCTGCCATAAGGGGCTTGCAAAACACCTTACCTTGTCTGTATGCTCAGCTTTCGGGGAGAACAACGGAGGGGGGTGGGGCGCGGTTGTGCAGACAAGGGAATCCACCCCCTCCCGCAATAAAAAAAAAAAAATGGGAGGCAGGCACAACTATTTAAAAATATATCATAAGATTGCACTGTTAGCTGTGCCTTTCTATCCTCAGCAGTATCAAACATCTCAGCTGAGGAGCAATGTCAATATTTAGACTTGGACAAGCCAGAAAGTTAGAAGGGAGCGCCAAGCGCGGGGTTTTGACTTGGCTTTGCACGTCAGCACACAAGCTGTGCCTTTGGAGCTGACTGTACACATTTGCTGGGGGAAGAAATGCATGGAGGTAGATATATACACAGAGGCACCCAGGTCTAGGAAAACCGAGGAAGTTGAGACCAAAAGAGTCGCCCTGATTTTGAACTTCCCCAACCTGTGCTATTCAGCTCCTCTGTTGAACCCCAGGTTGGGTTGAACCCCAGCCAGACGCTCAGCTTGAGTTTTCACTGGTTTGGGACCCCAACAGGGTCTATGCTACACATTCGGCACTGTAGTGTATTCTCTCTACACTGCATGATCGATACTGTTGTCTTAAGTTATCGGTGGTTTTCATCTTTGTGTAATGCCCTCCCACATCACATAGCCAATAGGCTGTGTGTGTTTAGTTTGGGAAGCTTTTTAAATTTATTTATATTTTTGATAAGTATGTTTACAAACACTCTTTAGAAATTTGGAAATATGTTTAGTTTCCAGTAACTTCCTGCTGCCTAAGAGAGTCATTGGTTACTAGAAAACAAACAAGCTATTTTCAGTATGATAATGTCTGCATACTGCTCCACAGGTGGAGTAGGCAGTAAATTGTTATATTAAACAAGAGTTTCTCTGAGATTCCTGGATCATATTTGGACTTAGTAGTGGGAAAAGGGTTTCGCTAGTTTATCTCCATGTGGAAGGCTTTGGAAAATCATTAGGAAGCTATAAATCATGGTCAGTATTCGTCTCAACTTCCCCGTGATGCGTTATTTTACCACATTTTGAAAGTTGTGTAAATTTAATTAGATAGGGCTTGTGTGAGAACAGAGGTGTAAATAGAAACACATGTGGTTTGATGTTATTGGTTCTATAGTACAATTTATCAACTATTTAAGTATAGTTTGATGAAAAAGGAAACCCTGGTGGCATAGTGGTTAAGTGCTATGGCTGCTAACCAAAAGGTCTGCAGCTTGAACCTACCAGGAGCTCATTGGAAACTCTATGGGGCAGTTCTGCTCTGTCCTATAGGGTCGCTATGAGTCGGAATCGACTCGACGGCAATGGGTTTGGTTTTGGTTTTTGATGAAAAAGCCAGTGTTCTTTGGTTCTTTAGTTATGATAAACAAACAAACAAAAAAAAAGTTGCCATCGAGCCAATTCCAACTCATGGTGACCCTATGTATGTCAGAGTAGAAGAGTGCTCCGTAGGGTTTTCAATGGCTGTGACCTCTTGGAAGTAGATTGTGAAGCCTTTCTTCTGAGTTGCCTCTGGGTGGATTTGAACCTCCAGCCTTTCTGTTAGTAGCCAAGCTCTTAACCATTTGTGCCACCCAAATACTCCTTAGTTATAATAACCCATCAAACCCAATGCCTTCAGGTTGATTCCAACTCAGAGAGAGCCCATAGGACAGAGTAGAATTGTTCTATAGGGTTTTCAAGGCTGTATGTAAATTTTTACGGAAGCAAACTGTCACATCTTTTCCCGCAGAGTGGCTAGTGGGTTCAAACTGCCAACCTTTCAGTTAGCATCTGAGCACTTTAACCACTGTGCCACCAGGGCTCCTTACTTATAATAAAAAAAATTTTTTTTTTAATAGTAGTACCTAAAAATGCTATTTTTGAGCAACATGTCCACTTCTGTGACTTGTGTATGGTAAAATGCCTAAAATTTTTATTCTCATCCCTTGGTTTGCGGCTGTCATGGATTGAATTATGTCCCCCCCAAAATGTGTGTATCAGTTTGGCTGGGCCATTATTCCTGGTATTGCATGATTTTCCTATAGGTTGTAAATCCTGCCTCTATGATGTTAATGAGGGAAGATCTAGCCAGCAGTTGTGTTAGTGAGGCAGGACTCAATCTACAAGATTGCATTGTGTCTTGAGACGATCTCTTTTGAGATATAAAAGAAGGGAGCAGAGAGACAGGGAGACCTCATATCACCAAGAAAGCAGTGCTGGGAGCAGAGTGTGTCCTTTGGACCCAGGATTCCTGTAAGGAGAAGCTCCTAGTCCAGGGAACATTGATGAGAAGGCTGACAGAGAGAGAAAGGCTTCCCCTGGAGCTGACGCCCTGAATTTGGACTTTTAGCCTACTTTACTGTGAGGAAATAAATTTCTCTTTGTTAAAGCCATCCACTTGTGGTATTTCTGTTATAGCCGCACTAGATGACTAAGACAGTGGCCAAGTGCTTTTTTTTTTTTAATCATCCCAAATGCTCAGAAATATATTTTCACAAATGCTGTGAAATGTTAACCTCACCATTTCAGGATACATTTAGCCCAAAGAAATGCCACTTTAACACAGGCACTTTGCAAAAATAAAGCAGAGTCTGCTCTTTGGGTAGGGGTGGTAGAAAAAACAATGAATGTTGAAAATTTTAGTGGCTCCCCATGTGCTCCTGGCAGGCAATAGGATTTATATATTATGTCTCTCATTTATGTAGATAAGTCCACCTGTGAGCAGGGTGTTCTGTTCTTCAATTCCAGCAATCCAAGTCAGTGTGTTTATGCAAATCCATGACCATAGATTGATGATATCTTGGGTCTAATTCTGAGCATGCATTGCAGAACAGGTTTCTTGGTAATTTATCTTAAAAGAATGTGTCTTCATCATTGGTTTTATGGTCTACATTATGAACATCACAAGTTCAATGATTATCAGAATTATTCTATTTACTCTGTAAGTAAAACAGTACTAAGTAAGCCCTGAATCAGTTTGTGTTTTATAAGACATGTATGTATGCATTTTACACTGGGCATCAAAGTAGTGGGAGATAGTTGAGGATACTGGAGATATATGTGCTTGATAATTAAGGTTTTACTTCTGTTCTAATTTTAGCACATAAGAGTGAGAAGAAACTTGATATAATAGTTGACATTTATTGACCACCAACTGAGTTAGGTCAATGTGTGCTGCATTCTTTACATCGTTGTTCTCATTTCACTTCAAAAACAAATCCCTGTCAGGTGAAACCACTGACTTGATTCCCAAATGACAGGTGGGGAATTGGAAATTCAGAGACGTTAGATAATATATTCAGTTCATACTTCTAGTCAGTGGTAGAAATAGGATTTAAAAAAAAAAAAAAAAAGTCTTATTCTCAAACCTAAACTCTCCTGTTGAGAAAATCCTCTCCAATAGCAAAAGTGAGGCCCAGAAAGGTTAAGTGACTTGCCTAAGGTAACTTGGTAATTACAGCTCTATAATAGCACTCAATGGCGGGGCTGTTACAAAAGAGTGACTTCCATTTTCTTAAGTGAAACAGTGAAAAAATAAGTATTTAATGTGTACTTTTTCCTGTCATGCAGTCTCTGATCTTAAGGATATTACAAACAGGTTTCAAAGGCAAGATATTAAACATTCATGTATGAGGCAATTAGAGAATACATCAAGATTATACGTGGCAAAAGACTGAATTGGGGGTCAAGGCTATGTTTATGAGAAATCCAGTCTGTAAGATTACTTAGAAATTCCGTGTATGCACTGAAAAAAATTTCCAAGCCCAGTTTTTTGTCTGAATCGATGATAAATGGGTGAGAGTTTAAGAAAAGACAGAATGTAGAATTTCAACCCAACAGGGAGTGATTATGCAGTCATCCAGAACCACTAAATTATAGCATCTCAAATTCAAAGGCATTGTTGCAAAAGCATTGTGACAAAATCGTGAGCTGTTTGAACCTGCACAGCACCTTTAAGAAGGTATTACAATTCTTCATGATACCTGAAGTTAGGGGTTCATTCTGGAATTCAGTTTGTCTAAAAGGTGTCACTAGATAGATTTGGCTACATAACAAATAAATTCCAATCAAAGTCCTGAAAGTGTCCAATATCTAAAGGTTAAGTAAGACATTTTAAATTTTTGCCGTGGTTGAGGACCTCCTTCCCCCCACCTTCCTCCCCCCTCCTCTTTTGGTAAAATAATTCGTAACAGTCGTTGATCTTTCTTAGGGAGTATTATCATATAAAAGGGTTAATAAAAGAGGAAATGGAGGAACAAATTACTAAAGAAAAAACCTTAATATATCATTTTTTAAATGTACTGATATCCCCAACTGAAGCTTATAGACCTAGAAACTTAATTAAGAGAAACTTTTAAGCATTTAAGGGTAGTATAGGATGTTCTGGAGCCCTGGTGGCACAGTGGTTAAGAGCTCGGCTGCTAACCAAAAGGTCAGCAGTTCAAATCCACCAGCCACTCCTTGGAAACTCTATGGGACAGTTTCAGTCTGTCCTATAGGGTAATAATGAGTCAGAATCAACTCGATGGCAACGGGTTTGGTTTTTGGTTTTATAAACTGTTCTATAATAGCATTGTCCTGTAAATGTTGTTTAAAAAGTGGGTCATTACAAAATACATTGTCCCGTAAGACATATATGTTCCATACTGTCTCATGATAGTATATTGAGAAGATTCTATTTATAGTCTAAGACCTCAATATCAACTGATTAATGGTTAGCTGTGACAATGGTGTATCATAAAAAGATCAGTATAATAACTATAAAGCTGTAATTGTTTAAGCAGTAAAATTATACTTTGAATCATATCTTAAGCAAGAAGAGTCCCTGAAAATAGCACGGTGTCTTTAACAGTAATCACTTAATTAGCAGTCATTTGTTTGCTTTGCTTGAACGTCACAAGGCTTTGATTAATATGCATGCCTTGTCTCTTTAAAAAATGGCTAGAAACATTTGAAATTTTACTGTGTTTTTCACTCAGGAAATTTACCTATAGAAAGCAGAGGAATTTTTGCTCTTTCTAGAAAACAGGCAATTCTACTTCCCATTATTTGAAGACCTCACCCTGGCTTCAGGTAATAGGGTTCTAAGAGAACGAATGATGTGAACCTGGTTCTTGTATTCATCTTTTCTCCACCCAGGCTTCCCAGCAGCCTCACAATACCAAAACCACATTTGGAGAGGGAAGGGGAAATAAGTCACGAAAAGAATATTTAGAAATGGGCAAGAGGTAAATGGAGCATGTGTAGTGAGTGGTGAGCTGGTAAAGGAAGGGGTGGCAGGGGAGGGGAAGTTTTTGGGGAAAACAGTCACTCAAATGGGTAGGATGTATATGTATTGGTTGTTTATAAGTCAGCATCAGAATTGTTTTGTTTTTAGTTTATCAACAAAGTGACGCCACCTCCTCCACCTTCTCCCCCTTGCTAGAACCTTTTGTTCCTTGTAAACATAGGGCACAAACTGAGAAATGAGAAAATAAAGACATTGAAGATGAAATGTTGGTATGACAGCCATTTGTTCCAGATGTCCCAGGACAACCTGTCTTCAAATACTCCCTGCCCCATCAAGTGCATCAGCATGTCTTTGATCAGGTTTTATCCATTAAAGAGTGAATTGTAAAGTTTACAAAGAAAGAAAAAGATGTCAATAGGTCTAGTAGCAGCAACCAAGTTTCTCTGCTCTGAGGCTGAGTTTATTTATTGCATAGACCCTGGTTAATGGCAAGTTTCCTTTGCTAAAGAGCTTACAATCTCAGGCTCCATTCCTCTGTGGAGAAATTTCCTTTGAATTGTTACCCAGTTATAAACCAAACCCATGACAACCATTGAAATAACAATAACCAGCACTTATTATACTCCTACCAGATTCAAGACACTTGATTGCATTACAGTTAATATTATCATTTCCAATTCTACAGAAGTAGAAAAGGGACCTCAGAGAAGTTGAGTTACAGAGCTAATAGGAAGCAAAACTTAGATTTGCACTCAAGTCTACACAAGAACTTGAATATATATTTGCCCTACAAGAACTCCTGGAGAAAACACTATAAACCATTTCCTTCCAGGTTTATTCCTGGAGATGATGGAGTGTTCCAAAAACTCTTTGCCGATGATTTGATTCCAACCCATACCAAAAAAACCAAACCTACTGCTGTCAAGTTGATTCCGACTCATAGCGACCCTGTAGGACAGAGTAGAACTGCCCGGTAGAGTTTCCAAGGAGCACCTGGCAAATTTGAACTGACGACCTTTTGGTTAGCAGCTGTAGCGCTTAACCAGTAGGCCACTAGGATTTCCTCTGACCCACAGCAACCCTATAAGTAAGATAGAGTAGAACTGCCCCATAGAGTTTTCAGGGAACAGCTGGTAGATTCGAACTGTCAACCTTTTGGTTAGCAGCCGAGCTCTTAACCACTGTGCCGCCAGGGTTCCATGATGGAGAGTAGGAGTTAAATAATTATTATTGTTTTGGGGGAGGGTATTTTTGTTTGTTTTCTGTTTTTTTTAGATGTACCTTAAACCGTGTAATAGGCTTTCCTGAACAAATTTGGTAACTCTTCAGGTTATTTCTACTATGTTTTGATGGAAGTCATAGTCTTAAATATTAATAGTTGAATCTTGAAAGGTTGAAACATAGAGCCAGAAAAATCCTTAAGAATATCTAGTCCAGAAACTAGTTTGTTCTGTAAACCTTCATCTAAAGTACAATTTAAAATATATATATATCTAGTCCAACCTCGTACAGATGAAAAAACCATTGACCCAGAGAAGTGATACGTGATGTAAATTACCTACCTCAGAGTTAGTAAGCGACACAGCCTGAATTGAACCCAAGGTTCTGAGTCCCAGTCCAGCACTCCTTCCATTACATAACACTGCCTGAGAAGTGTCAAGCTTTCTAAAACCTCCAACATAGCCAAAATTACAACTATCAGGTGTAAAATATATCTAAGACCTAAGGCACATCCAGAAACAGGTGATAAGAGGATTCTAGTAGTGTAAAGATGTGGTGGGTACTAGGAGAAACCTCGCTTATCTTCAGTTACCCCAAGATAGAAGTCATTTCTTCTCTCTTTTTTAAAAACATAACTGTATGCTTTCATATCTTCCAAGCTGTTTTTGTTGAGCAGTCTACTGGGAGCTTTCTGGTGTTTTCTTATCCGCAGAGCTCTGGTTGTTTATTAGCTAGGCGACTTGGGTGAAATAGTTTCTTCTTTGGACCTCATTTTCATCTTTTGTAAAATGGCCATGGTATCACATCCCTCAAAGGACTGGGAGGATGTAATGAAGACCACATATGTCAAGCACATAGTAGGTGCTCAATAGGGGTTAGTTCTTTTCTGAGCCTTCCTGGAGTATCTCAAGAGAAAATGAGGGTGGTCACATCATTTCCCCCCTAAACTTACTGAAGTCATTTTAATTCTGACATTGCAAGGGATGGTTATAGTAACCTTTTTTCTGGGGTAAAAACAGGCCTGGTATTCTCTTTGGGTACCATTGGCCCAGTCACAACTCCATTTGTTTCTTTCATATTCTAAGGCTGCCAAGGTTTATGTGAACTGGATTATTTTATTGCTCTGGTTTCTGCCGCAAACTAATACCAACCTCCTCTTGGAGATTTGTGGCTCTCATTTTCTTCCAGACACTGTTTAAGTATCTAACATGTTTTCCACACAGACCTTTGCATCTCAGAGCAAATACTGTATTTCCAGCCAAGTAACTAAAAAATATTTCCAGAGAATACTATTGCCAGTAGAAAATTTTTTGCTTTCAATTTCAAAACACATGAGACTTTCCTCCCCATTTCAATTAACTCTAGGACCGAGTATTTTCTGCAGGCTGGCTCTGTCTTTTCTCTTTGTCATGTGTTGCTGACTGATATATTGATAGGAAAAGCATAAATACTGCAATTTCCCCTTTCACCCTCAGCACTTGATAACTACTCGGGCCTAAATTATATCTCTGGGAAATGTTCTGTCACGCTCCTCTCCCCAGCTGCCACACTTTGTCATGTGGCACTTGATGCCCTGTTCTGGACTTTTGGAACCAAGGCTTTGGCAACGTTCCTATTCACCACGTACATAGAGGAAAACTACTGTTGATTTTTTTTCTTACTTGAATCTTTTTTTCATTCTTTATTAATAATCCGAGCAACCTAGAATAGACTTTATTTTCCTGATGGTAGAGTTTTGCTTTTTAGTATTTGACAAATATATATAACAAAATGTATGTTCTTTTCTTCAGGTTTACGGGTAACAATCGTGTGCTTTCCCCAGTGCTATGAAGTAGCTAAACTGGTACTAGATGCTTAGAAATCACCAATTGTAGATGGTCCCTAACCTTATTACTAATCTCAAATTGGTTGTATTGTTTCATTTCATAATGATGAGTACTTTATTTTTAAAGCAGTGGTTTTCAAACTTCAGTGTGGATACAGATCACCTGGGGATCTTGTTAAAATGCAAACTCTGATTCAGGAGTTGTAGGATGGGGCCTGAGACTAAGGATTTCTTACGAGCTTCCCAGTGATGCCAGTGCTGCTGGTTAGGGGATCACTCTTTGAGTAGTGAGGGTCTGAAGCATAGTTCTTATTATATCTTACGCTGAAACTCATGCTTTACAGGCCAGAGCTAGAGTCCTATCTTATTTTGTTTCTTTTCTTTTTTTTTTTCAAATAATATTTTATTGTTTTTTTTAGGTAAAACTTTATACAACAAGCTGGGTTCCCATTTAACAATTTTTATACAAATTGTTCCATGACATTGGTTACATTTTTTACAATCTGTCAACATTCTCATTATTTCCAGTGTTTGTTCTGTTTCCATTAATCTAGCTTCCCTGCCCCTCCTTACCTTCTCACCTTTCCTTTAGGGTAAATGTTGGCAGTTTGGTCTCATATAGTTGATTATTTAAGGGAGCACAGTGCTCATGGGTGATATTTATTTTATAAACCAATCTATTATTTGAATGAAAAGTGACCTCTGGGAGTGACTTCAGTTCCAAGTTTAAAGGGTATCTCAAGGTGACAGTCTCAGGGGTTCCTCATTTTTTAGGAATTTGAGTTTTGTTCTATATTTTTCTCCCATTCTATCCAGGACCTTCTATTGTACCCCTGGTCAAAACGGTCAGTAGTGGTATTTGGGTACCATCTAGTTCTTCTGGCTTTGGTGGTAGATGAGACCATGTTTCATGTGGGCTATTTGTCCTATGGACTAGTTTCTTTTTTGAGTATTTGGTCTCTTTCTCTTTTGTTCCTGATGAGTAGAGACCAATAGTTGTATCTTAGATGGCCACTCACAAGCTTTTAAGACCCCAGACACTACTCACCAAACTAAGATGTGGTACATCATCTTTACAATCTATGTTATGCCAATTGACTGAGTTGTTCCACGATGTTCGTTTCTTAAGTCATGATATAGCAGATTAGAATCTGAGACAGGGGAAGGATATAGACAGTGGTATGCAGATAAATCAGCTGACTCCCTGAGGAAAAAAGCGTTCCTATATTATGTGTATGTGGTGTCTGTATATACATATATGTGCATATATGAGTTGATTATTTCATTCACATAAGGATGTGTAGCATACAATTTACAAATAAAAAATTAAACTTCATTAATTTATACTTTATTATTATAAGTTTCATGTAAAACTCAAAAACCATTGCCGTTGGTCGATTCCGACTCCTAGTGACCCTATAGGACAGAGTAGAACTGCCCCATATGGTTTCCAAGGAGTGCCTCGTGGGGTCGTACTACTGACATTTTGGTCAGCGGCCATAGCTCTTAACCACTATCATTTTCCAAGTTGCATATAGCCAATTTATTTTCACAGAATCCTTTTGTGGGCTTTTGCTGAACTCTTGTATCCATACCCAACCTGTGGTACAGTTAGTTGATGAACAGGTGTAGTTACTGTATGAATGTTAGTTAGTGTTTTTATTTATGTTAATGAGTAAGACAAAAGTGAAACTACAAAGGCCTGTGTCAAAACTGTATTCATTCATCAGTGATGTGTACTGGGAAATAGTTTTCAAATACTGTGTGGTGCAATGAATTACTTAATATAGCCCTTCTAGCCATAGTGTTGGTGACTCACACACAATGACTGATTGGAACTATGCAAATAAGGTATATGGAACCTAACAAAGAGATTAGTTAGCTTTGCCATCCCTCTAGGCTTAAAATGAGCCATCGCAGAGGAAGGAGGAGAGGATCTCAACACCAACAAGAAAGAAGATCCAGGAGTGGAGGCCATCTTTTGGACCCTGAATCCCTGTGCTGAGAAGCTCCTGGAACCAGGAGACCAAGAGAGAGCTGTAACACCGAAGACAGCGAGAAGCAGCGGCAGCGAAATGGCAGCTGCAGAACCAGGAGACTGGCAGGAGACGGCCAGCCTACAGAGCTAGAAGGCTGAGTGCCTTTGAGCAGGAGGCTTGCTGGTTGGAGTAGGCTGCCTCCTGTCACTTGGTGGAGCTACAGCTGAGAGCGTTCAGGCTGAGGCTTACTGGCAGAGCGGGGTGCCTCTGGGCACTTACCGGCAGAACTAAACAAGCTTTATAACACTTGCCCAAGCAGGGCAGAGGCAGAGAGGCCAGAGAGAGATGTGTCTCCATATACAACTGGAAAGAGGCTGTCCTGATCGAAGGACTGTAACCTGAGTGTTCCTGAAACAGAATTGTAACCTGTTACTTTCCTAATAAAACCCCATAACTGTATGATCTGTGAGTCCTGTGTGGCCATTGCAATGAATTATTGAACTCGGCAAAGAAGTAGAGAGTGCTAGGGGAGGGATGGTTGGTGTCTGAATTTGTAAAAAGGGCTGACAAGAGAAGGTATCAGCCTTGGGCTGTTAATCTTGATTCTCCTTCCCCCTTGAGAAGTTAGAGAAGGTCAGACGCCTCTGCCATGTCGTTTTTACGTACCAGAAGGGTATTTCTTCGACCATTTATACTATTTACAGAACAAACAGTTAAGAAAATGCTCTTCCAATATTTGAAAACTATTTTCCAATACACATCGCTGATGAATAAGTGAAGTTCTGACACAGGTCTTTGTGGTTTCACTTTTTCTTACTCATTAACATAAATGAAAATATTAACCAACATTCATATGGTAACTACACCTGCTCATCAACTAACTGTACCATAGATTGGCTATGGATAGAAAAGTTCAGCAAAAACCATCAAAAACATTCTGTGAAAATAAATTGGCTACACACTTTTAAGTTTAATCTGTACTATTGGCATTTTTTCCCATCATAAAGTCTATAGACAACAAAACAGTAAAGCAAGCCCTGATATGTAGTGTTTACTGATGTCCATGGTACAAATTCTCCCACCATGGCTGATTTCAAGCTACCAACATGACCAAGCATGGAGCTAGAAAGAGGAGCACATTAAAAACCTACTGCTGTCTAGTTAATTCCAAGTCATAGTGACCCTGTAGGAGAGAGTAGAACTGCCCCATAGGGTTTCCAAGGCTGTAAATACAGAAGCAGACTGTTGCGTCTTTCTCCAGTGGAGTTTGAGCCACCGACCTTTCAGTTAGCAGCTGAGCACTTTAACCACTGTGCCACCAGGGATCCTTAGATGCATGTTAGTATACCATTATATATGGTTTCTACCATACAGGTGAAGTTGATATAAATAACCTCAAAAGTATAAATAGTGATATAAGGTAAAGAATTAGGGAGTAGTAAGTTTTGAGTATTTATTACCTTCGTTTTTATTATAATTTATCTAATCATAAGTTTATATAATCTAATTTTTATATCGGCACTATTTTAACAATGGGCTTATAAAATTCCAGAAAATTGAACAACTGACTGTTGTGGCATGCTATGGGCCAGCTTTTGTACACCATTGTGCTTGATCCTCTGGTCTGATGATATACGTCGGCTATACACTGAAATATCTGGGGAACTTATAACCTATGATTTTAGTAGGTTCACATTAGTGCTTAGGCATCTGTATTTAATACTTATTCTTTTTTTTAGATGTATCTTATATAAAGATAAATACACAGCTCATAAGTGTACAACTTAAAGAATTTCACAAACTAACATACCTACGTAACCAGCACCTAAATACAGAAGCAGAACATTCCCAGCACCCAGAAGCACCTCTCACGTCCCTCCGCAGCCACTATTCAGTCAGTACTCAACCATGGTAACCACTAGCTTGACTTCTAAAACTGTGGATTAATTTTGCCTGTTTTTGAACTTTATATAAATGAATTTATCTGGCTTCTTTCCCTCAATATTATGTTTATGAGATGTACCCTTGATATATATAGCAATAGTTCGCCTGTTTTTAGTGCTGTATAGTATCCCATTGTGTGGCTAGACCTCATTTCATTATTTGTTTATCCATTCTACTATTGATGGGTCATTTCCAGTTGTTGGCTATTAGGAATAATGCTGCCTAGAACATTCTCGTACAGACAGCAGTATTTAAAACAAATTCTCCTAGTAATTCTAATGAGCAGCCAATCTCTTGATTGCCTTCGCTACAACTCCCCTCCTCTCTTTTATTTCTCGTGTAGCAAGACCAAGGCCATCGATTCTTTTGTGTGAGGACACTTTGGGTACCATGAGCCATTAAGCCATGTGCTTCCATTTATTGCAGTATGTTCTCCTGGCTCTTTTCAATACAGGTTCACCAACTCCCCCTTTGATCAAGACATCTGCATGTGCACTCAGAATAGGGATGAGATTTGGCCTCACGTCACTAAGTGTGGGGAAATAATAGACATGGTAGACATGGAGCCAAAGGCTAAATCTGGCAGCTGATCATTTAGACTCCTGGAAAGAGGCCTCAATTAAGGGAAATTGTTTCCCTTTGTGTGTATCAAACAAAAATCAACAGTGAACTCAGAATATTTCAGATTATAATATTTTTTTAATTTTATTTTATGTGCACCATGGACACTGTCCTGACACGAAACCTGAAATCTCTCAAAGTCTCATGACATGATCTGGAAAAATTAGAGAATGAGGCCTTGCCAGTGGCTTGTTTCTGTATCTGTTGTTTAGTAGGTGTATTCTTGTTGCGTTGAACTAGGCTGAGTGGCAGCTTGTTTAGGCCTACTGAGATATAAGTTCTTTTGATTATGAGAGTGTAAAGGGAGTTGAATGACCAGGGGCTCCAAGATGGTATTGCTGATGAATGGAATGACTGCTCATAATTCAAAGGAAGGTTCCAGAGCTGTTTCATGCCATAAGAAAGGCACTTCACACGAACCTCTGAAGGTGTGAAGAGAAAGTAAAAAGTAGACGTTAATTCCCTATAATGAAAGAATAATATACTTTCACACACATAAATATTCTATTCTCTAGTTTTTCTACCTTCTCACCCTCACTTTTTGTAAAATTTCTTAATTACACAAATAATACATGTTCATTATAGAAAAAATGGACTGTGTAGATAAGCAAAAAAAGAAAAAATTAGAGTCAATTATAATTCTACCCCATTAAAAAATGTTGGCATTAATATTTTGGTTAATCTCTATTCCAAATTCTTCTGTGTATTCTTAAATTCATAACTTTTAGGGAATGGTGTCATACAGTATTTTTTTCCTGTGTGTAATCTGTCTTCATTTAAGGGTTCTTCATGAACATCTCACTATGACAGTGAACGTGTTTCTGTAACATTGTTGATGGTTACACATTCTTTCATTACAGTTATATCATAATTTTCTTAACCAGTCCCCTGAGGTTCGATTTTTAAGTTGTGGCCGATATTTTTTTTCCACAAGTATGGTGAACATCATTTTAATGAAATATTTTTGGGTGCCCTAATTATTTTTCTAAGAATAAAGTCTTAGAATTAAAGGTATGGATGCACACACACAAAATAAAGGTATGGACGTAAAGTCTTTTGACTTAAAACTGCTAATTGCACTCGAGTAATGGTATCATCTTCCATTTCCACAAGCAGTGCTCTGTCCTTTTTTAAAATGTACGACCTTTCATGTAATCATTTCTGCCTCAACTTGGGGGATATTGGAACATGTCCTAAAAATACCAGCTAGAATCTATTCATTTTTGTCAGCCAATGACTTCCAATAAAATATGAGATTTTAAGGTGTCTGGTTTATTGTCCACCAAGCACCTTCTCATTCTTGGCCTTATTTAGCTAAAAACCCAAAAAGAAATTCTAAAAAATAAAACAAAACTATATGTTCATTTGCCTGAATCAGGGCATAACCTAATCCTAACTGGCATATTATAAACTCTTAAATGTTTAGATGCAATTCTTTGATTGTCATAGTATCTGAAGGTTTCACAGCAAGTAGTCCCTCAGGTACCATAGAAGCTAACCTTTGGACACCTTTAGCAAATGCCTTCAGTGAACTACTCGCTACAGAGCACTTTTTTTCATGACAGGATTTTTAAACACATACAGTCTACAGACTTGATACTAGCTTTCTCAAACAAATGCTTGCAGCTTTGACATAGCCTCAAAGACGACCAACATTCTAATTATTAATTCTTGACAAAACTTCCTGAGGCAGCCCTTAGCCAAAGCTCACCCACAAGAGGACTACAAAAAAAAACCCCATTGCCTCATAGCAACCCTATAGGACAGAGCAGAAATGCCCCACAGGGTTTCCAGGGCTGTAATCTTAACAGGAGTAGACCGCCACAGACCACTGCCTCTTTCTCCTGCAGAGCGGCTTGTGGGTTCAAACCATTGACCTTTCAGTTAGCAACCAAGTGCCTAACCCAATGCCACCACAGACCCTTTTCACAAGGACTACCAAACCAAAACCCAAACACGTTCCTGTCAGGTCAATTCCAACTTGGAGCGAACCTATAGGACAGAGTAGAACTGCCCCATAGTGTTTCCAAGGAGTGCCTGGTGAATTCAGACTGCCAGCCTTTTGGTTAGTAGCTGAGCTCTTAACCACTGCACCATCAGGTTTCCATGAGGACTACCAAAAAGACAAACCACACCTGTTGCCATCGAGTCGATTCTGTCTCATAGCAACCCTGTAGGACAGGATAGAACTGCTCCATAGAGTTTCCAAGGAGCAGCTGGTGGATTTGAACTGCTGACCTTTTGGCTGCAGCTCTTAACCACTGTACCCCAGGGCCCCCATGAGGATAACAGGGTCTCCAAAATCAGTATCATAAAGTTTTTTACTTAAAAAAAATGAATTAAAGTATATAACATACATACAGAGATGTGTACAGATTATAAGTGTAGTGCTCGATGAGTTTTTGCAAACTGAACATACCTATGTAACCAGCACCTAAATCAAGAGACAGAACACCCGCAGCACCCCATTTCTGGTCACCACCCCCACTGTACCCTCAGTGTGTTTGAAATGTTCCAACTTTTTATGTCTAGGGTAAGTCATTTACAGAATTTGAGTTTT
The DNA here is from genome assembly GCF_030014295.1 of Loxodonta africana. Classification (NCBI taxonomy): domain Eukaryota; kingdom Metazoa; phylum Chordata; class Mammalia; order Proboscidea; family Elephantidae; genus Loxodonta; species Loxodonta africana. The sequence continues at coordinate 58,604,835 of NC_087357.1, read as the reverse complement.
CACCAAACTCTTGTTTTATCTGAGAGCTAACGACCATCATCTCTCCCTTGTAACTGAAAATACATAGGAGCCCCCTTTCCAAGCGAAGAGTTCAATATTAAATTCATGCACTGAATGTGTGTCTATATTTATGTGTGTTTGTTATTTACGGATACACGGATACATGTACAACATTCGTGCAAATAAATATGGAACTTTTTTCTTAATGAGTATAAAAATGAGTTATAATGATTTTACTTTAAAATAACTAAAATTGACTACCACAGAGTATTTCATGTGCTCTGTTTCTAGATAATTTATTAAAATTGCTCATTTTAGTTAGTGTAAGTATCCCCTTTGAAATTCAAATTTTAAAAGCCAAGAATTTTTTACTTCTATTTGAGATAGAATTGTATATGTTTTTCCACAGCCAATTTGTATATGTGGTTCAATTTCTGTGTCTGATATTCAGCAAGATACCATTTAGAGTTCTATGTTTTTTATTTGAAAGCATGGGTCAGGGAAAGAAAAAAAAAAAACAGGCTCACTATGCTTTATAAATATATGACTTTGGAAAATAATGCATCATCAAAAATTATTTATTACTATTAGATTATTGTATCAGTGTACACTTCTCAGAATTAATAATCAAAAAAAATTTTTTTTGGTGTACTTAATGTTTCCATTACTTTTTTAAAAAAGCTAAAACCTTTAACCATTATAGAAGTAATGTAAGAATATTATTTAGCCATAAAAGGGAATGAAGTACTGATACATGCTACAAGATGGATGAACGTTGAAAATATTATGGTAAGTAGAAAAACCTGGTAACAAAAGGCTGTATGATTCCATTTATGTGGAATGTCCAGAAGAGGCAAATCCATAGAGACAGAAAGTAGACAGTGGTTGCCAGGGGCTGGGGGGAGGAGGGAATGGGGAGTGATTGCTAATGGGTATTGCATTTCCTCTTGGGGGGATGAAGATGTTCAGGAATAGTGGTGATGATTGCACAGCTTTGTGAATGTACTAAAAACGTCTGCCTTGAGCATTGTGCTCTTTTAAGATCTGTCTATATGGGATCAAATAGACAATCCATGACCCATTGCCATCGAGTCGATTCCAACTCATAGCAACCCTGTAAGACAGAATAGAACTGCCCCATAGGGTTTCCAAGGAGCAGTTGGTAGACTCGAACTGCTGGCTTTTTGGTTAGCAGATGAGCTCTTAACCATTATGCCACCAGGGCTCCAAATTGACACATACAACTGTAAAGATTAGATAGGAAACTTAAGGGGCAGTGAGTTTATGTTAATGGGGGAAGAACAACTCAAAAAAGGAGGATGGGAATGGCTGCACAACTGAAAAAATGTAATGAATGTCACTGAATTGTACATGTAGAAACTGTTGAATTGGTGTATATTTTGCTGTGTATATTCTCAACAACAAAAAATATAAAAAATGGTAAAAAATAATTTCACACCTTACAAGAGTGAGTTTTATGGTATATGTATTGTATCTCAATTTTTTAAAAAGGTAATATGTATAAATTATAGAAACTTTGGAAACTAAAGTAGAAGACAGGTGGAAGTTATATCTCCAATTATTCAACAACAATCACTGTTATCTGTTTAGTATATTTCCTTCCAATTTATTTTTCATGCGTTGTTCGTGACAGAGATGGGTAGGGTGGAGGAGGAGCGTGGCTGTTGTCTCTCCTTATATGACAGAGACACAATTATTAAATTTTATGTATCAATACCCCCTTCCCAAAAGGGTGCATCCACAGGAAGATGCATTTGGTGTGCCGGGGGAATAATGGATGAGAATGGGAATAGGAGAAGCAGAGAGTAATGCCTAGTCCCATAATCCCCTGGAGGAAGAAGATCGCGGGTCCTGAGATGTAGAATGACAGATTTGAACACTTGCTATGAGAGGTAAAACTCTGGAAAAAACACTCTAAAGATACTTTTCAGGAGTTCTGCTACAAGATATATGTTATATAAACCATACCTCTCTATTCTTATATTTCTACACTCTCAAGCAATGTAGGAATATAAGAATAAATCATATTTATGTTTCTTTTAGATGCATCACTGTGATAAGATGGTGTTTAGTGTGAGAGAATGAGGAGGCCGAATTTATTCAGGTTACACTTGTTTTATGTAGTTTTGATCAAGTATATTTCCATTACTATTCTGTCCTTTCCCTCTTAATATTGTAGCATTAGCATCTCTATGTCATTGCAAACTCCCACCACTTGTCCGTCAGTTTGTTGTACTGTGGTGGGTTGCGTGTTGTGGTGATGCTGTGATGCTGGAAGCTATGCCACCAGTATTTCAAATACCAGCAGGGCCACCCATGGTGGACACATTTCAGTGGAGTTTCCAGACTAAGACAGACTAGGAAGAAGTTACTGGCAATCTACTTCTAAAAGATGTGCCAGTGAAAACCTTATGAATAGCAGCAGAACATTCTCTGATATAGTGCCAGAAGACGAGCCCCTCAGAGTGGAATGTACTCAAAATATGACTGGAGAAGAGCTCCTTTCTCAAAGTTGAGTTGACCTTAATGATGTGGATAGAGTCAAGCTTTTGGGACCTTCATTTGTTGATGTGGCACTATTCAAAATGAGAACAAACAGCTGCAAACATCTATTAATTCATATATTCCCTAGAACATGGAATATATGAATCTAGGGAAAATGGAAGTCATCAAAAATGAAATGGAACTCATAACGATCGATATCCTAAGCATTAATGAGCTGAAATGGACTGGTATTGGACATTTTGAATTGGACAATCATTTGATCTACTGTGCCAGGAATGACAAAATGAATAGTGTCACATTCACCATCAAAAAAAATATTTCAAGATATCATGTAATACAACACTGTCAGTAGTGGGATAATATCCATACACCTACAAGTAAAACCAGTTAATACAAACATTATTCAAATTTACACACAACCACTAATGCCAAAAATGAGGAAATTGAAGATTTTTACCAACTTCCACAGTCTGAAATTGATCAAACACGCAATCAAGATGCATTGATAATTACTGGGGATTGGAACGTGAAAGTTGGAAACAAAAAGGATGAATAGTTAGAAAATATGGCCTTGGTGAGAGAAACAATGCCAGAGATTGCATGATAGAATTTTGCAGGACCAAAGATTTATTCATTGCAGTTACCTTTTTTCAACAACGTAAATGGTGACTACAATCATGAACCTTGCTGGATGGAATACACAGGAATCAAATTGACTACATTTGTGCAAAGACATGATGGAGAAACTCACTATCATCAGTCAGAACAAGGACAGGTGTGACCTGTGTAACAGACCATCAATTGCTCGTATGCAAGTTCAAGTTGAAGCTGAAGAAAATTAAATCCAGGAGAGCCAAAGTATGACCTTGAGTATATTCCACCTGAATTTAGAAACCATCTCAAGAATAGATTTGATCCATTGAACACTGATGACCAAAGAGCAGATGAGTTGTGAAATGACATCAAGGACATTCTAACACATGAAAAAAGCAAAATGTCATTAACAAGACAGGAAAGAAAGAAAAGACCAAAACGGATGTTAGAAAGGACTCTGAAACTTGCCCTTGAATGTAGAGTAGCTAAAGCAAATGGAAGAAATGATGAAGTAAATGAGCTGAACAGATTTCAAAGGGTGATTCAAGAAGACTAAGTGTTATAATGAAATGAACAAAGACCTGAAGTTAGAAAATCAAAAGGGAAGAACACACTTAGCATTTCTCAAGCTGAAAAAACTGAAGAAAAAAATTCAAGCTTCAAGTTGCAATATTGAAGGATTCTACAGGCAAGATATGAAATGACACAGGAAGCATCAAAAGAAGATAGAAAGAATACAGAGTCACTGTATCAAAAATAATTGGTTGGCATTCAGCCATTTCAAAAGGAAGCATATGATCAAGAGCCAGCAATACTGAAGAAGTCCAAGCTGCACTGAAGGCATTGGTGATAAACAAGGCTCCAGGAATTGATGGAACACCAATTGAGATGTTTCAACAAACAGATGCCGCATTGCAAGTGCTCACTCATGTATGCCAAGAAATTCGTAAGACAGATACCTGGCCAGCTGACTGAAAGAGATCCGTATTTGTGCCCATTCCAAAAGAAGGTGATCCAACCGAATACAGAAATTATCTAACAATACCATTAATGTCACATGCAAGTAAAATTTTGCTGAAGATAATTCAAAAATTGTTGCAGCAAGTACATCAACAGGGAATTACCAGAAATTCAAGCCAGATACAGAAGAGGACATGGAACAAGGGATGTCATTTCTCATGTCAGACAGATCTTGCAATTCCGCCTGAATTTAGATCTTGGCTGAAATCAGAGAATACCAGAAAGATATTTACCTGTGTTTAATTGATAATGCAAAGGCATTCAACTGTGTGGATCATAATAAACTATGAATAACATTGTAAAGAGTGGGAATTCCAGAACACTTTAATTGCACTCATGAGAAGCCTGTACATATACCAGGAGACAGTTGTTTGAACAGAACAAGGATACTGTGTGGTTTAAAATCAGGGAAGGTGTGCATCTGGGTTGTATCGTTTTATCATACTTATTCCATCTGTATGCTGAGCAAATCTGAGAAGCCGGACTAAATAAAGAAGACTGTGGCATCAGGATTTTAGGAAGATTCATTAACAACCTGCGATATGCAGATGACACAATCTTGCTTGCTGAAAGTGAAGAAGACTTGAAGCACTTACTGATGAAGATCAAAGACCATAGCCTTCAGTATGGATTACATCTCAACATAAAACAAAAATCCTCATAACTAGACGAACAAGCAACATCATGATAAATGGAGAAAAGATTGAAGTTGTGAACGATTTCATTTTATATGGAAGCAGCAGTCAAGAAATCAAAAATGCATTGCATTGGGCAAGTGCGCTGCAAAAGACCTCTTTGAAGTGTTAAAAAGCAAAGATTTTGAGGATTAAGTTTTGCCCTGACACATGCCATTGTATTTGCAATCCCCTCATACGCATGCAAAACCTGGACAATTAATGAGGAAGACTGAAGAAGAATTAATGCCCTTGAATTTTGGTGATGGAGAAGAATCTTGAATATATTATGGAATGCCAGAAGAACAAACAAGTACAGAGTACCCCTTGGAAGGGAGGATGGCAAGACTTCGTCTCATGTACTTTGAACGTATTATGAGGAGGGACCAGTCCCTGGAGAAGAATATCATGCTTACTAAAGCAGAGATCAGGGAAAGAAGAAGACCGTCAACGAGATGGATTGACACAGTGGCTGCAACGATGGGCTCAAACATATCAATGATTGTGAGGATGGTGCAGGACCTGGCAGTGTTTTCATTCTATTGTAGGGTTGCTATGAGTCAGAACTGACTGGAGGGCACTTAACAACAACAGCATTGCAAACTCTGGTAAACAAAACTTTTTAAATAATGACAGTCTTAATAGATAAGACTTATTGAGTGTTCTCTTTGTGCCAGGAACGGTGATTAAAACTGTTTACAAGCATTATTTAATTTAATCATCACCACAACCCATTGAAGGATATAATCATCCCCAGTTCACAGATAGAGGTTTAGAGAGATAAAGTTATTTTTCCAAGATCACATAACAAGTACTTTATTATTCCCCATTTGTCAAAAGATTTGTGCTTTTATTTTTTCTTATTCTTAATAAAGATGTGATAAACATATATTATTAGTTTTTTAAGCATTTTCTGTTTATAAAATTATTTCCTTAGATGGATGTGTCAAAGTATTTTTTTAATTTCCAAATGATTGAGTTTTTTGTAAAAACTTTTTATTTTCATATATTCTTATGTGGCCAGAGAATTTGATTGATAAAATTTAAACTTGGAGAGTTTTTGACCTTATGACACGGTATGTAATCAGCTTTTGTAAATGTGCCAAGAACCATTGAAAAGAAGTTATACTCTTTGTTTATAGAGTTTTTTATTGTGGGGTATCTATTAATTTGATCTTTATGTTAATCAAATCCTCGGTGTTTTTTGGTTTTGATTTCTCAGTCTGACATAAATGTGTTCTAGTTTTTCATCTAATGTATCAAGTCTTTTTTTTTTTTTAAATGAATTTCTTCTTATAGTCCTAAAATTTTTCTTCATTTTTATGATATATCTTTTGGTCTTTAAGGTTCATTATTACTGTTATGTTTTCATTATGAATTGCCCTTTTTTTTTTTTAATCAACAAGATTTTCTCATACCAATAATTTTTCCATGAAATTTTGTAACCAAATTTGAAATAACTATATAGGCTCATCTTAAATATTTAATTGGCTTTGGTTTCCATGGTTCTTTAAAGTGGAAATCCCCGTTTTTAAATTTTTCAGTTTTCAAGTATCTCTGGGTGTTCTGGCTAATATCTTTGAGCAGTTTAATTCTTTATAACCGCCCTCACCCCTGAGTCTTTGATATTGAAAAATAGCTTTATGTTTGCCCTTCACATAAATATCAGTTTGATCCCATTGAGATTTTTGATATTACATTCCTTTTTCTTTCCAGACTCTATATGTGTTGTCTTATTGTCTTCAGATAGTGTATTGATGAAGTCTGTGGTATTCCAGGTTATTATTTCTCTTGGCCATTGGCTTTAGAAGATGTTAAAGTACTTACAGAATTCTTTCACAGTTATTTTTTGCCATTGAGATTTAAATATTTTCCCAAAAAATATGTAGATTTGGAGTCTTCTTTTCCCTTCCTCCTACTCCTTTTTCTTCTCTCTGTGCCCCTTATTCTTTTTGTGTTAGGAAAACTTTGTTGTATTCAGTCACACTTTGGTCCTTTTGTTCAAGAATACTTACTATCCAGAAGACTAAATACTGATAGTCTGTTCCTTTATTGTGTCATATCATTTTCAGATGGCCTTTCCTTCTCTGTTTAGGAATTGTTTCTCAGGTTTGGCCTGTACCTTACTAATTTCATTTTATTACATTATAAATCTGCTATTTATTGTCACCTTTGTAGTTTTTAACCGAAAGGTCAGCAGTTCAAACCCACCATTCACTCCACAGGACAAAGATGTGGCAGTCTGCTTCTGTAAAAATTAAAGCTGTGGAAACCCTATGGGACAGTTCTATTCTGTCCTAAAGGCTCACTATGAGTTGAAATCGACTAGATAGCAACAGGTTTGATTTTCTTTTTGCTTTTGATCTTGATTTTCATTTATGCATTGCCTTTCTTTATGTTGTCCTGTTAGTTACTTTCAACTTCATCTGCTATTGGTTTACATACAGGTATTATCTTCTTTTACATGATTATGTGTGTAGATCAGATTTTTTTTTTTAATTTTGTTTCTACTTCAGTAGAAATCCTTTCCTCTATGTATTTAGGCAATTCCTTGTCCTTTTCTATGCTTCAGTATTTTTAATAGACCATATGTTGAATTCTCTGTTTTCTCCATCCAAAAAAAGAGATTCATAATGGCCAAGGATCAAAGTATATTCAGACTGTTTGGGTAACCTTAGACACTGTTAGAAACCAACATAGGGCTCTACCAATATCCTTTATGTAAGCTCAGAAACACCTCCACTTCTAAACCAGACAAGCAAAACTCTCCAGTATGTTGCTGATTCAGAGAAACTTGGAGGATAAGATACGGGCAATAGTGAGGAATGTAAGCACTGAAGATACACGAATATTCGGTATTAGGGATAGCCCCCCTCACCCCACTGCCTTTTCACATTAACCTCACAGGATCAATTTGATCTTTTGTCACAGTGTCAAAACTGAAAGGGCCTGGTTGAGCAGGCTGGAGGAAAATGACCTGGATAAGAGCCTTTTCCGTGCACAGTTCTCTCTACCTGATCCATCCTCACTGAGGGGCAAACGTTGGGGCTACTCCATGGTCGTGGTGCGATGCCAGTTTCCTAAAGGCTTTCCAGTGGATCTACAACCTACTCTGTGTACCTTTGTCCCAAATACGTTTTTTCCAGTCAAGTTGCTGCATTCTGCATGCTTCCTGGCCAATTCTTTCCCTGCTGGCCTTCAGTGATTTTCTCACTTGGCTCCATGGAAGTGAATTTGGCAGAAATCCTTCCATTTTCTGGCATAGAGTTACTTCTTATCCTTGCTTTCTGATACTATTGTGAAGTTGCTGTCTCTATAGAATCAGGATAATTTTAGTGAGACATTGGCATCTGTTCTTTAATTGCTGTCTTTCCTTGAAGTCCATCTAATTGCTTTTTATGATGTGGCTCTTTTAGGCATAGGTTGAACTCCTTCATTTAACACCCACCTTCGTATCAACTATAAATACTTTTCTCTGTTAGTTAGATACAAAAAAACCCAGCAAACCCATTGCCATTGAGTTTGTTTCTGACTCATAGCAATCTTATAGAATAGAGTAGAGTTGCCCTGTAGGGTCTCTAAGGCTGTAAATCTTTACAGAAGCAAACTGCCACATCCTTCTCCCATGGACCAGCTGACGGTTCAAACCACCAACCTTTCGGTAGTAGCCAGCGCTTAACCACTGTGCCACCAGGGCTCCTCTAATTGGATATAGTGCCTCCCTTTTCCCCTTCTTTTCCAGTGAAGCAGTGACTCCACAAAAAAGGCTAGTTAGAATCCCTTGAATTAAGTGTGAAAGTAAATAAGAACTTTGCAAGATCCATATATGTAAATATTATTGAGATGTATAAATTGGCTGTAGGCATAATAAATTGTCACAGATCTTTATTTTTCTAAATCAAGCCTATTCCTAAGCCCCTGCGGCCTGGCTATCAGGGGCTCCCACCTCCATCCTCCTGTTTAGTGCAGGGGCCTGGTCCTTGGTCCCTGGTGGTTCCCATGGTTACTGATGCTCTTCCTGCTGGGGAGCAATGGTTGGTGTGTCGCCATCTGTCAAATACTGCTACTCATGATGGGCCACACAGATGTCCCTCAAAGTGTTCTCTCATCAGTTGTAGGCTTGGCCACATGCTGCTGCTTTCGAGGCCACCAGGCTTAACGATCAGTCACCAAATAGCTGTGTGCAAGTTTTCTGCCAGCCCCAGGTGGAAGGCTTCCTCAGGAAGGTGGATTAGCTGTGCTTTTATGTCCAGTTCCACAGTTACTTGTTGAAAGCCACATGTAGGCCAGGAACTGTGAAAATATTTGAGGACTCAACAGATAAATAACAATCTCTGTTGTCAAGAATTTATAATCTTGGTGGGGTGGGTAGGGGATACATATAAACATAATTATCTATATTACAAGTCAGAATTTAATAAGTACTTGTTGTCATGTGCCATCAAGTCCATTGTGTCTCATAGCAACCCTTATGACAGAGTAGAACTGCCCCATAGGGTTTCCTATGCTGTAATCTTTACAGGAGCAGATTGCCTGGTCTTTTCTCCCAGGGAGCGGCTGGTGAGTTTGAACTGCCTACCTTTTGGTTAGCAGCCAAGCGCTTAACCATTTCACTACCAGGGCTCCTGGATGGTATAAAGGAAGAATGCTTTAAGCGCATCTTCTTCCAAAATACAACTTAAATCTGTCCACTTTGCTCCATCTCTGCTGGTGCCACTGTGGTGAAAGCCACCATCCTTTCTTTCCTGAAGAACTCTAGTAGTTTCCTAACTGGCCTTTTGCCACCACTCATATTCCCCCACAGGAATCTTTTCCACAGAGCAGTCTCGGCAATATAGGTAAGACTTGTAAAAAGCAAGTCAGAACCTGTCATTCCTCTGCCTAACATACTCCAGTGCTTCTCAGTGCATTTAGAATAAAATCCAAATTCCTATCTGTGGCCTAAAAGAACATGGACAGTCTGACCCATCCCTACCTTTCTAGCCCTCACTGTCACCAATTCCTGTTTCATTTCCAATCTCATTTCCCTGCTTTCATTTCCCATGTCATGACTGAGTCATTCTCATTCTTCAGGTATCAGGAAGACAGGACCTCCTCAGAGAGGCCTTTCTTGTCTGTCCTGTAGTCTTCCCACCCCTTATTCAGTCTCATAGCCCCTTTTGTCTTTCTTCAGGGAACTTATAACAATTGATAATTACATATTGTCTACTTGTTTCATTGTCTCTCTTCTCCTGGCTATGAAGTCCTTGAGGGCAAGAACCGTGCCTGGCCTCTAATGTACACCTAACATAGGCCTGGCTCTCAGTAAATGCTCAGCTAATTTAACTAACACTGCCTGCGTCCTAAAGGTGGAGAAAAATCTCAGCCAGTGGATAAGGGATGTGGGAAAGGGCGTTTAAGCAGAAGTAATGGTATAAGTGGAGCCCTGGTGGTGCAGTGGTTAAGATCTTGGCTACTAACCAAAAGGTCGGCAGTTGGAATTCACCAGCCATTCCTTGGAAACACTACAGGGCAGTTCTACTCTGTCCTGTAGGGTCACTATGAGTCAGAATCAATGCCACAGCAATGGGTATGAGTTTTGAATCATATAAGCCAAGTCTTCAAAGCAGAGATTGTATGTCATATTTATAGAAGAAATTAGACTAGTATGTCTAGAATTTAGGGTGCAGTTCATTTATGGTGGTTTTGAAATATACCCTGCAATCTTTTAAGTTCATTTTTGATCTGTACTTGATTTTTCATTTGGGGCATTTTTCAATTTTGTCATTTATTAAGGGCAGTGGATAGATAGAAGAAAAAAAATTATTTCTAATCCTGGCCCACCACCCCCACTGACCTTGAGTTAAAAAAAAGAAGTAGCATGACCTTGTGTGTCTTCATTATCACAGGGTTCTGGTGAGGGTAATGAGTGGACGTATGAAAGAAGTTCTTTGAACAACTCAGAAAGAAAGCGCCTCTATATTATTTGCATTCTGCATTTCTAGGCAGTCTTCTGTTACTTCTCTCTCGCTCTTTTTTTTTTTAATCAAAACATTCAATTGAAAAAATGCAAGATGATTTTTAACAGTCCTTTTCTGTCGATGTAAATGATGAAAGGCAATTTTATCCTAGAGATGTTTCCGTGAAGTTTTGATTTAGGGAAGCCCAGCCCAGCCCTTACTGTCCCTTTCCTAGCTCTGGGCCCATCCCATTCTTCATTCCAGCTGAGATGTTTATTTTACATTTAAAGCAGCTTCTGCCTGCCTACAAGTGGTGATGGAGAGCCCAGGATAATGAAATCTGCACAGCTGAAACTTGGCTGTTGGCTATAGTCATTATGCAACTCTTAACATTTCTCTTTTGTTTCTGTCAATAGTGAAGAATTCTCAGTTTTTCTTACAGAGCTCACCCTTCAAATACACTAAATTTGTTCCACGAGTATTTTTTAATAACCAAGTTAAATTATTTTGTAAAGTTCAGATTATATGCCTTTCAAAGAGAAAAAAAATTAGCGGCTGTGTAATAGCACCATTCAAACTGTCTATGAATTGCTGAATGGCACTAAGAGTACAAAAACCCCTCCACTGCCCTTAGATTTCTGTCTTTAAGCAGACTGCTCATCATGCCATGGCTGAAATGGCAAATATTACAGGAAACACAGCGAAGGTGATGGGAAGAGATGGTGTATTCCATTGGTGGGGTGATTTGGAGCAATTAGGTGGCTCCTAGTGAGGTGCTTTAGACATATGGTAAACCTTTCCCTGCCTCCCTCCTTAATACCTGAATTTCTACTGTTAGAAGAATCTCAAACCTTCATCTGAAATCAAACAGTGCACTTATACTAAAGTGCACCTACCCGAAGCAATCAGGAACATCTTGTTTTATCAGCCACCAAAAAAAAAAAAGCAAAACAAAAAAGCCCATTGCCGTCAAGTCAAATTTTGACTCATAGCAACCCAACAGGACAAAGTAGAGCTACCCCTTAGGGTTTTCAAGGGTTTCCAGACTGCCACGTCTTTCTCCCGCAAAGCAGCTGGTGGATTTGAACTGCCAACCTTTTGGTTAGCAGCCAAGCACTTTAACCGTTGTGCCACCAGGGCTCCTCTCTTATCAGCCACCCAGTGCTAGTGCCCCAAAATTATTGATTCCATTGGGACAGACCTCTAAAGGTCACCTAGCCATAGCGTGAATGAGGAAATGAATATGCCTGGTACTTCGTGGGAGCCATTTCATAAGGAGAGGGATAGGGCACTCTAAAGGCCAAGCTGTCTTAAGGACTAATGGAAAGAAAATGAGTTAGAAGAGGAGACCAGGGCAGCTAAGGTTTCATTTTCCCCATACTTGGCCCTAGAAGAGAGTCAGAATTAAATTGGGGGTGGGGGAGCTGTCTTTGGACCAGCATTGGTTGCCAGGGAAAGATTTACAAAAAAGGGGAGTTGAATATCATATATTCCAAGCACTTGGGCACAAAGCAGTGTCCCAGAAATACTTGCTGGCTCATTAAGTGCATGAAGAGGGCAACTTTGAAGGTGCAGCCACAGAGAAAGTTCAGAAATCACTATTCCATGATTTGTTAGTACAGGAAAAAATGAGTGCATCTGTGTGTGTGTAATCGTTTCAGAACAATTTACTGGTATAGGAGAAAAATTTAATTAGTCTGTGGGGAGCAGGAGTAGTTAGGAAAGTTTTTTCAGAGAAGGTTTTAAGGCATGAAAAGGAGTTCATCAGTCAGACAAGGAATGGAGGAGGGTTGGCAGAGGAAAGGCCTGTGGAGAGACACAGAGGTAGAAAACAACATTTAGAATTCAGGGAGACATTTTGTGTGGCTAAGCATGCTTTATTAGTTTCTTGTGACTGCTGTAACAAATTACCAAAAATTTAGTGGTTTAAAGCAACATTAATTCATTAGCTTAAAGTTCTGAGGTCAGAAGTCTGAAATGGGTTTCTCTAAGCTAAAATTGGGAAACCCTGGTGGCATAGTGGTTAAGTGCTACAGCTACTAACCAGAAGGTCGGCAGTTCGAATCCATCAGACGCTCCTTGGAAACCTAGTGGGGCAGTTCTACCCTGTCCTATAGGGTCACTATAGGTCAGAATTGACTCAACAGCAATGGGTTTGGTGTTTTGGGTTTTTTTGGCTAAAATCAAGGTGTTGGCAGAACTGCATGCCTTGGCTTATGACCCCTTCCACCATCTTCAAAGCCAGCAATGTAGCATCTTCATATCTCTCTCTGAGCTTCTGCCTCCCTCTGCCACATTTAAAGGACCTTATGATTATATTGGAAACCCTGGTGGTGAAGTGGTTAAGTGCTACAGCTGCTAAACAAAGGGTCGGCAGTTCACATCCGCCACTTGCACCTTGGAAACTCTATGGAGCAGCTCTACTCTGTCCTATAGGGTCGCTATGAGTCGGAATCGACTCGACGGCACTGGGTTTGGGGTTTGGGTTTTGTGATTATATTGGGCCCAACCAGATAATCCGTGATAATCTTTTTATATAGAGGTCAGCTGATTAGCAACCTTAATTCCATCTGCAACCCTAATTCCCACTTGGCAAGTAACAACATATTCACAGATTCCAGGGATTAGGACATGGACGTCTTTGGAGGAGCCATTACTCTGCCTTCCACATAGATAGTGCAAGAAGTCAAGGGTGATGGTGAGTAGAAAAGTAGGAGTGAATCATCAATTCATAGGTGGAAAACAGCGACCCAAGGGTAGCATATAATCTGAGGGGAAAAAAAATTGAGGAATCAAGGTTCTGGAGCATTGTCTAAGGTATAATGAGTATGTTTCAGTTAACTATTGCTGCATAACAAACCATCCCAAAATTTGGTCTTTAAAACAACAATGATTTATTATTTCTCCTGATTCTGTGAATTGGCTGGGTGATCCCTCTGCTGGTTTTGCCTGGTCTCACTCATAAGGCATTTCAGCTGAAGGGTTAGCTGAGTTAGAAAAGCCAAGGTTGCCTCACTTAAATTAGCTGGCATTTAGTAATGGCACTCAGCTGGGCCGCCTCAGTTGTCCTCAACATGAATTCTCATCCTCTGCTAGGCTAGACTGGCTTCCTTACATGGTGGCCTCAAGGCAGCGTTCCCACAGGATAAAGGTGGAAGCTACAAGGCTTCCTGAGGTCTAGAGTCCAGAACTCACACAGCATCACTTCTACCACATTCTATCGGGCCAAGCAGTAAAAAGGTTTGCTCACATTCAAGAGAAGGGGAAGTAGATTTCACCTCCTGGTGGGAATTACTGGAGTGGTCATACTTCTTCTAGTACAAGTTGTAAAGATAGAAGGTTTTGTTCTGAAACTGAGATTTTGAAATTTGAGATTTCAGAGGTAAAATGTTTCAAGATGACAACAATATTCAGCATGTGGCCAAAAGTTTGAATGTCTCAAGTAGAGTGTGGGTGAAGACCACTGATATTGAAGAGGTAAAGAAATTTTAAGGCTAGGGTGTTGGATGCATCATCCTCGTGGACACAGACAAGAAGCCTGTGAGTCTGCAGTGAAGAGAGTGAAGTAATAATGGTGGAGACAGGTATGGGGCAATTCAAGGGGATGGGGCAGTTTTGTACCCAGCAGGTTATAATTACAGTGTTTTAAGTCAGCCTTGTAGATTGTGGATACCCAGGTACCCAGAGCAGTAGCTACCCTGAAGCACCTCATCAAGTCCTTCACTTCTCAACTTCTACAGGTCTTGATCACTTGCCAGTTTTCAAATAAACTACTGCTTCTGACTTCCAGATAGCTGGCAGGTAGATTCTTCAGGTGGCATTTTTAACTGTCAGCATCCACGCCCTGAGAATTCATCAAAAGTATGAAATGAAATTCAAGTTGGTTTTTTATGAAAAGATTACAAAGCTATCATAAAAACAGGCTACCAGTGGCTTTTTTTTTTTTTTTTCCTAAGTTTTCTTCTATAACTTCCTCCTCTCTTCAGGTTTGTGTCTAAATGTGAAAGAGTATTCTCATAGATCAGGAGTTATGGTAGCAAAATTTATTAGCAGAGCTAAGTGGATAGTATTTATTACTCTCATTCTAGGTAAATAAAAATCAGAATCAGATAGTCATTATCCAGATGGCCCTAAGAGCGCATTCAACCATTAAGAGTTTGAGATATGAATAAATGAGAGCCTGTTTTTTTTGTAATAAGTTGAGAGGGATAGAAATGCATATTTTTATAATTGCCACCATAATTTAATATTTATTTATGTATAATAGATGAATAATTGACTTACAACAATACAAATGTAGCGTGAGTTTACATCCTTGGCTGTGACTTCATACTCTTAAAATGCTTTTTAGGTTATCACAAAATTTCTACTCCAGATAAAAGAGTTTCAGTATGTGGAAGTTCTTTAAACTCTTCCTGGAAATTCCATATCTAGAGTGAGTGATCTGGACTGTGAATGTTTATTTCTGCCCTGACACGTTATTCCTTTGCACAAGGTTCAGCACCTTTGGCAGTCACTTTAGTTTTCAGCAGATTGCAAGGGATTAGAGGACCCAACGCTGTTATTCTCACCTTTGACACAGAAATTCTTTTTAGGACACTGCATGAGATTTGTCTATAAATAACAAGTGAATTCAGTAAAAGTTTCCCAGTAATCCCACCAATCTCCATGGTTCAAATCATTTGTGTGATTTCTCTTTAGAGGCTGGTACTAGTTGGCAAGCCAACAAGAAAACCAATCCTATATTTTTTGTGTCATCTCAATTTTGGCTAAGTCTAAACACTCCCCCAAATTGCAGAGATTGACTCTGTATGACTTTTATCTGACTTAAAAAAAAAAAAAATTCACATTATCAAAAGAGTAAGGGCTTCCACCACTTAGGACATTTGAAACATGCCTTGGGTTCTAGGGGTGTGATGATCCAAACAGAACCTGTTTTTCTGACACAGTTGACCCCATGGGTAATATCCCCCAAAATTTGTCAAAAAAGTGTTAAGAAGTATTACCCTTTTTATTCTGGAGTTTAGTAATGATCCCACATTTTCAATTCCATTATCTTTCGGTTAACTTTGGCCCTCTCCCCCTGCCCCAGAACTTTTTCTGCTTTCTTTGCATACGGTCGTCTAGCTTTGCTCCATCATGTATTTATGTTCTTTGATTTTCAATGTTACCCTTTAATTAGCTCTACTAAAATGTATCCTTTTTACAGATCTTTATGATTCTTTGGTTTATGATGCAAATTTTGTATTTAATTCTGGCTTCCCACTGGACTCAATTTTGTTGACATCATGATTATGAGTTTGAAGCCGTCAGTTTGCAGGTACTGCAATGGTGGCTTAAAGCATAAATTTGCTTAATCTTCACAACAACCTTCTGAGATGGGTATTTTTATTCCTACTTAACAGATGAGGAAGCTTAGGCTCAGAAAGGGCAAATAACTTGCCCGAAGTCGTAAGACTGGAGAGATGGGGAACTGGGATTCAAACTTAAGTCCATCTAAAGTAGGGTTTCTCAACCTCAGCAGTGTGACATTTTGGGCCAGATCTTTGTTGTTGGTGAGGGGAGGGAGGCCTGTCGTGTGCATTATAAGATGTTTAGCCACATCCTTGGCCTCTACCGACTAGATGCCAGTAGCACCCACCGTCTCCAAGTTGTGACAGCCAAAAAATGTCTCCTGGCATTGCCAAATGTTCCTTGGGGGATATTTGAGAACCACTAAAAAAAATTTTTTTTAATCTAATGCCAGACATATACACACACACAAAGTTATGTTGTTGCCATATTATACTATTAAATGGGGAACTAATAAAACTATAGAATTTTAAGGCTGAATTTTAAAAGATCAATTTTAGGAGTCCTCACATCTGGCTCTACATCAGAATTACTTAAAGATTTATAAATACTCTTTCCCCACCCAAAACCTTCAGAGTCAGCATTTGCCAGGTGGAAGACAGGTATCTGTATAGTTTATATTTCTCTACCCTTTAGGAACCGCAGATCAAATCCTAACCTAACTACATGTCTATTCCTTGAATCACTTCACTCCATTCCTGCCAAATTGTTCTCCAGCCTCGGATTTAACACCTCCTGTGAGCGCATCATAGGGGACAACCCCATACCCTTCACTTTTAGAGACAATTCCATGATCAGATAATCCTGCAGAAAAACTTTCTTCTTAATATTCTTCCTTATATCTCTCCATCTATGCCCTTAACCTCATATTACCCAAATGATTGTTTTTCTCAAATCAGTTGAATTAAACACTTACTGCGTCCCAACCATGTGTTAGGCCCTACTCTGAACAATTTCTTCACTGTGGCCATTAAAATCATTATCAACTCTTTAAAAATGACCGTGTAACCAGTTTCCTCAGTTTGAAAATAGATTTCCCCTAAAGGGCAATTACCGTACCTTAAAAACTTAAGCTTAATGAATTTGTTGGTCTCCCCCCAGCTGCTAAGTAAAGAGCATGCTCCCCAGTTCGGGAGGTTCCTGTCCCCAAGGGAGGAGAGCTGTGGCAGCTTTCCCTCCTCCTCTTAACCCCTCATCAGCAACCTGCTTTAAGCCTTTTTTAATGGTTGGTTCAGGAAGATTCCAAAGTAGTTCCTCATCCTGGTAATATTCACCCTTTGCTGTGTGCTCCAGATTTCTTGATGAAAATAAAGAAGGAAAGAGAATAAAAAAAAAAAATTTAATTATTTCTTTGAAGTGAGTCCTCTTGAAAATAATCTTTTTAAATCCTCCCTCCATTGATTGGTATATCAAAATTCAGATTTAATTTACTCTTCTTTAATGTCAGGTAGTTCTTTCAAGCTTGCACTTTTGTTTCTCCTCCAAGTCAGCAATTCACCACAGTAGTTTACAACCTGTAGAACACTAATATTGGGACACAGATATTGGGACATTGGAAGATTGTGATGGCATGGATGCTGGGGCTGCCAAGGCATCTTGTGACAGAATGTCTAAAGTTAAACCTGCAGGTTACCAGTTCTGTCAGCATGCCCACATGAGTAGCCAGTGAGCTGTAACTGGGTGCCAGCTGTCCTAACTCTGCCCAGACTCATCTCCAGTAGGCAGGTTTGTGTTTAGAGAAAACCATGGAGAAAATAACATGTTAACCAGAATAAAACATCTGGGGGGGTCAAAATAACAATCCGATGTTTTTGTGCTTGTGTGAGATATAAAAAGAAACCCTGAGTTTCAGTCAGGCTTAGTACGTACGTCCAGACTTCTTGCTTGTGCTCAGGCACCTCTAAAGAAGCGGCTGCACCGAGGGGAAACTGAGCCCCTCACGTCCTCCTTTGTTCTGGAAAGCCTGGGTGTCTTTAATGTGATGTCTACTGTCTTCTGACAGAGTTTTATAAATGGACGCTGACATGGACTACGAAAGGCCCAACGTTGAAACTATCAAGTGTGTGGTCGTGGGCGACAACGCTGTGGGGAAGACGCGTCTGATCTGTGCCAGAGCGTGTAACACGACGCTAACGCAGTATCAGCTGCTGGCCACCCATGTTCCGACTGTGTGGGCGATTGACCAGTACCGGGTCTGCCAGGAGGTAAGATAGATGGGGTTCCTTTGGATTCCTAAGGGCACCTGATGCTGCTGCCAGTCTGATTGAAAAAACAAAAAAAGTAACTCCCATTCAAAACAGAACTATCCTTTTTAGTGCCACAAGATAAAACCCAAGCAAAATGCAAACTTGAGGGCATTGTTATGTTATCCTGAATGAGGGCTTGGGTCATGTGATTGCAGGAGAGAATTAAGATTCAGTTTAAGTCCTGTTAATGGAATGAGAAAACTAAATGCAAGTGAGTCAAGTGGGCATTGAGGGGTGCCCTCTGGAACATTCCTCTCATAGGGGAGCCTCTGATTAACACTGAGCATGGCTTCTCTGTCTCTCCTGCAGGTCTTGGAGCGTTCCCGGGATGTTGTTGATGAAGTGAGCGTTTCTCTCCGGCTCTGGGATACCTTTGGCGATCATCACAATGACAGGCGTTTTGCGTATGGCAGGTAAACCGAGTCTAGTGCAGTTGAGCTTGAGTTCAGTTTCTTTTCTAAAGCCAGCATCTGGTTGACAAATCAACAAAAACCACATAATAGGGCCTTGAAATGTGATGAGTTCTGCACTGTGTCTAAGAAAAGAAAAAACAACAAGCTTGGAAAACATTGTTTCCTGATGTCAAGAAAAGCAGAGTTGGCCCTGCCACACTGTTCCTCCCAGGAAGTACCTTATTAAAAAAAAACAGGGCTCGTTTCAGCTGGGGAGCTTGCTAAATGGAGGATTCTGTCATGCCCTCAAGACTTGGGGCTGCTTCACTTGCTGTTCTCCTGAATAATACTTCCTTTGCCTTCTGTTAAAATGTTTCATTTTAGCACTTGGCAGCTCCACTTCAGGTCTCTTTGGTCTTTTCGTAACTATATTAGCAGAGTCTGATGTTATTTGCTTTTGGCTTTGTTTTATCTGAAAAGCCTATTATTTTTATTTGAAGGTCATTTTTAAAAAGAAAGAAAAATATCTCTGAAGTCCTTCACAAGGCATATTTCCAAAACGAACTGAAGCACTAATGTCTATTTTTCATTTAAAAAGAAATAGAGAAAAAATCCAGTAAAGGGAGGATTAATCTACAAGGGCACTAATGTGGGTATCATGGTCAAAGTACCTTAAAATATTTAAGCAAATTCTTGTTACCATGACTTAGACTCTCAGCGAATGTGTTATAGCTATTGAAATCTACATGAGATTTTCTTACTCTCTAATTGCAAATATGTTTTTAACACATTTCATTTTAAATTTAGGTATCATGGGTTAGTTGCTACTTGTTAACATCAAACATTGTATTACCTCTGCCCCCAGTATTAAATTACTCTACATACATGAGTTATTCCTTAGTGTTAAGATAAGCACTTGAAAGCACCTCCATTTTTTCAAGCCAGTAGTTCCCTTAAGCTTCTGCAGAGACTTTTACTGACATTTATTCAAGTGTTTTAACATACTGACAAAACTCTGAAAAGGTTCTGTGATTCAGACCATTTCGTTTAAAGGGATTTAGGAAGAGACATATGAAATAAAATATCATTTTAATGTCCCTTTGGTAACAAGGATATTTGAACTTAATATTTAGCATCATAGATACTACTTCTCTGGAATTTCTTTTCTTTCCATGATGCCCTTGATTCTCCCTCTTCTTCGTTAGACTTTGTTTTCTCTTTTCTCCAATTTTCTACATATACAAAATAGAAATAAGTGACCCTGCTGGTAAGTATCATGCAGTCAGGTTTGTAGTATCAATGGGTTAAAGAAAGCATAGCACAATGATGACTTTAAGTGAGGTATGGATGGATGCAATAGATTTCAAAGAGCTTTTTGTACCCCTACTTCTAAAAAGATAAGAAAATGATGAGCCTGATGTTGAGCTTACTGAGATATTTGGGTTCCGACTCTACTGACTATTTCAACAGCTGAATGATCGTTGCCACTTGAAATATACGCATTTGAAATAATAAATTTTAATTTGGTCCCACAACGTAAAGCTTGTAAGGGCTGCTTCATTATCACATGAGTTTCCGCTTGGGATTTGGTCAATGACACGATGGCCTATATAGATCTAATTATTGACAGACATTCATACTGGGCCTGGTCCAGTTCCCTGACATATCTGGAGTCATTTTACAATAGGTCATGTCTGTGCTTGTTCACTCCCAACAAAAATAAGCTGCTCTTTCATGTGACACCATCAGTTCAAAGTCTATTGTTCTGCTCTCTTGTCTGTACTATTTGGTTCTATCAACCATAACCCGTTGCCCTTTTGAGGGAAACAGAAAGTGCTTCCCAAGCCACGTTTGAATCTCTGAGCAACACAGAGGGGCTTCAGAAAACATTCCCCTGTTTCTAGATGCATTTACCTTGGGCCTCACCTTCTGTGCATGCTGGTACCTTGTGTTTCCTCTGTGTTTTCCAGTCCGCCACAGCCTCCAGGCGTCCTGCCACAGACCTCTCTCCTGATAAAGGACAAAAACCAGTGCTGTCTGTCTTGGACTCCAGGATCTTTTTGAAACATAAAATATGTAATACTGTACTGATAAAGCACCATGTTTCCATTTTGTGGGAAGTCTGATAATAGTAGAAGTTTCTTTCACTCAGTATAGGGCTCTGAGCATTGCATTTCGTTGCTGCGAGAGGGCTGTTTAATTTCCTAGTGACTTTTATTTTTAGCTTCATATCATTTGTGAAGGAGAAAAAAATCATCATTATTGTTTCTAACAATTTGGTTTGCAAAACTGTTTTTTAACTGTTGCTTTTACTATACTTGGTGTGAATTTCAAGTCAGCGGGACATGGATAGACATAAACGTTGAGACATGTAGAATATATTCCCTATACTTGGAAAGGTATTCAGAACCGTTAGAAATAAATGATTTGATTCTTGCGGTGACAGTGAAAGAAACCAGATACATACTGTGCCTTTAGTTTCTCCTGCTGATTGGCACAAAGGTAGTTAATAAGTTACCCCTCGAACATTCCTTGGCGCGGATGAGCTCAAGTTTGGAGAGCAGACCTTGGAGAATGGGGCGGGGGGGGGGAGCAGTGCGTCAGTGGCTGGCAGGTCGCCAACTTGAACTTGCAAGTTCCCTGGGGTGGTATAATTGTAACCAGCATGTCATTGCTTTCTTCATGATTTGAAAGCAACTATTCAACCATTTTTCAGCCAACTAGAATAATAGCTCTAATTTTTCCAAGGCCTGATATGTGCCAGTCAACATAGTAGGCTGCTTTCCCAACATTAGTTCAGCTCATCCTCTTAGGAACCCTAGGAGGCAGAGGTCATCCCCATGTTACAGTTGGGTACAGTTGGGTCCTTTTACTACCATAATTGACCTAATAGTGAGTCTCAGAGGCAAATTCAAACCTAGCTCCACCTGATTGCTGGTTCCCACTCTGTCCACGTGCCAAGCTACCTCGACTTTATTTTCAACATGATGCAACTGAAGACCATCCATCAATGTGAGATGAGCTGATTTCTAAGTGCTCTTCCGTATTTGTGCAAAGGCTTAGAACTAGAAGAGACCTCAAAAGGTCCTTCCCAGGAAGGGGACTCATCCATCCAGCTAAGAAAAACTATTCATAGGTGTCCTTCTGTTTAGTAAAGATGAAAGGTAGCAGAAAAGCACCAACTTCTTAACACTTCACACATTTGAGACCCGTCAAACCCTCCCTTCTCTGAGTGAATGACTCTAGTTCTCTTGTAGCCTTTCCTCCCACCACCTACTTTCTACCCACTTTTGGATGAACTTTTGAAGCTCTTTACTGGATCTTTGAAAATGTCAAAAACAAAGCTGTTCAGAGTAACCGTGACTCTGATCAGCTGCTCTTTTTTGACTAGAAAAGAGCCACTTCTTAAAAGGATATCACTAAGCTCAAGACTTTTTCCCTGGAGCTAATATAAGAATGTTCACACGTAGGTACCTGGCAGTAAAAAATGTAAGCAAATAGGATCAACTGTGCCTTCACCGGACACCTGGGTCCGTCTGCCCCCCTCTTCTAGACACCAAAAACCAAAACCAAACCCCATTGCTCTCAGTCAATTCTGACTCATAGTGACCCTATAGGACAGAGCAGAAGTGCCCCATTGGGCTTCCAAGGCAGTAATCTTTATGGAAGCAGATAGCCACATCTTTCTCCAGAAGAGCAGCTGGTAGGTTTGAACTGCCGATCTTTCAGTCGGCAACTGAGTGCTTTAACCACTGCACCACCAGGGCTCCTTCCTCTAGACACAACCACATGTAAATAATTACAGATAAAGTTTATTATTTCCTTTCCTTGGAAACCTCCTTCACTGATCTGTCTGAGGGTCAGATAACCTTCAGACACCAAATAAAGCCTACGCTGCTGAGGATGGTGATAAAGCAGCTATGATTTAATCAGGACCCCTCTGAACCAGGCCTCTGCTTGGTGCTCTGCATATCCTGTCTCATTTCATTCTTGTGGTGACCCTGCAATGTAAGCTATAGTATCCTCATTTCACAGTTGAAGAAACAGGTACCGAAAGGGGCCAAGGTCAGACAGCAAGGAAGGAGTGGATCTGAACTTCCTCATTAGGTCTGTCTGACTCCGAAGCCCATATATTCCCACTCCTCCATGCTGTTGTGGCTGATGATGACGACTGATGACAAACTGACTTTAAAATTCCTCCTAGCAGAGCCTAACCCTGTCCTATGTGGAAACTGAAGACCAGCATTCACTATCACTAGCTGTAACATTCTGTTCTTTCTTTAAATCCTTTACTGGAGAGCAAATAACTTAATTCTTTTTATGCATTCATAAGTAGCCAAACATGAGACATCCATGTGAGCTTTTTGATAGCAACTGGCAACCTGGGTTTGCTGGATACTTTATAGAGCATGCTTTCCCCCAATTATTTAACTTAAAAAAATATGCAGAATCTCTGTGTTTGCCCTTACCCAACAGTTCCTGGGCATAGTTTCAGTCCAGTTGGAACCTGTTTATTATAGAGTTTATTCATATACACTAATTTTCTTAAAATTTTTAGCTCCTATGAGAAGTATAGTATAGCACGTTTTAAATGATAACATTAATCAGAGCTATTGTTTCTGTGTCTATTTAGATAAGATCAGCCCAGTTTCATGTTGAAGGCACATGTAATCAGATACGGCATGAATACACCCCATTTGAATGTTCAGTTGGAGCCCTTTAAAAAATTCAGGACTATGGGTGACCGATGTTTGTGTTTCAACCTGGGATTGGCTGTGCTCGTGGTTATTGGCAAGGGGAAAAGAAATGATGAATGTGTCTAGATAGATCATTTTGAATGAGCTCTTATTGACTGTTGCACACTCTAAATGCTGGGCCTGAAGTAACAGTCTCACGTTTGCATTTATCTTGACTTTTTTTTTTTAATATGGCTTTACAATATTATTCATCTCAATTACTGAGTTTTTTGGTACCTCCTTAAATTTTGCACTCAAGGCAAGTGCTTCACTGTCTTCCCCCAAGTCCTGGCCCTGATGGTGGACTTTATGAATGAATAGTAAAGCAACAAAGAGAAGAAAGTTAGTAATGTGTGTACTTTATAGAAAAGAAATCCAAATCAAACTTTTAAATGTGTGGTGCAAAGGGATCCAGGAGAAATTATTACACTGAGTCCTAAGTGCTTCTGGGCATAAAGAACTAAGAATTGCCCAGGTTATAGAAAACAGTAGAAAGACATAAGAAGGGCAGCTAGTTGATCAAGAGATGGGAAGAGTGCTCCCTAAGAGCCTAGACTAACACAGTTAGTTCTTATAGTTGAATATACCTAAGCATACTGGTTGAAATGCAAATTCCAGGACCCCAGAGATTCTGATATGAGAGTCAGTACCTGGAGAGTTATGAAGCCAGTTGTTCCTCTGGCCATGCTTTGATAAATGCTATCTTGGAATTATCATAACACTCTTTACCAAACCTCAGCCAAAAGGGAGGAATCCCCTGAAAATAGGGAGAGCTTTTGAGTGAAAGAAGCAAAACAAAATGGAGTATCCACTGTGTTAATCCATTCCTTTAAAATTCTAGAAAATGTAATCTAATCTGTAGTGACAGAGATTAGGTCAACAGGTAGAACTAGATTACAAAGGGACACAAGTTAACTTTTGGGATGATGGAAATGTCTGTTATCTTGATTATGATGATGGCTTTTTTATGGTGGCTGTATACATATCTCAAAACTTAGCAAATTGAACACTTTAAATATGCACAGCTTAATAATGTATTTCAATTATACTTCAATAAAATTAAAAAAAAAACTTTATGGGTAATCAAAGTAATCTGTGATGGGGGGTGACATTTTGCCTGATGGACAATATATCTTTTAGTTATATGTTGAACTTAAAATTAATTTTCATGGAAAACACATCATTGATGCGAACTTAGGAGAAAAAATAGGACCAGATCTTTAATAGCTGAATATGGGCAATGAGATGTTTATAGAATCCAAAGCTCAGGATGGAGCACCATCATTTTATCCCACAAAATCAGAGTGGTCCTTTTTCCCAGAGATTCCTCAGCTGTGTAAATTATTATCTGACCGAGTGGCCTATCTCTTTGGCTGTGGCTTTGTGTCTTTTTCTAAAAAGATAATATTTCACCAAGCGCTCTGTGATGGAGAATGCTCAGAATAGAGAATACCGTGTTCTGTGAACACTTTCTGTTTCTCCAGCAAATAGTGGCTATTTTGTTTTCAATAGTTGATTCTTCCTGAAACTGGAGAATACAATGGTAATCTCTTGAGAGTATGCAGATCACCATCTCCATTTTGTCCATGGTACCCTGGCCAGTCACCTTGGCTGGAAATTGGGTGCAGGGATGAGTGGTAGGGTGTGTCCTCTCATTTGGATGTGAATCCCCACTCATTTTTTTCTCCAGATTGAAACCGGGACAGCCTCTCCCCACCTCATCTCTTGCTCCAGACATAACAAAATATTAAGAGTTCCCTATTCTCTGTAGCCTCTAGGCCTACAGATATGCTTTACATACTCCTAGAAAGTACACCCTCCACCCTGCCTAACCACTTACCCTTTACCTAGCTAATCACTACTAATATTCTAAGAATTAGAACAAATGTCACATGCTCCCAGAAATCCCCTCTACACTCTGCCTACCCTCCTTAATACCTTTAGAATTCAGGTGAAGTGTCTTTCCTTTATGTTCCCATACAACATCTCTGTAAATCTCTTCTTGTGGCAGTGATCACATTTGAATGAAAATTGGCTCTTTAATCTTCCTAGAACTGCCCCATAGGGCTTTCTTGGCAGTAGTCTTTACAGAAGAAGATCTCTACTTCTTCTTCCCTTGGAGCAACTGGGTAGAGACTAAAGCCACCAACCTTTCAGTTGAGCACATAACCACTGTGCCACCAGAGCTCCTTTGGTCCATAAAAACCCTTTGCCATGGAGTCGATTTGAACTCTTAGCCACCCTATAGGACAGAGTAGAACTACCCCATAGGCTTTCCAAGGCTATAATCTTTACGGAAGCAGAATGCCACATCTTTCTCCTGCAGAGGTGCTGGTGGGTTCAAAATGCTGACCTTTTGGTTAGCAGCCAAGTGCTTAACCACTGTGCAAACAGGGTTCTTCCTTTGGTCCATACTCTCCGACCTTAATGAACAACTAGCTGAATGAATGACTCTATCAAGCAGTCTTTCATATGTGCCAGGTCTTCTAAGGCAGTTTCAAGGAAATATCATTATAAAAAAGTCTAAATTATTTTACTATGTTGAATTTCATATGTGCACATTTATAGTAGGAATAACAAATGATGTACTCAACTTGAAGATGATGAAGACAAAACATTGGCACCTAACCTTCCCTTCATAAATTAGTAAATGAAAAGATGAGCTGTTAGACTTGGAGGAAAGAGAGGGAGGCAAGATCAACCTCCCCCGCCTCCCACCCCTGCCCGAACCTCTCTCTCTTTTTTTTTTTCCAAGTTTTTGATTTGTACATTTTTAAATTTTTGTTATTTTCTTTTTGTGATGCTTTGTTTGGATGAGTGTCCTTAAACAGACAATTGCTTGTATTAATACAATGCTTTTCCAGTTCTAGGTTGTTTTTCCTCTGGGTATCACCTCCAAGAATTGTATATAAGACAATAATTATTTTAAAAAATATGTCTTTTTAATCCATTTATGCAAAAATGGGGGAATTGATCAGAACAACTGAAGGTAGATTAGTACTGGATTTCTACTGTGTGCTCACTCAGCACCAAAAATAAAACAAATCTATTAGAAAGGGTAAACATATACAAATAATTCAAAAAATTAAATCTGTGGTGGAAATTCTCATCTCTGCAAGGGTGATGTTCTATAAACTCCCAGCTAAAAATAAGCAGATGCATTTTATGGATTCTGTACTAAAGCATGCAAGCATAGGATCACAGTGAAGCTAAATTATTGTAGGACCCAGGAAATATGTCTATGCCATGCTCTGTGCCACCCCTGGCCTGCTTGCTGTTCCTGCTCTGAGCTGGTATTGGAACCCGAAGACAAAACATCAGAAGAGTTGGAATTTCTCTGCCTGACCCAACCCTGTCCCCAGGATGAAATTGTCCTTGGGAAGCAGCCATGCCAAATGAGATAGCTACAGGACTTAATCGATGGCTGGGACTCACACATGTTCCAGGACCTGGAAGGATTCTGGCTGCTGCCCAACCACTGATGGTATGGCTAGGAAAGAAGGCCCTTTGTGGTTCAGCCCCAGAAAAGCATTGATGGGCCCAAGAGAGGCCACAAGTATACAAATAATGAAGCCACGGAGGTGAGACCCTTGTGGGTAAAGAGAATAAGAGACGTATTGTTCGATACCTTAATGTCTTGGGTTCTGCCTTCCTTTTATTTTCTATTACTGCTTAATAATTGCAAGTCCGACAAGTCGGGTCAAATATTTTTTATTCAGTTGATGATGTTTCTATACTAGAACTTTCTGGTGGAGAAATATATTCTGGTCCGTACAATTTTCTCTTTCGAATTAAGTGGTAAGAAGGAAAAGACTGTTGAGTAATTCTACAGTGCCTTCCGAGTATAAATCTATTATCCACGCATGTTTCAGCATTTCCATATTAGTAAAGGATCCAACTGATATGCCAAAAGGAAAAGATTTTTTTTTTAGCGTGCTTTAGGTAAAAGTTTATAGAACAAACTAGGGTCTCATTAAACAGTTAGTACACATATTGTTTTTAGACATTAGTTACCAACCCCACAACATGTCAACACTCTCCACTTCTTGACCTTGGGTTCCCCATTACCAGCTTTCCTCTCCCCTGTGGCTTTCTAGTCCTTACCCCTGGGCTGGTGTGCCCCTCAAAAGGAGAAGATTTCATGATGAAAATTTTCTGCCATTCTTGTTAGCTGCATCAAACAAGATATAGCAGTGATTTTTGAATTCATGATCATATTTGTCTGACAATAATTGGCACTTTTTTTTTTTAATTGAATCTTCACAATAATCTTGTCCTGCAACCCATTGCTGTTAAGTCGATTCTGACTCATAGTGACCTTATGGGACAGAGTAGAACTGCCCCATAGGGTTTCCAAGACTGTAATCTTTACAGAAGCAAACTGCCACATCTTTCTCCTGCCTAACGGCAGGTGGGTTTGAACCACTGACCTTTCAATTATCAGCCAAGCTCCTTAACCACTGTACTGCCAGGGCTCCTTAATAATCTTGTCAGTAACCTTTTGTATTATCCACTCACTAGATTTCCAAAATGATCCCCCCAATTCCTCTACCTGCAGCCTAGAGAGTACAGTGAGAAGGACAGAGTACTGACTGGCAGAAAGATAAAGCAAATCAGCAAATTCTCTTTTAAACTCGTTACCTTGGAGATCTTTTTATTTTAGTGACTCTTTGGGTTGTTTTTTGGTTTATTTTAAAGAAGAAGATGGTCTATGAAATACAGTGGGCTTCCTTAAGCCTTAATTCTGTTGTAATTTACCCAAAATGAATCCTGACAGTAAGCAACCCATTTCTTTATATATCCTTTGCTTCTAGAGATATTTTGAAGATATCATTAATCCATCGTTATTCTGGTATTATGAAAGTATCCAACTAGATGTGTTAAACGGATTTTTTAGACAAGTAAAAAAAAAATTTTTTTTTTAATGTTAACTGGTTGACCTCTATATAACAGAGGTACTGTATGGCATATGGCAGTCTTTCAGCAAAAATAGTCTGAAGAAATACAATGGCTTACATTCTACTTTCATTCTTTTTAAAACTCCAGCTGAACCTCTAACTGACTACTTTTGGCCTATATTCATTTCTTTTAGGCTTTAAAATATGTCTGCAGCTTTTACCCTGCAATATTTATAAGGCCTTTTCATTCAATAAATGTTAATTGAGGGCCTTTTTTGTTTTAGACACTGTGCTCCACACAATGGGAGAGGAACAAATAAATACAAATAGGACAAAATCCCTGCCCTTAGTAACTCACAGTATAGGGGTGGAAGACAGCAACATAAATAATCACAATTCTCAGTTATAAATGCTAAACAAAGATGTTAGCACCAGAACAGGGAAGAAAGCTGTCTGGGCCAAAAACCTTAGCATTATTCTTTATTCCTGTCCATCATATCCTACATCGGGTCCATCAGCAAACCCTAATTGGCTTTGCTTTTAATATATACAAAATGCGGTCACTTCACACTACCTGCACTGCTTCCGGCCAGAGAGAAGTAATGGCCATCTCTCCCTGGATTGTTACCTCTTAATGAGCCCACTGCTTCTTTCAGCAGTGGGATGATGCTGTTAAAACATAAGTTATGTCATGTCATTCTTCTGCTCAAAAACCCCTAATGGTCTCCCAGCTGACTCAGGGCAAGAGCCAGGCACTAGGGAAGGCCTCCATGATCTAGCCCTGCATTGTCTCTCAGATCTCAGTGCCTGCTGATTTCTCTCTCGCCAACTCCACTCCAACAGCATGGTCTCTTCCCTCAAGGAGCCATCCCAGGCTTGCTCCTGCCTCAGGGCCTTTGCTCTATTTCCCCTTCCACTGAGTTCTTCTCCCAGATATCAACATGCCAGATATCAGCATATTAGTGTCACTTCCTTCAAAACTTTACTCAGATCTCACCTTCTCAGTGCGGCCCTCCTTTGTTGTTGTTATTAGGTTGTTAGTCCGTTTCAGAGTAGAACTGCCCGATAGGGTTTCCAAGGAGCGGCTGATGGATTTGAGCTGCTGACCTTTTGATTAGCACCCGAGCTCTTAACCACTACGCCACCAGAGTTTCTTTTTCATCAGAAGCATCTGCTCCCCACTATTCCGTGTCCCCCTTCTCTGCTTTATTTTCTGTTCAGCACTTATTGTTACCTAAAAATACTACGTATTTTACTTACTTTTCTAGTTTATTGTCTCTCTCCTCCACTAGAATGTAAGAATGATGAGGACAGCAGTGTGTATGTCCTTCACTAATCGCTGTATCCCCAGTATCTAGAAGAGTTCCTGGTATAGAGGAGGTTGTCAGTTACTCTTTGTGGAAAAATTGATTGATATTGAATATGACTTTGACAGGTCCTTGTATCTTTACCAATTCAAAGAGGTTTGCTAAGAAGCCTGGGTAAACTCCCTTTCTTATCATGGTAAAATGATCTTGCTGGCTCACACAGCCTGGTCTCAAAACAGTCAGGGAGGTTAATCCCAGAGCCCTCCTAGCAGGTATTCTGGTTGGCACAGAGCCTTTCTTCTGTCTACAGCTAGTCTTGCCCTCAGGAGAACATATTAGCAATGTAGGAAGGAAGTTCCTCAGGCATTTAGCTTCAGGGAAACCTGAAGAGAAATGAGTAAGGAGAGTAGAGTTGTGAGGGAATTTATTACCACAATTTCACCTTCCCCTGTTAAGCAAGGCTCCTTTATGTCAGTGCTTCCTCCATTCATTGACCAGAAGTTAAATGAGATTGCTTAAGCAATTTCTTTTCTTAAATTACTGTGCTTCCCCCAATTTCATGAGCATTTGACTTTTTCAGATGATTGTATAAGGTGTAAGAATATACTAAAGGGTACATAGATTGCCACCTTTAGAAAATGGTTTATCAAATGAAAAATAGCTTGTTTTATCGATTGATAATCCTACAACCTTCAATTTAGGGCCATGGCTCCCTGTGATAATTCCACTGTGAGGGTAGAGCCAACCATTTTTAAAACTTGAGTATTACCTGTCTCAGGGTTTGGTGGCATTGGTGGGATGTTGATGATGCTGTCTTGCACTTAGGAACATGTATTGCTTTGAGCCCATTTTTGGTGGGAGGGGGAAGACTGGTTTAGAATGTTTTTTCCTACTAAACATGCAGTTGAGGGCTTGGACGAAATAGCTGCGCATGCTAATCACTCCCAAATCTGGATATATTTCAGGCTGTTTTGACAGTTTCCCCCCATAACATCTGTACTTAAGAAGCCTCACTGCTCTTGGTAAAGTATGGACTTGATTTCTCCGCTCACATCCAGGGCACTGCATGGTACTGCCCTGCTCTCCCCAGATCCCCTCCCAGGCACTCCCCTGCAGGCCTCTCCATCTTCCATGAGTATGAACTTACACAGCCATTCATCTCCAGGTGGTTATGTTCACCATTACTGACAGCTCGCTCCACATCTCATACACACTGGGCTGCTCCCCTACTAAAATTTTCCAAAGCCACGTGTTACACATCCCTTTTTCTCTGCCATGCTACCAGCTGTTTTGTGCTGTTTTGATCTGTCTGTTTGCATAGCACTGTCAGACTATATGCATGAAAGATGTGTTGTCAACATGAATGGTTTTGAAAATGTTTTCTTGTACTTTACAAAGAGCCTTCTTTGGTTATCAAGGAAGAGAAGGAAGCTTGAAGTCCCAAAGGCCAGGAGTCATTGCCAGAGGGGACTTGTGCACGTTGACAAAGAAGCCCATTTAAATGTGACTGTGATCTGTACCAATATAAATATTGTGAGAAACCCTACTAAAAAAAAATGAAATAACTATAATAGGAGGCAATGGTGACATATATAGAGGCAAACCAAAAACCAAGCCCATTACCTTCAAGTCGATTCCGACTCACAGAGACCCTATAGGACAGTAGAACTGCCCCATAGAGTTTCCAAGGAGCACGTGGTGGATTCAAACTGCTGGCCCTTGGGTTAGCAGTCGTAGCTCTTAACCACTATGCCACCAGGGTTTCCTATAGAGAGGTAGGACCCTACTAAAGAACAAAAGGCTTAAAAGTACAAATGTACACTAAAAGGAGATACTGCCCAGCAAAACTTAGGAAAATACTATTATTAACTCCCTCTGGGTCACCAAGTGTTACTCCAGCAAGGGACCCAACCAGGATTGGGGACATTGGAGAAGGGCATTTGGCTCTCCCACTCACAGCTATCTGGAGGGATGGGTGGAATCCTTTCCATCCTTTTCAATGACCATAAAATTGGCCTACAGTATAAAGGATACTGTAGGAATATTCTTTTATTTAACAGATGAGAAAACCCAGGGCCCACAGTCCCTTAGCTGGACAATGATGGCAAGGTGGATGAGACTGGTAAAGGGAAAACAGACTAAGAAGATGCAAGAACTTTTGTGATAAGGAAAAGTTTAGAAAATTCATTCCAAAAAACTAACTTTTGATACTCTTTACTTACCCTTTTTCAGCTGCTTCTTCAAAGGATGAATTTGATATTTCAGATTGGAAAAACAATTCAGCTTCTGGCTTTTCCTCTAATCTTTTCCTACCACGTTTGCTATATTTGACTGTAAATTATGAAGACAGCCTTTGGGAATGTGTGTGGCATTTGCTGTTACAAAGTCTAGCTCAGGCCAAGATATGTGGGTTAGACGCACTTCTTCACAATTTTTTGCTTGTATCCTTCAACAAAGGTTTTGGTCCCAATGTTGCATATACCCCTTATGTTATCCAAATATCTTTGCCAGTCTTCCACCTGCTATCTTTGACCAATGTTCTTCTTGAAAAAGAACTGAAAAAAGATGCTATTTTTTGTTCGTTTAATATCCGAAGAAAAGCTAATACATCTGAGGTTGGCTTTATCAGATCAAGCATTTGGTTTCTCTTTGATCCCCTCCACCTACGATGAAATTGGAGATTGCTAATTGTTTCCAACACAGCCGTTCACTTTGGACTCTTTTTACTTAACTAATCAAAACATTATTTCATGTGAAATTTTTAGATTGATTTTTCACGTTATGAATGAGAAATCACATTTTTCCCTAAAAAAAAAGAAAATCATATATATGTATATATAAAAATCCCAAACTTCTTTCTACTTCCTCTTATTTAAGTTCTGGAATTTGGAGTTTTATCAACTCTGTGCTTTGCCTCTGCATTCTCAAATTCTCGTGCTTTCTACTCCAAATAGCTGTAGGACTCGACTTAAATCCCATCAGATTCTTTTTACAGGTGAAATAGGACCCCTGAGGTCAATTCTAAACTAATCCTGCTGCTTAATATGTGAGTGTCCTCACCACACTCCCCTTCCCAATTATTTTTAACTTCACTCTTTGAAGTTAAAAAAATTGCAACAGAGCCATAGAAGTAGCAATACTAAAACTTGCCTTTCTTTTTTTATCATTCATAGGAATGGCATTTTTAAGCACGAGCTGATGTCAGACATTGAACAGTCTCCACACAGGAATGCATGTTTTGATTAAAAGTTATTTAATGTCTCTAGCTCCTTAGAATCCTGCCCACAGCTGGAAATATTCTTAGCTGCAGATCTTGCGCCTTCTTTGACTGCATAGAAAAACTGGCTCAAAATCTAGAGGAAATAAATGGCATTCTCAAAATACTTACGTGATTATATGGTGTTTATACCACAGAAGATATTAATGTATTGAAAATGGGGAATTATAAAAGAATATTGAGATAAGGTGTGTATCTTTCTATAGTTCCATCACTACATCCATTGATTCTCAGCATTTTTGTGAAAATCACGTCTAGGGTACCATATTCATTATGTTGGGACTAAAGAATAGGAATATATGTAATCTGTTTTCATAATTTACGTTTGTAGTTAGATCAACAGGGGCTAAACCAAAGCCATTTAAGCAAGTTGGTAGTCATATAATCTTATTTTTTAAATCCGCTTTCAATGTGAAATGGGGCAAATTCTCATAGCGCCTCAATAAACATTTTAAAAAAGGAAAAAAAAACTTTATTTCAAGGATCCAAATAGAATTTCAACTCAGTAAGTTATTTTAGCTTTGGACAATGGTAGTATTGCTACAAGCGCAGGCTCTCCTCTTTAACTAGCATCCTTTTGAGGCCAAACATTTACAGAGCATTGAATTATTTTTTCTAGCTTTCCGGCATTTCAGGCATTTAGATATTGATGCAACATAGAAGTTAGGCCCTCTGGAAACCACATTATGTGCTGTCATTGTCACAAGATTCCATTTTTTCCAGCCCCCAAGGTCCTGTCTGTACTTGTTTACAGGTCATCTGGATAGTAACTAGTATATGTTCAATGGCTTGAGTGTTATGGTAACCTTGGCAACCGAGCTAGCTC
Organism: Loxodonta africana; assembly: GCF_030014295.1. Lineage (NCBI taxonomy): Eukaryota > Metazoa > Chordata > Mammalia > Proboscidea > Elephantidae > Loxodonta > Loxodonta africana. The sequence goes on along the minus strand of NC_087357.1, from coordinate 58,571,048 downwards.
TGATTTCGAAAGCTGGCATGCTGTATCAAAATTAGATAACAGAATTGACGTTTAGCTACATGTCTGTCATATAAATTACGCTCTGAGAATGATTTCCTTTATAACCATTTGCTTTCCTATGGAAATAGAAGGTGCCAATTACAGTAATTTTATACACATACATACTACTCCACATTTAGATGCTGGGTACATTTCCTCAATTTATTTCTTTATGGTATTGAACCTCAGATACTGTCATACTATTCTCACTATACCAAAATTCATGGTGGCTTTGTTTTATGATCAGGACAAAGCTTCATCAGATACTGGGTATAAATAGGATTATGAATAATAGAAAACTCAGCCCGTAAGAAAATGTAAAATTCAAAGCATTCTTGGCTTTACTGGATACTGTCATTTATGCTGATAGAAAGTAAAACAGCACAGAATATTCCACTAACTAAATCAGAATCCCAAAGACAAGATGTGTTTCTCTTTCATTTATATATTTATGCACATTTTTACACATACTCTTCCAGTGTCCAAGAATCTTTGATAATTTTATTTCAAGGAGATTCTAAATATACAGAGTAATATATTCATCCACTTTGAGTCCTAGGACCTATTTTTATAATTTCGAAATATTTTTATCTTGGGATTTTTTTCCCATCTATTTGCTGTTGTCTGGTGCAGTTTTTCTTGTATATAAATTTAAAGGCTCAACTTGTGAATTACATTTAATATAAGCACCCTGCAGTTTTCTGCATTGCAAATGATTATTTTTAGAAATTTTATGGTTGCCTAGATATATTTGTTTGTCTTCATTGATATGTAGGGGGAATAGCTCATTAATGATTTAAGAAAAAGGTGTTTTGATTCATCCACTTGATTCTTCTCATTATATGAACAATAAAGGCAATAAATTAACATCTAATAAAATTGTAAGAGTTTATTTCTGAATTTAGCTGCAAGATAGTCATCAGTCCTTGGGCATAGTTTTCCTATTCTTTATATTCTTCTGCCTCAATGTTTTGAAAGTCATCATTTAGGATATTTTAATAGAGCTGCAATTTATATGTTGTATTAAAGATACTGTTAGCAGCTATCCATGAAACACCATAATTGAGCAACTGTTTTATAATATAGTTCTTTGGCTTCTAGAATGGTAAGTTATTATGTAAAAAATAGAAAATCACTATGTCAAAACTGACTATAAAATTCTTTTCCCCGTATACCAGCAATGTATCGTATATAACGTTTGAGCGATCTGCTTCCAACATTTTGTCATCTTATGAGCTATCCATCTAACTCTTGCTTAGTTGTACATTAAATACTGCCTTCTTGCCTTATACCTAGTAAAGAGTCAGAATTCCTGCAAATTCAGGATTTTTCTTTTCGGAAACAGATAAGTGGTTTTGCTCTCTACATGTGTGCAGAGGCGGGAAGAAGGGCAGAAATCCTTCTGTGTATTTGCTGACCATGTACAGCAAATACTTCCATTACATTTCCAGTAATGTTTCAACTGTTTACTTTATCTCATTCGGTTGAGCCATCATCACTTTTATGTTTAAACTGGTAGAAGGTTTTTTTTATTATTTTCTTTTTTCTTGAAACTATTTCTTGTGATGAACAGAAATAGTTCAGCATGTTGTGGTTCCAGGACTGAGTCAAGTTTGGATAATCGTCTGTATTGTAAAATAACTTCATCTGAAACTTTTCAATGCGTATGCATTCTGCAGTGCAATATGGAAATGAACTAGTAGGTTGTGTTAGTGCTGGAATGTGGGGGCTTTCGGGCTGTTTGCATGACTCCAAGATGTTTTTTAATATCTGGTCTTTTTTTTTTTTTTTTAATAGTGATATGTTGTGGTATTAGATAGGGTGGGAAGAGGGGTAACATAATGGTTTTAAAAAAAAAGTTAACAAGTAATACAGCTTCCTTTGTGATTTTCTCTTAGGTCTGATGTTGTGGTTCTCTGTTTTTCAATCGCTAATCCCAATTCCCTAAATCATGTGAAAACCATGTGGTATCAAGAAATCAAGCACTTTTGCCCTCGCACACCTGTCGTTCTAGTTGGCTGTCAGCTAGATCTCCGCTATGCTGATCTTGAAGCTGTTAATCGAGCCAGACGCCCTTTAGCAAGGTAAGCCAAAGTACTTGGTGTTTAACTGTGCTGGCCAAATTAAAATGTAGAGGGAGCAGGTGTCTCTCTAGCCCGGCATTCTGTTCTTCAAGGGATCTGGGACCTCATCAATCAGGCATAAGCTTTAAGCTATTTAGTTAATTATGATGTGGTGTGTCCAGAATACTTCTCATTCTCATCTCACCTCTTAACATGGAAACCCGTTTTTGAAATCTGGTTGGCCAGTGCTTGAAATGAATTTTCTAATTATAAAATGGTATGTATGAAAAAGCTTTGAAATTTGCAAAGCATTAGACAAAATGCTAACTACTCATAATAATGTCATTCTGGAAATAGCAATTTTTATAATAAAGTTAACTAACTCTCAGAGTGACCAGCCACAATCCTTAGCCCCAGGATCATCAGGTTTATATAAGTATGCATATCCTAGTGTTCTTAATCTTCCTCATTTTCCTTAATCTATCCCAAGATGGCAGCGTCCAGTTTTTAAAAATCATTTGGGCCTGTATTTGCAAAAACACAACACTGCTATGTAAATGTCTCTAGTGGATATATTTTTACAGCATCACAAACTTGAAGGAGGATTTATTTCACTATATGTAAAACAGGATACCAATTTTGAGAGAAAATAAGAGTTTTTAAAAAACAGTGTTCTCAGGGTCATGGTTTCATGGGACATCCCAGTTAATTAGCCTAATAACATGTTTAATGCTTCTGTTCTACCTCCTACCTCCTAGACTCTTAGCCTGAGGTCTTAAAACCTTGCAAGTGGCCGTCCAAGGCACAAAAATTAGTCTCTATGCACTTGGAGCAACAGAGGAAGGACAGTCGGGAATAGGAAGAGGATATGGAATATGTGGCTAATCGCCTCCATGAACCACTACCTCCTTTGCCATGAGATCAGAAGAACTGGATGGTGCCCAGCTACCATTACTAAATATTTTGATCAAAGATTCTATAGAGGAATCTTGATCAAAAAGGGGGGACATGCAGAACAGAACTTCAAATTCTTATGGACTCCAGACTTTCTGGGGCCATAGAATCTGGATGAACCCCTAAAACTATTGCCCTGAGATAGTTGTTAAACTGTAAACCAAAAATATTCCTTGAAGCCTTCCTAAAACCAAACAATAGTCTGGCTTAACTAGTAAAAAATGTCTGCCTTGAGCATTAGAGCATTACGCTGTTTTAAAAACCATCTACATGGGATCAAACTGACAACAGCAACTCGAAATATTACACAGGAATCTTGGGGGGCAGTGAGTTTATGTTAATGGGGGAAGAACAACTCAGAAAAGGAGGGTGAAGATGGTTGCACAACTTGAAGAATGTAATCAGTGTCACTGAATTGTACATGTAGAAATGGTTGAGGTGATACTATGTTTTGCTGTGTATATTCTTAACAAAATTTTTAAAAATGTTCTCTCAAATTCCCATTATAAAAGAATATATTTTTTATGTTGAACTGAATTTTTAACTGGAGAATGTAGCATTTCAAAAAATGTTAATATCTTCCTTCAATGTTTGCCTTATAGGCTCATTACAAAATTTTATATTGACAGAATTTCTTGAGCTCTCAAAACAAAAGCAAATGGCACTTTTTAAAGGCAATTTCTGATTTTCTAGATACATTGGAATACAATTCTGAAGCTATATTCAGTTTTCACAATCCGTCTGAAATGCGTGGACTAGTAATTGAGTATTAGGAGCCACATAGAGGGAAGGAGGATTCATGGTTAATGAGAGACTGCCCCTGCCCTTAGGAACTTTCTATACAAAAGAACAGATTAGTGTACTAATCGAGTTTCGTAACCAGGGACGGATCACCCAATAAGCAAAGTACACACAGGATTGCTTGTGCTTACTTACTAATCTGTAGTGTACAATTTCACCTTTCACTTCATGTTGTGGTGAAACCCATGTGAAATTGTGCACTACAGATTAGTAAGTAAACACAGTTAAGCCCATGCGTACCTTGCTTTCTGGTTAATCTGCCCATGCCTGGTGAAGGCCTGGAGGAGAATTACGGCAACACAGGGGTAGTCTGTTCCAGATAGCAGTTCTGAGAAGATTTCATGAAGGAGGTGGTATTTGAACAAAGCCTGAAAGGGTTTCATCTGTTAGTAATTCTCAAGTAAGTCTGAGATACAAGGAACACAAAATGTCCTCAGGAGCAAACCTTGAACCTTCTTCCCTGTACTTCCTTCTGCCTTTGCCAGCACCCTACAATTTTTCCTCTTTTCTATCCAACTCTTCAAATTCTATCCAGTATAATCTCATTTCTCCTAAGACTAGTGCCTGTCACACATATTATCTTTGGTATAGAGGACCACATGTTTATTTAGGAAGACCAGTTCCTGAAAGCATTTCTCAGAATCAAGTATGTGTGTATGAACAGAGTAACAACGAATCACACCTTGCCCATATTCTGAAATCCGTCTATTTCTTTACCATGGTTGTGCCATAACCACAGCACGATACTACTACTCATGTTGCTTCCAAAGATTTCGCCTCACTGGATTTGATTTGATTTTAAATGGGTCTTGTGTTCTAGCCTAAAGGGTGTGGACTTTATTTCGTGGGCTTTGCAGAACCAGGAATTTTTAACGGAATTGGAGTTAAGCCATATTTGTGTTATATAAAGATTTTTCTGGTAACGATGAGGACCATTGACTAAAATGTGGAGAATCTGAAGAGAAACCAGTTAAGAGGCTAATGCAGTAGGCCAAACAAAAGATGATGAAGGCCTAACAGAAGACAGTGGAGGGAAAGATATGAAAGAGGATTCATAAATCCAGTTGTTGTTAGGTGCTATCAAGCCAATTTCAACTCACAGCGACCCAGTGTGACAGAGTAGAACTGCCCCATAGAGTTTGCTAAGCTGTAATCTTTACTGGAGCAGATTGCCAGGTCGTTTTTCCCACAAAGTCACACTGGGTGGATTCAAACTGCTCACCTTTTGGTTAGCAGCTGAACACTTAACAGTTGTGCCACCAGGGCTGCTTCATAAATCCAGTGACTAGAGCTTAGTGAGCTGTTGAATATGCAGCATTTAACCCAGGAGTGGGATGTTCTGGACTCTAATTGTTGAGTAGAGGTCTCTCCCCATCTTGCAAATGTGTTCTTAGGCAACCCCTTTAAGCTTTGTGCTCAGTTTCCTCAAGAATGTAGAATGAAAGTAATATCTCACAGGGTTATTGTAAGGCTTAAATGAGAAAATTTATATAGAATCCTTTTAGAAGTTCTAAAGCATAATTTAAGCACAAGGTGACGGCGATGATATGGTGGTGATAACAGCTAACATTTATCAAGCACTGGACCAGCTACTATGCTGAGTTTTTCTCATATTACTTCCTTTAAACCTCTCAATACTTCTTTAAGGTGTAGGTATGCTTATATTATTATTCCTATTTTAAAGATGGGAAAACTGAGGCTTAAAGAGTTCGAGTAACTTGACCTAGATCAAACAGCTAATGAATGGATGATACTTCAATTACTGTGGTTACTACCAAAAGCTTTTTTTTTTTTTTTCGCTCTACAATCTTAACTCCTTTGTTTTGGAAAGATTTGATGTTGGTAGTAACATTTTTCAAGATCCTTATTAAAAACCTGTATAGGATTTTAAACGTATGCTCCAATTTGGTGCATAGGTAAGCCCTGGTTGCTTTTTTCCGCCTAAAATAAGGTTAATTATAATCTTTTAAACTATTGTATTTCAGGCCCATAAAAAGAGAGGATATTTTGCCCCCAGAAAAAGGTAGAGAGGTCGCAAAGGAACTGGGCATACCATACTATGAAACGAGTGTGTTTGACCAGTTTGGAATCAAGGATGTGTTTGACAATGCCATCCGAGCAGCCCTGATTTCCCGCCGTCACTTGCAGTTCTGGAAATCCCACTTAAAGAAAGTTCAGAAACCTTTACTTCAGGCACCATTCCTACCTCCGAAAGCACCTCCACCAGTCATCAAAATTCCTGAATGTCCCTCCGCCTGGACGAATGAAGCTGCCTGTTTACTGAACAATCCTCTGTGCGCGGATGTACTATTCGTCCTTCAAGACCAGGAGCACATCTTTGCGCACCGAATTTACCTCGCTACCTCCTCTTCCAAATTTTGCGATCTTTTTTTGATGGAATGTGAAGAATGCCCAAATTCGGGTGAAGGAGCTTGTGAGAAAGAGAAGCAGAACAGGGATTTCCAGCTGCGGACATTGAGTCTTGACCCAGATGAGGAAAGGGAGGAAGGCATTCCGAGGCCACCTCAAGCCGATCAGTGGACGTCCTCAAGCAAGGACCTACTGGAGACTCGGGGGCTGGAAGCTGAGTGCTCAGTTCCAGAGACACAGGATTTGTCTGGATGGAGTAAGGGGTTTGTTGGCATGCAAAAGGAAATGCAAGTCAACCCCATTTCAAAGCGGGTGGGCCCTGTGACTGTGGTCAGGATGGACTCTTCAGTCCAGCCAGGCCCTTTCCGGACCCTGCTCCAGTTTCTTTATACGGGGCAGCTGGATGAAAAGGAAAAAGATTTGGTGGGCCTGGCTCAAATTGCAGAGGTCCTGGAGATGTTTGATTTGAGAATGATGGTGGAAAACATCATGAACAAAGAAGCCTTCATGAACCAGGAGATTACAAAAGCATTTCACGTCAGGAAAGCCAATCGGATAAAAGAGTGTCTCAGCAAGGGGACGTTCTCAGGTGAGAGGGCCCAGTGACAGAGTTTTCAAAACTTTCAAGTGTGTTTTATCATGTATTAGGCAAACATAATGGAGGAGAAAGAATAACATAGCTAACCTTTATAAGTGCTTTTTTTTTCCATGTACCTTACATGTATTAACTTATTTAATTATCATCATCAAACATAAGAGTTAAGTATTGTTATCGCTAGTTTTCAGATGGGGAAACTGAGGGGCAGAGAGCTGAGGTAACTTGCCTGTGGTTACACGGGTAGTAAGTGGTAGAGCCAGGATTTGAACCCAAGCTTTTCTGACTGCAGAAACTGGTCCCTAAACCACCACAGCATCATACCGCTTCTCAGGGTAGGTCAGGTTACTCTTGAGCCTATCTTCAGTTTGCTTGATTGCTTAAAATTCCCTTGCAGGATGCCTTCCCTGACCAGCTCCATTCTCCACTGACCTTCAGCACTTGCCCATGTCAAAAATCAATGACTTCTGGTCCTCAGGCCACTAAAGTCCTTGTGGCAATATTGACAGCCTTCTGCATTCCTGTCCAGGGTGCTTCATCTCTTTCCAGCCCCTCTCCTTTTCTGTTCTCACACTTCTTTGCCCTGCTCTTCCATGTTTTTCTTGCCCCTTCTTTGCTGATAACTGTGCAGTATGCTGTCCACAGCGCCCTTAGATAATTGCCAAAGCACACCAGTGGCCTGTATCCAGTATGGGTTCTTGACTCATGTTTGTACTATCTTGTACACGTGGCCCTGTTCATTTTTGTTTGAAATTACCATCTGAGTGTGTGTGCGCGCGCATGTGCGTGTTAGTTTATTTCATGATTTCCTGACTTCTATTTTATAGATACTTTTTTTTGTCTTTATCTTTCATAATGCCTTCCATGGTGCTGTATATTTAGTAAGTGCTTACTGAGCCTGTTAATTAATTTTAAAGCTTGCAAGTGTATCATTTACTGCAAACACTGACCATCATGGTATAGTCAGTCTTGCAAGTTAGTGAAAACCAAATGTTACAAACCTACAGTAAATGAAGTGATGGACCTTAAGTAAAGTTGATTAAATCACTCTCTCCTTATTGCAGAGGCATAATGACCAAATACTGTGTGTAAGCCTCAATTGGATTCTGTTTAAAAAAAAAAAAAAGTATAAAATACAATTTAGAGCTAATTGTTGAAATTTGGATATGAACTAGGTAGTGAATGCTTTAGTGAATTACTGTTTACTTTCTTGGGTTTGATAATGGTATGGTTATTTGTGGAAGTGATCATATTTTTAGAACATTCATGATAAAGTGGTTAGGAGCGAAGTGCCATACTAGCTTTAAAAAAATATACACACACATATATATAGATATAAATCAAATATAACTGAAGGAAGCATGGAAAAATGTTAATAATCATTGAATCTAGGTAGTGGACAAATACGTTTTTGTTTTAATAGTCATTCCGCTACCTGTGTGTTTGAAATTTTTCATAATAAGAAGGAGGAAAAGATTATTCTGCTCCTTTCTCTTACTTTCTGATTTGGAGAATTTGTGTTGTGACTTTATGTGTGATTTTAAATGCTTGCTCATTAATTCTTGGAGAACAGTGAGAGGAATTGGTTGTGCTAAAAATGGAAGTTGAATATGGGTGGAGCAGAGGGCTGGTTTACCTCCTTGAGGCTAATTTATGGCTGTGTTTCCTTAATCCTTTGGCAGACGTGACATTTAAATTGGATGATGGAGCCATCAGTGCCCACAAGCCGCTGCTGATCTGCAGCTGCGAGTGGATGGCCGCCATGTTTGGAGGGTCATTCATAGAAAGCGCCAATAGCGAGGTATGTGCCTTTGTAAAACCTAAGTGGTATCTTTATGTATGTGCCAAGCGTGTGTGTTTATATAAACTGTTTAATTGTTCAGATGACTTTAATTCTTTTAACTACTTGCATGAAATGGTTCTCAAGACAGTACTTGAATATCAGGTCATCCTTAATTCTACAGTTGTGAGGAGCTGTTATTTTTTATATGTGAGTACCTAAGAGTGTTGCATGCATAATATCCTTCCATCCTTGTAGCTCTCCTCTTCCATGAATACACGCTCATCTATACTTTTTAACAAATATTGCAGTGCAAGATACCATCAAAATCAAGTATAAGGAGGGAAGAACCTGTCCTCTAGAAGTTCAGGAAAGTGAAAAGAATCCTTTGGGCACTTAGTCCTGGGGTCAGCTCTCTCCCTCACCTGATGGGAGATCTTAAGAAACTACGTAATTGTGCCTCAGTCTCCTCATTTGCATGATGAGGGATGCACTGGCTTGCCTTCAGGTTTCTTTGAAGGACCTCACACCCTGAGGCTGTAACAGTGCCCAAGGCTCTGCCCTGACTTGCCTTCTCTACTTGTGCTGAGGGGATACTAGGACTGAGGGTTCATTAGCTGTAAGACAATAGTTATGGAGCAAATGGCTACTCTTCTGAAGTATTGAGATCTGGTAGAAACAGGTGAATCTCCTGTCAGACACTGGCCTTATCTTCCAAAGGAGGGTATTTTTAGCAGAGCAGAGCCGGCATTATCTTGGAGACCCTGCATCCTCATTTTTTTTTTTACAAGTTCTGTTGAAAAGAGGAAAAAAAAAAATCCATCCAAGTACTTCTACATTTAGTCTTAGAGTGAGCAAGAATTTTTGCTGGGTTTTGTGAGTATTTTTGAACTATCTTTTAAAAAAAAAACAAAACATGGGGACACCCCATCAAGTTTATTGTCCTAAGAGGCTTGTTTTGATTATCTCAGTATCTCTCCAAACTTTTAAAGGAAACACAGAAAACAATAACTTTTCAGAAGGGGTGTTTGCATCAGAAATCTGAGCACTCCCATTGTGACCCAGGAGCCTGCATTTGCATCCCCAAGTAGGGAAACAGAATCCTAGAATCACAAGCCTGGGATGGTTACTAGGCCATTCTTCTGCTTCCAGAACAAGCTGCAGCTACTCCTAAACCAGACCCAGCCAAAGGGCTGTCTGCTGTTTGGAGGATAGAGGTCAGGAGTACTCTGATAATCTCTTCTGGTGTCTAACGAGGCTCTCACCTGTAACTAACTGAATGCTCTCTGACGTAGTCAAAGGTATTTCCATATGTTGGAGCCTTTTACCGAGACTGCTACAGCTTACTACTACAGCTTAGTGGAGTACAGTGAAGTGGCTGTGGGGATGGAATCACACAGCTCCTCCACTTACAAGCTGTGTGCCTTTGACCAAGTGCCTTAACCTTTCTGAGCTCCAATCCAGTCTTCCCATATAGACAGCAGGATAATAAGAATACCCACCCAATAGTCTGGTTGTAAGGTGTAAGAGTCACTACTTGAAAAGCATGTTGTAAGCATAAGACAAGTAGTATCCGCTGTTAGTCTTATTTTGCTGTCAGTAGTAGTTATGGTATTTTTCCTCTCTTCCATGAAAAAATCAGAATAGCCACCGATTAGTAAAACATCATCTATTTGCATTTCACCAACTTCTGTAATCACCAGCGATAGAGAGCTCGGAGGCTTGCTTCCCTTACTTTTTCCAGCTCACTAAAATGTGTGCTGATTGTGCTGCAGAGGGCCTGCTATTAACTGAGCAGAAAGAAGTTGATCAAGGTCAGGAACCAGGCACAAAGAGACACTGTCAGAATGCTAATCCCCTTTATCCCTTCCCAGAATGGACTGTAATCGTCTCCAGATTAAAATGTGTGATAGAGGTGACCAAAACAAAAACTTGGCAGCAAATGTGAAATGTGCATGTATATGTTGTTCAGTAACCTCTCTTGGAGACGGTAACCTCTCCTGGAGACAGTAACCTGTCCTGGAGACGGTAACCTCTCCTGGAGACAGTAACTTGTTTAACGCACCCTCCTACCCAAAAAAGACTAGCTCACTCACCAATTAGTACTGTAAAGCGGAGGCTAATTGGTATGTATAGATTCAACTGAACCCAGAAGACGAAGACCAAGGAACCAAGCATCAGAAGGTCTGGGCTAAAATTTCTTTAGCCAATCTATTAAGAATGCCTTGAGCTCTTGACATTCTGCCTACCCCATCTCTTCTTTTAATTCCCATGGTAAACTGTGTAATATAGTAGTTACAAACTCTTATCCCCAGTCTTTCTAGTTTGACCTTGGGTAAACGACTGACCGTAAGTTTCCGTTTCCTCATCTTTAACATGAGGATAACAAGGTACCTTCCATGTAGGGCAGACAAGGCACGAGGGTACACATGTAAAGCATCTAATTGGGTGCCTAGAACAATACAAATGCCCAATAAATGTTAGACTGTTATCAAGGAATGTTCTTGTTAAATTATTTCTATGAGAGATTAAGATCCTTGTTTCCAGAAAGCTCTAAGTTAAAAAGCCTACGGTTCCCTTTCAAAAAGAGGAGTGGAAGCGGTTATGGGGGTAGGGCGGAACACTAAGTAAATCCTCAATACTCTGTAATTGATCCAGGCCTGTGTTCACACTTGGGATTTGTCCTTCCTGGTCTACCTTTTAACTCTTTATTGCCTTCTGAAAACCTGACTTCCCTCACAGAATTTAACCTATTTGTTTAGGCATTAATAGAAATCATGTTTATACCCAGACAAGAATAAAATATGCCCATTGATGTTACTTTAACTTTTTTGTCATTTAATATTCAAGAAGACACTGTATTTTACTTATACTTTTCTCAATACTTTTAATGTGGCAGTAAGCATAATTCTCTCCCCAGCAGCACTCAGCAAGTGGTTCATTAAAAATGCATGCCTGAGTTGTAGTAAGCAACACTCTGAATCTAGAATTCTCTGATTCTGTATGAGACCATCTCTAATTATAAGCCTAATAGCCTGTGCTGATCTTCACAATTAAAATTTTAAACCAACTAAACTGAAATGTGGGACATTGTTTAGGGTTGCTCTCTTTCATTACTTTTTTTTTTTAAGCTACCTCTAGCAGGTAGGATGCAGAATGTTTAATTCCATTTCTTACATAGCTTAATTTATCTTATTTCTAAAGTGCTATAAAATGTTCCCTTTTTTGTCGTGGAGTTAATTATGAAGGTTGAAACTGTAGAAGCAGGCTTCTTAAAGAAATCAACCAGAAGAAAATGTATGTTCCGAAAGCATTGGGAGATTATTTTCTTTCACTGGTTAATTCTAAGAACCTCTAAATTTATTTGCCTAAAAGAGCCATAGCTTTAAAAAAAATGATAGAGATGTATTAAGCAAGAAGGAAGCAGTGGGTCATGGGTGATGACAAGCGTCAGCATGCTCCAAGGACGTTGAGAGGATTGAGGCAGGGCTGCTCGCTGGAATCTGTCATCTGCTGCTGCCAAAAATGATTTCTTTCTATTTAGGATGTCCATTTTGCCATTTATACTTCTAATAGGCATTATTATTATTTTTAGCAATGTCTTTAGCGCACACTCCTACCAAAAATTGTTAAGATAATCTCAATATCTTCAAACCCAGGATCTCAGTGAAGAAGGAAAAAAAAAAAATTTAGATATCAGCTATTCCAAACTCCTCCCATATGGCAGATGATGACTTCGAAGGGCAGAGAGGGTGAGTGATTTGTACAAGGTCACACAGCATTTTAGTGATATATCCCGGGACCTGACTTAGGCATGGGCACTATCGTCCAAGCCATTGTTTGAGAAGCAGCAAACAATCCCATGTTTAGGAGAGGAAGCTCTGGGGCTTAAATTACCAATTTACTAGCATTTTATAGCACTTAGCAGTTTGCAAAATGTACTTTCACAATCGAAATGGTTCAAATTTCAAAGATTCACAACATAATCAACCTTCAACTATCTGGAAAATTGTACTAATCCAAACACCATTTTAGAGAAATAACATTTTACCATGTGTTCATATACACAAATAAGCTTATATAGATGTCTATAAATATATTCATGTCTGTGTAAAATAAGTACATGTATATATAAACATACACAGATGTAAGCATACACACAAGTGTAAGTGATGTTAGGTTCACTTTAACAGCAATTAATTTTTCCTATGTAGATACAGCTGGTTGAGAAGGCAGAACATTCCAACATCTGCATATTGTAGACTATTCAACATGAGCAATGGTTTCTTTAAAATAGCATCAGTAATAGCTTCTACTTTCTGAGGTCTGTCTATTGTAGAGGTTGTTCTAGAAACTTGAAATGACCACAGTTGTCAAATCATTGATGGTAATGACCCATTCAGCTTATTTGTGTAATCATAATCGTTGTTCTCGCTACGTCTGAAAGGGGTTATTTCTTTAATATTTTTAGGCATTTTTCTGGGCATTCCATATGATACATTAGGGCCATCTCTACCTGCTTGAGAGGGCATTCCCTGACTGAGCAGGAGGAGGATATAGAATGTTGAAATAGCTTAAACAATTCTGGAACCACACCACTAGAATATATTGGCCATGAGCCCCTTGTTGGTAGAGTGTGATTTTTTATCTATCTGTCTGTCTGTCTTGTCTGTCTATCATCATCTATCTGTCATCATCTATCATCTGTCTACCCACACATATACATATATACACACACTATGTAACATATATATGCATTATATACACACACTATAAAGCCTTATATGCCTATTATATACATAATGCTGTATCGTGTGTGTATATACATATATACGGAACATATATATATATACACACAAACACATATATATAATGCTGTATATCAGAGGAAACTCTGGTGGCGTAGTGGTTAAGTGCTACAGCTGCTAACCAAAAGGTCAGCAGTTCAAATCCACCAGGTGTTCCTTGGCTCCTTGGAAACTCCATGAGGCAGTTCTACTCTGACTGAACGGCACCGGGTTTGGTTTTGGTTTTTATATATCAAAGAAATCATTGCTATGTATATATAAAATGCTTTATATGTAGATGTTTATAAAATACTAAAAATAAGATTATAATGATTCACCCTTTTGTACCTGGAAATCTAATTCTTAAAAATATTAGTGACGTGTGGTGCTTTATTGTATGGTAACCCAAACCTTTGCTTCCTTGCCCAACAAGGATTTCCAGTACTGCACAATGTTTCTGAATATAGATTTTAGAATTATACTCTCTGGATTCAAATCATTGTCACTACTTCCTAGCTCTGTGACCTTGGACATGGGACTTAACCTGCCTGAACCTCAATTTTCTTATCTATAAAATGGAAAAAATAGATAGTCTTCTCCTCCTAGGAAGGATGTAAGTATCAAATCAGATAACTCATGTAGAAAGCTTAGCACAGTACCTAGTACATAAGAGGCCTTCAGTTAAGATTGATTTTTATAATCATTGTCATTCCAATAGTAAACACCAGTGATACCACTCTATTTCATACCAGGGCCTGTCTCATGGAGTCATTTAGAGATTTACAGTGAACAGTTTTTTTTTTTTTTGTAGCTGTTATACAGCGAACATCCCCTCCCCGGCCCATCCCCAACCATTGAGAACTTGAGTCCTCAGGCAGTCCCTAGCTCTCTAGAAAACTCTAGCATGTTTCCAGATGGAAAATAACTACAGGAGGGAGACTGGAGGAATTTTATGGGGACAATTTACCATACTCAACAAACTACTCCCTCAGATGTTCTAAGAAAGGATTCCTCTGGATTCTCTGATACTTGATAATATTCTAGTAGTTGTGAATCTATGTGGTTGTACCGCAGGAAAAATAACAACATATGTATGTCGTGTTAGTATATTCTGATAGAGCATCAAAATCAAGCCAATCCCTATGGCAACTAGGACTGTGACTCATCCCTGTTTTGATATCTGAGAGAGCTGGGCTCTATCATGTGTCGGCAACAGTGTGGTCTGCAGCTCCTCCAACACCTGTCATGTTGCTAGGAGATTTCTTTCCCCACAACAAAGTATTATGATGTACTCGGCAAGGAAGGTTTGTAATGTCGTCATACATTTACAGCCCATTTGTCTGATTTATAAGTCCAAATAGCCATTTAAAACTTCCAAATCAGGCTTTGTCAGGCAAGCCCACTCTTTTATCATCTACAAATCGGACTGTTATGGTTAAAGCTATAAATACTGAGTGACTTCTCAGCCTCAGAGCAGGAATCACAGACTCACCGGTATCAAATCACATAGATGGGGTATTTATAAGCAGCATGACCTGAAAATGTGCCTGCTCTTTGCTTTCTTCAGCAGAACTTAGCTTTTCAAATAACATTGCAGGTCTATCTCCCGAACATAAACAAGATGTCAATGCAAGTGGTTTTGGATTACCTCTATACCAAGCAGTTGTCACCTACCTTGGACCTGGACCCACTGGAGTTAATTGCCTTGGCAAACAGATTTTGCCTGCCACACTTGGTTGCACTTGCAGGTAAGCCTTATGAGTCGAGGCCATGCAGTGTCTGACTGTCATATTTATCAAAATTACATTTAAACCAAAATAAGATTTCTAGGGAATAAAAAAAAAATTTTTTTTTCTCTCTTTACCCAAAATGAAATTGTTTTGTTCTGGGTGATTTGAACTGATCAAATGTATAAGGAAGCCCAGTTTAGTTCAACACATGTTCCTTAAGCACTTCCTTTGTGGTAGGCCCTGTTAGCTGTTGCCAATAATATGCAGATGAGTAATACATGACCCCTGCCCTCAAGGACGTACACTGTATGTACACAGAATCATTCGTGGACTATAGAGTTTGACATAAAACTACTTCTGTCAAAGTTATCCACATAACGTGTGGTCAGAGGCAGTCTTTAAGAAAAAGGCTGTAGAATGCAGTAGTTAAGAGCAGAGACTGCAGCGCTGGATTACCTGGGTTCAAATCCTGACTCCACCATTGACTAGCTGGGTGATTTTGTAATTTACCTAACCACTCTGTGCCTCAGCTTTTTCTCTCTTTAAAATGGGGATATTATTACTTAACATAGAGTTGTTATGAAGATTAAATAAGTTAAGGTATAAAAAGCCCTTAGAACACTGTCTGGCACATAATAAGCATTATGTAACTGGTCTTCTTAAAGCTATTTTAGAAAATGTTCTGACATTGTTAAGTCCATTTTGGGAAAAAGGAAAAAAGGGAGACTTGGCTTAACTTGCCCAAGCCTGGATTTGTCCAGTAGGTAAGCTAAGGCAGGTCTATAAAGGATATGTGCACTAAAATACTTTTTTTTCTTGAATTTTAACCTTCAGTTTCATTCTCCAGAAGTGTCAGTAAGCAAGCTGAGTTTTTATTGCTACATTTAATTGACTCCTGTTAGCCATGAAGTCACTGATTTATCCCCTACACATAGAAAAGTACCTGAGTATACTGTCTCAACAAATATTTGTTTAATAATGGCATTGATGAATAAATTAATGAAAATGAATGAACAAATCAACCAGCCATGTCTTACCTGACTTTATGGCAATGTCTTTACAAAAAATATTTCTCTGAACTCCAGATTTCTACTACATACAACCTCCTGGAATTCAGTCTTTTCCTCTCCCTACTTCTCGCGCAACTGGCTAGAAAGAGCTATTTGAAGTTTTGCTTTAGGTTTTTTAAAAAAACATTTTTAACCAATACACCTAAAGCTATAGATGCAAATGAGTGTGCTGCTTTTTAAATGCTAACTCCAGGAGGTTGCAGTGGGCAATTCCTTTGTTCCAAAATATGAATTCCAATCCATTTGACCATTCGCAGTTGTTACAAGTTTTATTTATTTATTTTCATTGTGCTTTCAAGTGAAAGTTTACAGCTCAAGTTTGTTTCTCATACCAAAATCTATACACACATTATTATGTGACCCTAGTTGCTCGCTCTATAATGTGACAGCACTTTCCTCCTTTCCACCCCAGATTTCCTGTGTCCATTCCACCAACTGCTGTCCCTTTCTGCCTTCACATCTCACCTCGGGACAGAGCTGCCCGTTTAGTCTCATGTATCTACTTGAACTAAGAAGCACACTCTTCACGGGTATCATCTTATGCCTTATAAAAAAAAGTTCATTGCAGTCGAGTCAATGCCGACTCATGGCAACCCTACGGGACAGGGAATTGCCCCATAGAGTTTCCAAGGAACGCTTGGTGGATTTGAATTGCCAGCCTTTTGGTTAGCAGATGCTGCACTTAACCACTACGCCACCAGGGTTTCCTTTATGTCTTATAGTCCTGTCTCATCTTTGTCTGAAGAGTTGGCTTCAGGAGTGGTTTTAGTTCTGAGTTAACAGAGAGTCCAGGGGCCATGTCTTCCAGGGTTCCTCCAGTCTCAAACCATGAAGTCTGGTCTTTTTATTAGTATTTGAGTTCTGCACCCCATTTTTCTACTGCCCTGTCAGGGACTCTCTGTTGTGTTACCTGTCAGGATGGTCATTGGTGGTAGCCAGCCACCATCTAGTTCTTCTGGTCTCAGGCTGATGGAGTCTCTGGTTTATGTGGCCCTTTCTGTCTCTTGAGCTACTATTTTCTTTGTGTCTTTGGTGTTCTTCATTCTCCTTTGCTCCAGGTGAGTTGAGACCAAGTGATGCATCTTAGATGGCTGCTTTCTAGCTTTTAAGACCCCAGACGCCACTCACCAAAGTGGAATGCAGAATGTTAATAAACTTTGTTATGCCAGTTGACCTAGATGTCCTCTGAAACCGTGGTCCCCAGACCCCTGCCCCTGCTACTCTGTCCCTCGAAATGTTTGGTTGTATTTAGGACACTTCTTAGTTTTTGGTTAGTCCAGTTGTGCTGACTTCTCCTGTATTGTATGTTGTCCTTCCCTTCAGCTAAGATAATTCTTGTCTACTGTCTAATTCGTGCATTCCCCTCTCCCTCCCTTCCCACCCTCGTAACCATCGAAGAATGTTTTATTCTGTGTTTCTTGAGTTCTTATAATAGTGGTCTTATATGTTATTTGTCCTTTTGAGACTGACTAATTTCACCCAGTATAATGCCTTCTAGACTCATCTCTATTATGAGATGTTTCTCGGATTCATCATTGTTCTTTATCATAGCGTAGTAGTCCATTGTGTGAATACACCATAATTTGTTTATCCATTTGTCTGTCGATGGACACCTAGGATATTTCCATCTTTTTGCTGTTGTGAACAGTGCTGCAGTGAACATGGATGTGCATATATCTATTCATGTGATGGCTCTTATTTCTCTACGATATATTTCAAGGAGTGGGTTTGCTGGATCGTCTGGTACAGGAAGTGCCAAATCAATTTCCAAAGTGGTTGTACCATTTTACATTGCCACCAGCAGTGTGTGTAAGTGTTCCAGTCTCTCCACAACCTCTCCAACATTCTTTTGTGTTCTTTGCATTAATGCTAGCCTTGTTGGGGTAAGATGGTATCTCATTGTAGTTTTGATTTGCATTTCTCTAATGGCTAGTGATCGTGAGCATTTCCTCGTGTATCTGTTAGCCGCCTGAATGTCTTCTTTGGTGAAATGCCTATAAGTTTGTTTTGTTTTTTGTTTCTTTTTTTTTTATTTTTTGAAAAGTCAAAAATAATTTGCAGCTAAATCTGTTGAACAAAGTTGTGATCAGTCTCTGAATAGTGTCATTTTTATATAAACATCAAGTATGACTATAAAAACATGGGATTGATCTTCCCATGAAAGTTTTTTTTTTAATTTAACCCTATGACAACTTTTTGTGTAAACTACAGAGCTCTACACGTATTAAATGGTGTTATGAAGTGGTGTTATTACCGTTGTGATGATTGCCTTAATCATTTATAGTGTTTGGTATATTTAGAACATTGTTATAGTTTTTATTAAGTACTATAGAGTCATTTTTGACTCCTAGCAACCCCACATGACAGAGTAAAACTGCCCCATTGCGTTGTCCTGGCTGTAGTCTTTACAGAAGCAAATCTCTGGGCCTTTCTCCCATCAAGCCTCATAGTACTTAAAAATCAGTTTCTGGGGTGAAAATTCTCCACAAGTTAAAGAGCCCAGACAACTTTTCTGGGAAATTTAATTCCAAATATTTCTGTATTTGTCAGTCCAACTGAGAAATTGTGCCAAATCCAGATACCATATTGACCAGATATTCTGACTAACAATTATATAGAGCCAGAACAGGTAATAGTGTTGATTTGAACAATATAGTGGATTAGAAGAATAGAAGCAGTGCAAGAGAAGAAAAAAAAAAATTACACCAGCATCAAGGACCTAGAAATGTGGATGGTAACTGTACCATACAGGTCAATCCCAGAGGCTGGTGACAACCCACGAGGAGATGGGAAACAGCTCGGTCTCATAACCACAATTGAATTCACTTTGGAAGCCTTGGACACAAGCTCCCAAGCAGAAAGGGCTTATCAAAACTGGATTTTTGTTACTTCTGGCTGAAAGTCTTCCTGGTCTTTAGAATCCAAGTTAAATATTATATCATCCGTCAGCTGCTATTGAGACAGATGTATACATTCACGCTTTTAAGACTCCAAATAGACTCGTTCCTGTATTACTCAGCGTTTCTACTGTCAGGGATTATTGAGAGTTGTACAGATGTGAGTAGAAAACTTTCAAACAGGAAGGTGCTAGAGAACCTAGAGAATTATGGGAAGGTGCTAGAATGTCTACAGCAGTACAGTCCAATAGAACGTTGCACAATGATGAATGTGTTCTGTATCTGTTCTATCCAGTAGGGTAGCTACATAAAGCTGTTCAGTACTTGGAATGTGGCTAGTGTGACTGAGGAACTGAATTTTTAATTTTACTTCATTTAATTAAGTTTAAACAGCCACATGTGGCCCATGGTAAACCATATTGGACAATGCAGGTCTGGAGGAGTCTGGCTATTTCGGAAGTTTGAACAAGAGTCCCCACAATACTCAGTGCAATGGCTGGACGCTAGGTCTCTGTATACTGAAAGGCCACACATCAAAATGGCTCCTGAATTAAATTCAGATGCTGCCCGGAGCTGGGATCCATACTCCTTCCCCTCTTAAGTGGTCTCAGACCAGACCCTCTGTGCAAAATGCCTGGCTTGCTGGGTGCCGTGTAACTTTCTCCTACTCCTCTCTCTTTCTCAGAGCAGCATGCTGTGCAGGAGCTGACCAAGGCTGCGATGAGTGGCACGGGCATTGATGGGGAAGTGCTCTCTTATTTGGAATTAGCCCAGGTTTGTAACAATTTGCTTTTCACCTTTTAAGTGTTTTCAACCAGTTGCTTCAATGCTGATAAAACATTCCTCTGTTGCATCTGTCTAAATAAAGATGTCACCACTGAGTCACAGAGGCCCCCTGTGTACACTAAGAAGATCTGAGAGTTTAACATTTCATTCACCATTCACCCTGCTGGGCTTCATTTGAAAAAACAATAAGGGCCCCACCCCTACACAGGCCCCACCGTCCCCCGAGGCACCAGCTTCATGTGTGTGGGAGGACTACTTGGGGCTTGTTAGGGGGGAGGTTTTGTCTCTCCTTCTCCTTTGAATTTCTTCTTGAATTCTTGGACATGTATTGGCCAAGGCCAGACCGTTTCTAGAATTCCATGAAGGCCTGCAATGCCCACATAACGCCCTGCAGCTTTCCTGGCATTTTCTAAAATCAGTACTTGTTAATATTGATACTGTGATTCCATGATCTCAGTACACATTTGCACCCTTCTTCCAGAGAGGATTAAAAAAAAAAACAACCCATTGCTGTTGAGTTGATTCTGATTCATAGCTACCCTGTAGGACAGAGTAAAACTGCCCCATAGGGTTTCCAAGGAGTGACTGGTGGATTTGAACTGCTGACTTTTTGATTAGCAGCCAAGCTCTTAACCATAGCACCACCAGGGCTCCTCCAGAGGGAACAGAGACCCAATTTCAGCTATAGCACTGAATAATTTACTCCAGGTACAAAGCTAAACCTTGCCTCAGTTTCTTCATCCATAAACCAAAAAAACCGATTGCCGTCAAGTCAATTCCGACTCATAGCGACCCTGTAGGACAAAACTGCCTCATAGAATTTCCAAGGAGTGCCCGGTGGATTTGAACTGCCAGCCTTTGGTTAGCAGCCATGGCACTTAACCACTACGCCACCAGGGTTTCCTCATCCATAAGCGATGGAAATGGTATTCACACCCTACCAACCTTGCAGGTTATTTTGAGAACCAAGTAAGAGAATGTTCAGAAAAGAGTGCTGAGGAGTCAAAAGACCTCTCATAATGCACGGAACATATGCAAGACTCTTTAGTCTCTGGCATAGACTTATAGACAATGGGTTTTGCCTTCTAGGGGAACTAAGAACAAACTCTTCAGTCTTTTCTTCCACTTACTGGATTTGTCTTTGTTCTCTCTCTCTGTCAGGGCAGTGGTTTAGTAAGTCTCAGGTCAGACATTTTAAGTGGGTATTTCTCAACTGAGGGAGTTTTAGGGAGAGGATAAGGCTTATAACAGGTGCTGCCCCAGGCCATTCCAACTCTGGCCGTAGGTGATGTCTTAGATTCAAAAGGGAAGGAGGAGGAATTGGCCTTTACAGCAGCCTGTTCCTTCTGACTTATCATTCAACAAATACTTGTTATTTGTTCTCCCCCAAGTACCAGGCACTGCCCTAGATACAAGACATGTGGATATGAACAATAGAGCCTCTGCCTTCAAGGCAGTCACAGGCCAGTGGGGAAGATAGATGAGTGCGAATTATGAAAGTCCAGTGTGATAAACAGTCTAATCGAGGTCCAATTAAAATTGGGGACAAACATCTATTAGCAGTAGAATCAGCAAGCCCCCATCAAAGCTGGTTCTCCTCACTTAGAATTCGGAGTCTTTTGAAACAAAGCCAGGGGACAGTTTATGACTATCTTTGGTGTTTAGGGTTGTGATTTGGGAAGTTTCTTGAATCAGTTTCTGAGGACTTTGCCTTTTATATTGGCCTTAGGCTGTGGAGATGTGGGCTCCAGAGGCAACTACACAATAGTTAGGATTTTACCAGATCAAAGAAACATCCAGAGCAAAAGACAACAGGATGGATGTCTGAGAAGGGCAGGGCTGCAAGAAGTGAGGGGCAGTTGTGCCAAATTTGGGGAGGGAATATGGGTCTGCCTGTCAACTTTTGAGCATCAGGTCTTTTTCAGTCACAGCTACCTCAGCTGTCACCTCCCTGAGTATCTATCTGCTCAGAAAGGAGGCGTGCGCGTGTTGGGATCTCTCCCACCCTGCCCACACAGCCTGTTCTTCTTATGTAACCGAAAGGACAGGTATAGGACAGTCACACGCTCTGCAGTCTCCTTTTTCAGATCTTTGGCCCCAACAGCTGAGCTCTGACATGTGACATGGTGTATTCCGTTCCCGAGGCTTCCTTAAACAGAGATGACATCGCTGCTTTCTGGCTGATGCCTTCCAGAGGCCACCATGTTCACTTAGCACCAGAGGTCCAGGCGATGGGGGAGGGTGGGAGGCAAGGCATGATTTAAACTCCTGATCTGATACAGTGATTATTTTTGGTCCACCTATCATGGGGTAAAGGGACGGGTGTGCCAAACGCTATACTTGCCTGGCACCAGCAGGCATAGCCAAAGTGAAAAACATTGTAGTCAAAACAAGAGGCTTACTGAACTAGTTATACAGGCCCTTTATTTCTTTTCACCCCTACAATGGCTTCCTGTGTCTTTGTAACCCCACTTTAGAAAATAGAGCCTGACCCCCTTTTGGTCACTCCCCTGCAGTTTCACAATGCCCACCAACTGGCCGCCTGGTGTTTGCACCACATCTGCACCAACTACAACAGCGTTTGTTCCAAGTTCCGCAAGGAAATCAAATCAAAATCTCCAGGTGAGACTATACACAGCCCCCATTTGTCCATTGTGACTGGCTGGCAGTCACATATTCAAGTGATAGGTCACTAGAGATAGTCTGTTAAAAATTTTCTTGGAGAACTTCATGCTTAGTAGATTTGGGTGGGCTGGGGTTCAAGGTACCCTGCTTCAAAGCATTCTGAGGTCATTGGCTCACCCTTGCCCTGGGAGGCATGGTTAAGAGAAAGCTTAGACTGTGAAATCAGGTGGTCCCCGTTCAGGTTCTCTGTGCCCAACTGCATGACTTGAGGCAAGTAATTGTACCTCTTAAAACTTTGGTGTCTCAATCTGCAAATGGTCCTAATTATAGTCCCTGCCACATCAGATAGTTGAGAGGACACGTAAGATAATAGTCCACAAGAATCACTAAGCACAAGGCATAGCACATAGAAGCAATTAATGAACAGTAGGTATTATCAGTGTCTTTCTGTCACTAGAAAACCAGGAATACTTTGAGCGACACCGCTGGCCCCCTGTGTGGTATCTGAAGGAAGAAGACCACTACCAGCGTGTGAAAAGGGAACGAGAGAAGGAAGACATTGCACTAAATAAACATCACTCCCGACGGAAGTGGTGTTTCTGGAATTCATCACCAGCAGTAGCCTGAGGAGGAAGAAAAAAAAATCAGTAATCTGATGTACCACTTTTACAAGCACTACTGTAAAATTAGTCTTATTAGAGATAAGATGTAGTTCAGGTTTCAGGCACTGATCTTCCTCCACTTTTGTGCATTTATCTTTGTTAGGATCAAAGCACAAGCTTACCACCAATGAGCCTGGACAAAAAGGGAAGCTGCATTCCTTAAACTAATACTTCTATTTTTTTTGTTAGGAGGCTTAATAAGCTTTAGTCCGTTATTTCCTTTCTTTTTATACAGAGGAAAAAAAAAATCCAGCTTTCATGTTTCAAATTCCAAATTGGAAAATATTTTTATATGGTCTCTTGTATTTTTGTTGAAATGAAAATACTATGTATTGCTTTATTTTACAGGCCACACATTAACCATGAAGTCGTCCTGTGATTAAGTTGAAACTCTGGCCACATGGCCACTGAGGCGTTATTACATAATTAGAGGGTTATCCTTTTGTTGGGAAGGAGAGGGTTGGAATGAAATTCCCCAAACTGCAAGATACAGAGTGTTTAATCTTTATTCTGCTGAATAACATCAGTATAATTACCAAGTCAACTCCAAGAAATGTGTATTTACAATATTTGCTGTGTAAGTGCTAGTAATTATATGGTTATATGTGCCATGTAAAATATAGTGATATCAAATATTCTATTGTTCAACATGTCTAGATTAAAGAAGATAATCTTTATAATCATTAGAAAGGGCTTATTAAATCCCAGCATTATCCAGGGCAAACTCACTGGTGGACCTGAATACAAAAGATACAATTAGAGCGTTGGTGTTTGGACGGCGGTATTAGGGTATATGTCTTTCAGTATTCCTTGATCTTGCCATGCTCTGCATGCGGATTCTTCACGGACTTAAATCCAGATGGACAAGGGACAGGTCCACGGACACCGTCCCATCGTTTTCAGGCTTGCCACATCTCACCACGGGAAACAGGCTTCCTCAGGTTTCTCACCTGCGGCCAACTTCACTTTGTAAGACACGTATTTTTAACTCTTCCCAGGGAAAATTCATGTCACTGCAGATGTAGGCTAAGACAGACCCCCTTACTCCCACTGAAAATCCATGGGGCCTGTGAAAGCACAAAGCTGGAGGCTGGGTTGTTCAGGGTCGCTGCATTCTCCAAGGAAGAAAGGAATTTCTTATCGCAAGAGCCTAGGAAATGGTGCTATTGTGAGTTAGTTCTGACCCTTTGTCTTTCTAAGTTTTAAGCGTTAAAATAGAAAGTGTTGAGCAGAGGAGATTTTGAGAGGCAAGTCAATCATTGCTTCTCTGTAAATGAGCATATTACTGCAGGCACACACAGCATTCTAAGGCGTAGTCCATACCTGTGGTGGGAGGTTGTGTGGCTGGGCTGGGGCTCATTCTGTTGGTAACTCAACTTACGCTAAAGGCTATTGATTTTGTTTTTATATTTTCTAGCTTTTAGAAGTTGGATAAGAGACAGTTGAGTCCAAACGCCAATTTGACAGCCATATATGCGTTTGAAAATCTCTCTAGATTACAGGTAGGCATTTGTTACTGGCCATAGAAACATACCAGGTATAAGAACTTGAAGAGATCCAGAAATGCATCCCATGACGAAAGAGGGAGCAGTAGACTAGAGATGGCTGTAAGTGCATCCACCTTAATTTTTGGTAAGTAGGGTTGCAAATCATTAAAGAAAGGAGAAGGAAGACAGAATGAGAGGATAAATGTCAAAACTCAGGAAGAATTGTCATATATTCCATCATAAAATGGTAGAGGTTAAGTTTTCAATAAGTAGTAATAGCTGAGTTTATACAACCAAAGCTCCCATTTGATTGTAATCTTGCCAAAACATAATGGACATATAAATGAACCTGGGGTATAAGCAATAATATCCATTAGTGTTTGTTATCAGCTGCTGTGACCAAGTGGCTGGTTCATTTGGTTGATGCTGATTATGGCCTTTAACCATGGTGGTTTGTTTTGTGTTTTCTATTTCACAAAAAGCCAATAAAATTGTTTAGTTATAAAATGCCTCCAGTTTTGTTGTTGTTTTATTTTGTTTTTAAGTACTACCATCATATCATATATGTAAATTAAATAGCTTTTTTATACTACTGAAATGTTAAAGGTACGGGGTCATGGGTCTTGTGCGTGTTTCAGTAACAAAGCTGCTGTAATGACTGTGGCCCTTGTTTTCAGTATTGTTAGCAGAGATTCCAGTGCCGTGATGTAAATGAGGTATCTGGCTCTTTGCTCTTGGCTAATGCAGTTATATCTCTAGATGCGGTGCGGCTTGGAAAAAACGGAAATGATGTGTCTACCCTAATGGATTTATATAATCTGGGTTTGGACAGTTCTGCCAGCAGTTACATGAAAGGTCTGAGTTGGTGGGCTCCAAGATCAGTCTTCCTTCTGAAGCAGGTCTGGAAAAACCTCTGGGAAACCTCTAAATAACTTCTATACTTGTGTATAGTGTATGTACCCAAGCTCAGATGGAAAAGGGGTCTCCAGTGAGATCTCATGGGGTCACTTTCCTGTGCAGCAAGTTCTCTGAACTCCATGGAAAGGAGTTAACAATTATATAAGAAATAACTACAGAAAGAAGACAATGGGATTTTCTCCACATTCCCACACCTTTTAAAGTTGAACGGTCGTGATCATGACAGCCTTTACGTAAGGCATACCAGTGGCGCTTTAGTTTAAGTTTCTTCTGGTGCAATGCCTGGTAATCATCAGAGATTTCAGGACCTCTATATTAGGATTTTGGAAACCGTGGTGGTGTAGCAGTTAAGAGCTATGGCTGCTAACCAAAAGGTTAGCAGTTCAAATCCACCAGCTGCTCCTTGGAAACCCTATGGAGCAGTTCTACTCTGTCCTACGGGGTCATTATGAGACAGAATCAACTCAGTGGCAATGGGTTTGGGTTTTTGTTTTTTTTTTTTTTGATAGTCCTCATGGAGCCCTGGTGGCACAGTGGTTAAGAGCTCAGCTGCTAACCAAAAGGTCAGCAGTTCAAATCCACCAGCTGCTGGTGGAAACCCTTTGGGGCAGTTCTGCTCTGTCCTAGGGGGCCACTATGGGTCGGAATTGACTGGATGGCAATGATTTATTTTTTTTTATTAGTGTTTTGGGAACCACAAATCCTTCTGGTATAAAGGTCACAAATATTTTCATTATGGACCTTCAAAAGCAGGAGTCCAATGTTTCTAAGATGTTTTTTCACACTGGCTTCCATTGTATGATATAGCAGTTGTCAAAGTACAGTTGTATCATCACTGTGACACAGGCTAAGTGGAATGAATTATACTAATCATTATTCACAGTTAGAATAATGAATTATACTAAGTGTTTTGACTGCTGCATTTCTGTGTGAATGCTTATGTGCAGGCTAAAGCTTTGTATATATATCAACCCCAGCCGTAAAGCCAAAGCCCTAATTGAATACTAGTGGATAAGTAGCAATAATTCCTCTTTTCTATAAGAATGTGACTATTGCAAAAAAAAAAGTGTCTCTGTGATGTGTGTGTATGTGTGTGTCTAAGTAATCAAGGAGCAGCAAAATGAAGAAAAAAAAAGGACTAAGAACAAAGTTTAAAAACATAAATAAAGAGAGGGAAGGGCAATTAACCAAAGCCATAGAAGTTGAATTAAGCCCTCTGAGCCATAGATGTGCTCTTTTCCGAAGTACTAATTTATGAGATTACTCCGTATCTCACGATTTATTTTCAGATGAAGACTTTGCTCTCTTAAATTTCCAGTTAGGAGACAGGTAATTATGCAACATGAAAAGTTTAGATTTGGTAATGAAGGCCCTGGTGTGACAGCTGGTGACCTCCTATAACAGCAATGTTTCTGGAGAAGCAATGTTCTTCCCTTTGACTGCAGCTTAAAATTCCGCAGTGTTCTGACAGTGCCTCTGTACTGAATATTTTTACTTAAGTCATTAAATGCATGGTTTTTCACAGGGTTCATGTGTAGGTGCCTCATCAGTTAAATATTTACAGACTATTGTCTACAAAATATGGGAATAATTTAGAAAGAGACAGCTCTAGGGTAGAAACCAATCAATCATGCACAAACATGAAATTGCTCTAAACACAGTAAAAGACATGAAGCAGTTTGCCGACTACTCCTCTTACTCACCATTTCCCTAGGAACACAGCGTCTTGGTGACATGAATTTCCAGTGTAATGTAGATGAAATGGGTGGTGTATTTCCCCATGACAAAAATGATAAATATCACCCCATAGAAGGAGTATGTAAGTTATTTGAGTTTGAATATGTTCTCAATCTCAAGGACAAGAATGGTTAGATGTTGCAGGCAATCAGTGAGGAAGGAACTTGATTCATTTCTTTCTGCTTGGATGCCAGCCAAAGTTTGGGCAGTATTTTATTTCCTCCCAATCTGATAAAAGAAACATCCTTTTGATTTAACAATTCATGGTAGTCCCAGTTGGGGTGATATACCTATGGAATGTTAAGTTTAACTCTTGTGTGAAAAGATACAAAAAAAAAAAAAAAAGAGGTTTCACACTGAGTTGCTGGTATCTAAATGAAATGATTTAGACAAAGCATTTGGCATGGTGCCTAGCACGTTGTAAGTGCTCAGTAAATGGAAGGTAAGCAGAATAAAGGCAAATTATGTACATAGCATGTTGAAAATCAAGGCAAGAAATCCAAGAGAACACAGCACCATGTGTTACACAACAGAACAATGTGGTCTTTTCTTTCCAGTCTGTTAAACCATGTGCCAAGCTTGCTGCTTAACGCTTCCTGAGAGTGATTAAAGAATTAGAAGATTACAGTTGTGTGGGAAAGTGAAAGAAAAAAAAATTAGGTTGGAGGAGAAAGACTAATGGAGGGGGAGTATGGTCTTTCCAAGAGATCGTTCACCCTCCCAGGGCCTCGACTATCTGTTGACTTAGAGGGTTGGACCACACCAGTATCAAACTTGGCTGGACTTGATTCACTTGGAGCATTTTCTTTATTACTGCTCCTAATCTTTTATTTATTTTTCTTTGAAGATTGGATGCAAAGAGTCTAGGTAACCATACTCTTCAGTGCTTAGCACATTGTCATCCTCAGCAAGGCCTTCTGCTTTTTATTTTCACCCTCCGAAATACCCACACCCATTCCTCCCCCTTGCAGAGTCGAACACTGTAATGTGTTGGATATATGTCTTCAGGCATGTGGGTATCCTTATAACACGTACAATGTTACTTCATATCTGTGCACTACGCAAATGGTGTTACACAATAAATCTCATTCTGTTACCTGCTTTTCTGACTCAACATTATTTTGGAAATCTAGCCGTGTTACAATTTGTCCATCTAGTCCTTTGCTTCCTATGACTGCACAGTGTCCCAGAGATTGCTCCCACCACCTTTTACTCTTCCATTCCATTTGTGATAGAGCCACTAATCAACTCCCACTCTCTGTCACCACAGTGAGCCTCCTTGTACATGCCCGGGGTCATGTGTGGGAACACTGGGCTCAATGAAAGTTCTTCCTCACCCCCAGCACTAACGATATGATTCTACAGATTTCCAGAGTCAGAGAGAATCTGAATGGCTCTGACCCAGTCCAGAGACAGGCTGTCCTCTGATCAACAACAATAAAAAAAAGCACTGAGCTTAGCTCCCTGCCACCTAAGAGACTTAAAGAGACTTTCCTGAGGTGAAAGCTGTTAGACACTGTATTAGAATTAGTCAATTCCATCTAACCTTGGCATTTTGTGTCACCGGACCCTCAAGAAAAGCAAGACTACAAGATGACTTCTCAAGATCTCTGGATGCTAAGATTCTTGGTCTATTGCCTTAAAAAAAAAAAAAAATTCCCTGATGAGCTTGCACACATGCGTTGAAGGTTGCCTTCCAATTTTGTTATTTCACATAAGGAGTCTAAAGAAAAATTAACCTGCCAGTACAGATTTTGTAGGCTTTTCAATCTGTCGCAGAAGTCCTAGATAAATTCTGTCTAGAACATAAAACTTCCATTTCTCCTTGTTTCCTTTCCTGGTTGTTAAATTAGAAGGAACCACCACCCAATGCTTTAGATGGAGGGTGTTCAGAGCACTGTGATTTGTCTCAGTTCCATCTCCATTGGGATTCTTGGACCTCACCGACCCCATGGTATGTATTCACTTGATATACCTAAGAGATTTCTTTTAAAGTAAGCAGTCATAGTGAGTGACCGCCACAAAAAAAAAAAAGAAAAAAAATTTTTTTTAATGTGACCCATCTCCTGGCAAATGCTATACTGCTGGTTACCCTTGGTTTTATTTTGCTTATATTTGCATAGATAACCAGGGTGGTGAGGACTCACATATATTAGATGCATTTTCAATCATCTTTCATGTTCTTTTGATCATCTTCAAGTATGACTTCACCATGCCTAAATAGACAGATGGGTGCTCCAAGTCTTGGCACCAATCCACCAAACTCCAAAAACATAATACGAGAACTATGATAATAATAACATTTTTGAGTATATATTATGGCCAAGTACAATGATCAGTGCTTTACATCTATTTATGTCATTTAATTCTCCCAACATTACCTTATGGGGAGTATACTAGATTCTTCAGAAGCAAACGCTGAGATGAGGATTGATGTGCAAGTGGCTTATTTAGGACATGCTGTTAGGTGAGTCCAATGAGGAAGGGGCAAAGCAGGACAAGGAAGAGTAAGAAGCCAAGCAGGGACACAATTTTAGGCAGTCCCACTCTCAGCCTGATCTAAAGGGGTGCTCTGGAGTGTATAAACTACACTTCAGGTTTGGCTTTCGTGTCTCTGCACCAGTGGTTAAAAGGTAAGGGCTCAGGGGAGGGGAGGGGTAGGACATACATGTAAAATCTCAGGCATTTTAGACTCTCTGCAGTTGGAGGAAGTGGCTCCAGTAGAATATAAGAAGTCCTCCAACAAAAGTCACAAGTATAGGCAGTTAAAAGCAAAAGAACACAGAAACTGGGGAAGGGCACCTAGAAAAGAAAAAAATGATCCAAGAGCATCTAGGAGGAGCATGGACTTATTTTTTTTTAACAGCTGTTAATGAAATTCTGAAAAACAACCTGGACTTATTTGGTGAGGCATAGTGATGAAAGAAAGACTTGTGTGCTGATGAGTAAACATGGGTGAAAAACATTGCATCATTTTTTACTTCTATGTCAATAATAAAAATTCTGAAATCCATCTAAAGAACATCAAAAGATAAACTCATCTTGATTAATTTTGCAGAGCCTCAAACATAGTTATCCCTTCC
Source organism: Loxodonta africana (assembly GCF_030014295.1). Lineage (NCBI taxonomy): Eukaryota > Metazoa > Chordata > Mammalia > Proboscidea > Elephantidae > Loxodonta > Loxodonta africana. Next base: position 58,540,664 of record NC_087357.1, on the reverse strand, counting down.
CCCTCAAAACACAAGTCCTCAGTGTCAGTTAATCGGGGAAAAGATAGTCTTTTTAACAAATGGTGCTGGCATAACTGGATATCCATTTGCAAAAAAAATGAAACAGGACCCATACCTCACACCAAGCACAAAAACTAACTCGAAGTGGATCAAAGACCTAAACATAAAGACTAAAATGATAAAGATCATGGAAGAAAAAATAGGGACAACCCTAGGAGCCCTAATACAAGGCATAAACAGAATACAAAACATTACAAAAAATGACAAAGAAAAACCCAGTAACTGGGAGCTCCTAAAAATCAAACACCTATGCTCATCTAAAGACTTCACCAAAAGAGTAAAAAGACCACCTACAGACTGGGAAAGAATTTTCAGCTATGACATCTCCGACCAGCACCTGATCTCTAAAATCTACATGATTCTGTCAAAACTCAACCACAAAAAGACAAACAACCCAATCAAAAAGTGGGCAAAGGATATGAACACACACTTCACTAAAGAAGATATTCAGGCAGCTAACAGATACATGAGAAAATGCTCTCAATCATTAGCCATTAGAGAAATGCAGATTAAAACTACGATGAGATTCCTTCTCACTCCAACAAGGCTGGCATTATTCCAAAAAACACAAAATAATAAATGTTGGAGAGGCTGCAGAGATTGGAACTCTTATACACTGCTGGTGGGAATGTAAAATGGTACAACCACTTTGGAAATCTCTCTGGCGTTATCTTAAACAGTTAGAAATAGAACTACCATACAACCCAGAAATCCCACTCCTGGGAATATACCCTAGAGATACAAGAGCCTTCATACAAACAGATATATGCACACCCATGTTTATTGCAGCTCTGTTTACAATAGCAAAAAGCTGGAAGCAACCAAGGTGTCCATCAACGGATGAATGGGTAAATAAATTGTGGTATATTCACACAATGGAATACTACGCATCGATAAAGAACAGTGACGAATCTGTGAAACGTTTCATAACATGGAGGAACCTGGAAGGCATTATGCTGAGCGAAATCAGTCAGAGGCAAAAGGACAAATATTGTATAAGACCACTATTATAAGATCTTGAGAAATAATATAAACCGAGAAGAACACATACTTTTGTGGTTACGAGGGGGGAAGGGAGGGAGGGAGGGAGAGGGTTTTTCTACTGATTAATTAGTAGATAAGAACTCCTTTAGGTAAAGGGAAGGACAACACTCAATACATGGAAGGTCAGCTCAATTGGACTGGACCAAAAGCAAAGAAGTTTCCGGGATAAAACAAATGCTTCAAAGGTCAGCGGAGCAAGGGCGGAGGTTTGGGAACCATGGTTTAAGGGGACTTCTAAGTCAATTGGCAAAATAATTCTATTATGAAAACATTCTGCATCCCACTTTGAAATGTGGCGTCTGGGGTCTTAAATGCTAACAAGCGGCCATCTAAGATGCATCAGTTGGTCTCAACCCACCTGGATCAAAGGAGAATGAAGAACACCAAAGTCACACGACAACTAAGAACCCAAGAGACAGAAAGGGCCACATGAACCAGAGACCTACATCATCCTGAGACCAGAAGAACTAGTTGGTGCCCGGCCACAATCGAAGGTTGCCCTGACAGGGAGCACAATAAAGAACCCCTGAGGGAGCAGGAGATCAGTAGGATGCAGACCCCAAATTCTCATAAAAAGACCATACTTAATGGTCTGACTGTGACTAGAGGAATCCCGGCGGTCATGGTCCCCAAACCTTCTGTTGGCACAGAACAGGAACCATCCCCGAAGACAACTCATCAGACATGAAAGGGACTGGACAGTGGGTGGGAGAGAGATGCTGATGAAGAGTGAGCTAATTATATCAGGTGGACACTTGAGACTGTGTTGGCATCTCCTCTCTGGAGGGGGGATGGGAGGATAGAGAGAGTTGGAAGCTGGCAAAATTGTCACGAAAGGAGAGACTGGAAGGGCTGACTCATTAGGGGGAGAGCAATTGGGAGTATGGAGTAAGATGTATATAAACTTATATGTGACAGACTGACTTGATTTGTAAACGTTCACTTGAAGCTCAATAAAAGTTAATTAAAAAAAAAACACAAGTCCTTATTTGAAAGCGCACCATTGTGTTTTCTGTAGACTGTGTGAAACAAACTTAACAATGATTTACTTGGATCTAAACAAATTTCTGCTGCACGGTATTTTGTAGACGTACAGCAATTTCTGAAAAAGGCCTAGGAAGGCAATCCTCTTCTCCCTCACCATCACCATCTTCCCCTCCCGCACACAAAAAATCAGTCCAGGAGAAATTATTCAAAGACTAAAGATTTAAAGGTTTGAGATAGACTTTTTTTACAATGTATGTCAATACCTACTGTGTGATTTCCATGATTTCATTGCCTGATTTTTACTCACCTTACCATATGAGCAAAGTCTGTTGGTCAGACCCTAACCACTGGTATCTAGACCTGACTCCTAGTTTTAATCAAGGGAGCATTCCTCCCACTGTGCAAATACTAAGCAACCCTGTCAATTGTAGTTGTGGGGCAGCATCTCTCCTTGGATCATCTTTCTGGTTTCATTTGAACAGTTCTATGGAGGAATAGAATGGTTTTACTGATCTATAGATCTTCTTTCAACTTGCTGGAGGAGGATACCAAAACCCACTGCCCTCGACTCAATTCCGATTCATAGTGACGCTATAGGACTGAGTTAGGACTGCTCCATAAGGTTTCACAGAACTAGACTGCCACATCTTCCTCCCGCGGAGCGGCTGGTGAGTTCGAACCTCTGACCTTTCAGTTAGCAGTTGAGCACTTTAAACACTATGCCACCAGGTCTCCTATAGGAGGATAACAACAACAACAAAAAAAAAAAACGTGTTGCCTTTGAGGGGATTCCAACTGACAGTGACCCTGTAGGACAGAGTAGTACTGCCTCATAGGGTTTCCAAGGAGCAGCTGGCAGATTCAAACTGCTAATCTTTTGGTTAGCAGTAGCGCTCTTGATCACTGTGCCACCAGGGCTCCTGTAGGAGGATAAGCCAAAAACCAAACCTGTTGCCATCGAGTCAATTCGGACTCATAGTGAGCCTATAAGACAGAGTAGAACTGCCCCCATAGGGTTTCCAAGGAGCTGCTGGTGAACTTGAACTGTCGACTTTTTGGTTAGCAGCTAAGCTCTTAATCACTGCGCCACCAGGGCTCCTACAGAAGGATAAGAGAAGCAAATACCTGAACTCATTCCAGGGGGTTATCCTTTTCTTTTCAGCGATTGGGTTACTTCTGATTAATGGATACATTGGTAATAGGAATGAATGATTTCTCTGTGTGTGGTGGTAAATTTTGTTGAAACTAGCTCTTTCTAAAAATGGCATTCCTCTCTCAGTTTCAGTGGGGATGTTCTTCTCAACTATACATTCTTAAAGCAGAAATGATTGCATTCAGAAGCAATTAGAATATATCTCTCCTGCCTAAAAAACACCTGATATGAGCAAGGCCCTCAGACAACAGCCATGAAAACATGCTTCCATTAGGAGTGTCTTGACCTATAAATCACCCGGCATATCAGGGCCTTCTAGATTTTATTTCTCCTAAAATGGACCAACCATTCCCAAAGAAATCTGATAACACAGTCCCTTTGGTCTTCAAGTCTGGAGAATACATTATAAAACTGTCACTATTCCTATCCCACCCTCTCCCTCACTCCAAGCCTGACCAACCCATTTCTAGGCCCATGCCTGTAGAAATTCCATTTGACCAACATCATATCGTATGGAAGCAGATTATGCAAATAAGGGGGCTAGGTGTTTTGTGGTGGGACAGGGAAGAAAAGCCCAGTTTTCAAATCCCACGGAGGTTCATACCGAACGCCCTATACCCAAAGTTTCCAGTAACAGAGCTGACTTTCTCATCCACTATATTTTGCCAGGAGGTAGCTTCATTTCATAGAGTTCCAGAAATTTCTTCTACTGGTGTGGTGCCAATTATCCACCTCATACCTTGGGAAGCCTGGTGATCATATGTTGATTTGGTCCTCCTCCTTTCTTGCCAAGGGGTTGATCTCAAAATTATCACAGATTATTTCAATTTATGTAGAATTTTTGGAACTTTTACTATATGCCAAAAATAGTATATAATCCAGCCTTTGGATTTACAGAGTGTCTACTATCTGGTTGGGCATACTCAAATAATAAGGTAATAAACAAGCATACCAAAATTAATGCTTTAGACCAGGTTGGAATATAGGTTTCATCTCATCTGCTAACTCTGATCAGTACTGCTGCTTGTGTTGTAAAGGATTCTGAGGCACAATCCAGGCTCAGAGGCAAAGAGTATTGGCAGTGCTTAACAGTGTTTCCAAGAGCTCTGGGAGAAGAGGCTAGTAGCATGATTGTCAAGATTATATTCATTTCGTAAATCCTTGTTCTACAGATACATGCCTAGTAAGTGCCAGGCACTTTTCTAAGTACCAAAATCCCTATCACTTATGGAACTTACATTTCATTCTGACAGACATACAGTGAAAACCATCAAACAAATACACCTAGTCCTCACTTAACCAACTATCTCATTACCTAATATTTTGCATTTATGACAATAGTAAAAAAAATTGCTATCCAACTATTTTGTACATTAACAACGTACATGTGGCAGTAACAAATGCTGAGGTGCGAGGCAAGAGTAATACTGGCTATGATGGTTCAAGTTATGTGTCGGCTTGGCTGTGCTATGATTTTCAGTGGTTTGGCAGTTATGTAATGATGTCATTTGGCAATGTGTAATGATGTAGTCATTTTCAATTATGTGACCTGATGTGGACATCCTCCATTTTCAGATTTTCACATAACAACCTGGTCTTTGGAACCCAACTATGTCAATAAGTGAGGAATGGGTACATGTATTTTTATGAGGTACTATAAAGATTTAAAAAAGAATAAGAGGATAGAAAATAATTAAGAATGCCATTTTAAACAAGATGGTCAGGAAGGTCCTCTCCAAAGAGGTATTGTTTGAATAGGGACCTGAATTGAGGATGTGAGTCATGGAAATATCTGGGGGAAGAGCATCTAAAGGCAGAAGGAATATCATGTACAAAGACCACAGGACAAGAACACACTTAGCATATTAGAGGCTCAGCAAGAAACCAGAGCAAAGGGAAGAGTGGTAGCAGGAGGAGCAGTCAGGAAGGTATCAAAACGAAATCACACAGCACAGTAGTTTTCAACCTTGATGATAGCACCCATGGGTGATATTATCTGATTTAAAAAAACAAAAATTTGGCCTCACACCCTCAGTACATTTTATTGGCGTTTGAGGCCTCTGGTTCCTTTAGAAAATAATATATAATAATACAGTAGTAAAGTTATTGTTGTTGTTTATGAAGAAATATTTGTTTTTTGAACATATACTGAACCAAGGGTTGTTAACCCTCTCTGGAGAATTTGTGTGAGGATAATGAGAGGGCCTGGCCTCTAAGGAGCTTCTTTTCCCACCTGGGAGATCCAATAGGAAAACAGCTGAGCCTAATCCGGCTTTTAAACTTCAGACTGTTGAAGCTGTTGAAACAAGATGGCTGACCGAATTGAAGATGTAACTGTCTAAATGACCAAAAGCTTGGATGAGGTGTTTGGAATTTCTGTCGAGTAAGTGAGCATGGGTTAATGCAAAAATCAGGGAAGAAAGGTCAGAGTGCAGCTCTGGCAGTAGCTTTTCATGTGAAGGAAGGTGTGAAATAATAAAGTAGATAGTGGCAGAGCTTTGTTTGAGCTATGACTCCACCTCAGGGGGTCCTTTTGTCCCTTTGGGCAAGGAGTATCCTTCATTGCCTCCTCTCCTAATCAAAAGCCAGCTCTGGAATATGATCAAACTCTTTCACTCTCAAGTATTGTGGCAGATGGATCCTTTAATCCCTCTCATTTCGCATGTTCTTCTTGCAATGTGACCTTGACACTTCTCCCATTCAATGGTGTGATCTGTGTTCCCTCTCTTTGAAACCGAATGAAACTTTTTGACTCCCTCAAACAACAAAATATGGTAGAAGTGACACTATGTGTCACTATGAGGTTAGATCAAAAATGTACCATGCACTTCCGCCTTCTTCTCTGGGTACATGCACTTTTGGAACCCAGCTGCCATGTTGTAAGGAAGCCCAGACCAGCCCAGACAGAGAGACCACATGGAAAGACTGAGGTCTCAGCCAAGAGCCAGCATTAATTACCACATATGTGAGTGAAAACACCCCCAGCTGATTCTAAGTCCTAGCCATTGAGTCTCCCCTGGCCTTCAAGCCTTCCCGGATGAAGCCCCAAACATTGTGTAATGGAGACAAGCTGTCCTTGCTGTGTTTTTTTCAAATTTATGACTCACAGGCTCTATAAGCATAATAAAATGGTTGCTTTATAAGTTTTGGAGGAGTTTGTTATACAGCAGTGATAACTGGAACAGGTATCAGTGACTAATGAGGTTTAAAATATTTTCCCTAGCACTCTGAACAATGATGGGAGGCAGTGTGATTTACGTTAAAGCTTTGGAGTCAGTGTTGGGTTTGAATCCTGGTTCAGGCTACTTACTAGCTGTGTGGCTGTGGCAGGTGATAATCTCTCAAGCCTCCATTTCTTCATCTGTAAAATGTTATTGAAGACTGAAATGAGGAGTGAGTATGTAAACGAGTATGTAAAGCAGGCCTGCCACAAAGAACATGCTCAACTGAGCCTCACACCTCCAATGCCCTCCCCACCTCAAAGGGAGGAAAGGCTTCTATGGTTTAGTCCACAGACCCACAACATGACCATAAAACTTCAAGGAGTGGCCCTCTTTCTCCTTGGATGTCCCACCACGTAGGTAGGCTTCTTTGAATTTCCATCCACATGGGTGCATGCAATAACCCTAAAAGCAGCCGTCTCAGCTTAGAGTTGGAAAAGAATTCAACCTTGGAGTTCTGTAATTACACACATCACTGCTTGTTTGTCTATTTTACCATCAGACCGAAAAAAAAAAAAAAAAAAAAGGCAGTAACTCGGCCTCCCACGTGGTTCCTTCTCTGGAAGTAGTCACTTGATGCTTTCTAACTAAACTCATTCTACATTGATCCAGCTCTGGCCTGGCTGCAGCCCCAGTCACTCTTTTGTTGCTGCTTCTCCCTGATTCTAAGGAGGCTGTATGAGTATGCAGATGAGTCTAGAAAGCTTATCAGTTAGGAAGCCCCAACACAGTGTTGAGGGCCAGAGGAGGGAAGTGGGGAGGGGAGGAGAATTGTGGTTTAAAAAAAGTCCTTTTCCCCCAGGGTAATCTTTCCAAGTAGACATCCTGTTTCTTTTTATTGAAATCACTAACTCATACGTGTTCTTAGGCATCTGGCACCATAAAGTTTCAGATGTTCTGCCCTTGGCTTTCAGAGTCTTCAACAGGAACTGATATACCATTCAAGGTGAATGGGAAAGTAACACTTATGTCCAAAATAGGTGTTAGAAAGGACACTCATCCAATAGACTTCTTGAAACCATCTAGTTTTTAGACTCGTAAATACTGTGAGCCCAAGCTCTTTACAATAATATGTTATTTTAATCACCACAGCCACAGCCATTTTTGAAGGAAACCCCCAGCACTCCCCCACCCGCCCCCATCCATCTTTGCAGAGGTTTTCACACCTTGGGTTCTCTACTACGGTGGAATACTGAAATGAGACTTACAAACCCTTTCTCTATACCTTGTTGGCTTCTCCCCTACAGAGAAATGGCCAGCCTAGTTGGTTAGAGCTTGATATTCATGAAACACAGTACTCAGTCTCTCTCTCCTGCCTCAAAGAAGTGCTGGAAATGCCAAGATACTCATACTTCCTGCCCTAGCAGGGAGCATACCTGGGTCAGGACTTCAAGAGGCAGGCATGGGCCCCTATCCTCTCTTGAGCCCTCCTTTCTCTGCCAGTAATGGATGTGTGAGCAGGTCATGGCCCTCCATAAAGCCAGTTAGGCTAAGTGTGCTGTGAGCCACCTAACTCTCCCTACAGGCTAGGGCTAAGGCCTGGGTTAGAGAAGCAGCAAGAGGCCCTCTCTTGGCCCAAAGCCCCAGGAAAATTTTCTGTTATGGGTTGAATTATGTTCCTCAAGAAGATATATTGAAGTTCCTAAACCCTACCCATACCCATTGCTGTCTTGAGTGGATTCCGACTCATAGCAACCCTATAGAACAGAGTAGAACTGCCCCCACAGTTTCCAAGGAGCACCTGGTAGATTTGAACTGCCAACCTTTTGATTGGCAGCCATAGCACTTAACCACTATGCCGCCTGGGTTTCCTCCTAACCCCTGGTACCTGTAAATTTGACCTTGTTTTGAAACGGGGTCTTTAAAGATGCTATTAGTTAACATAAGGTCATACTAAAATAGGGTGGGCCCTAATCCAATATGATTGGTGTCCTTAATAAAAAGAAAAAAAAAAGAGGCAGAGAGACACACAGGGAAGATGGCCATATGAGACAGAGGCAGAGATCCGAGTGATGCCTAGAAGTGAAGAAACACCAGAAATTGCCAGGAACCGTGAGAAGCTAGGAAGAAGTAAGGAAGGATCTTCCCCTAGAGCCTTCAGAGAGAGCATACCTCTGCTGACACCTTGAATTCAGACTGCTAGCCTCCAGAACTGTGAGACGATAAACTCCTGTTGTGTTAAGCATCCAGTTTGTTGTTCTTTGTTACAGCAGCCCTTGGGAACTAATACAGACTTCAGTCCAGCTTTGCCAGGGACCCTTGAAATTCAGGAGTTGTTGGGCACTTGACATCACTAATATTGCTGATTCTTTGATTGCCTTTTGGCTACTTGTATCTTTTCTCTGGAAACCCTGGTAGCTTAGTGGTTAAGAGTTCAGTTGCTAACCAAAAAGTCAGCAGTTTGAATCCACCTGGTACTCCTTGGAAACCCTATGGGGCAGTTCTACTTTGTCCTATAGGGTCACTATGAGTCCAAATCAACTCCGCGGCAATGGGTTTTTTTTTTCCTTTTATTTACTTTGAGCCAGGCACTCTCCTCACAACAATCCTCTCAAGTAGGCCTTAATACTAACCTTCTTTAGAGGTAAGGTGAAGAGACTTAGGATGTCATTTACTTGAGGACATCACGTTAAAGAGCCATTGAGCTAGAATTATAACCCAGGTCTATCTGATTCCTACATTACTGTAAAGTGCTGTGCTATACAGCTTCCCATTTGTTTTACCAAGGAGAAAACAGACTCAGATAGTCTAAATAATTTACCAAGTTTACACAATTAGTACCATAGCAAGGATTTGAACTCACTTCAGTATTCATTCACTATATTTCCTTTGCACCCTATGTTTATTTAAGAGGATCCCGAGGGCCAGAGAATGTACATGACTTACCCAGGCCACATAAAGTTAGTGTGGGGCTGCTGAGTCCAAGACCAGTCTTTTTTGGCTTACACCACTTTCTCTCAGGTATTTCTATAGGCTGTCTACCCTAATTCCTTCTTACTGTTGGTAAACTCTCCTAATCTCTACTTGAGTCCTTATCTGCAAACTGCCTTTCACACCCACAAAACCCTCTTATCGCTAGGTGAGCAGAACTACAGTGTTAGGTTCCAGGGTCCTTTTGATGAAATGTGCATCTTATTTCCACTTCACTAGTTGGCTAAAGTTTAACCTGTGATGAAATTCTGAAGTCATCCAAAGTTCAACAGTGTTGTAATCTGCAGTTACAGGTAACAGATGAGCCCTAAGTCTGATAGTCATGGACTCTGTGGCTGCATCATTGTTCCCTGGAGAGGCAGGAGGCCAGCTGGTTGGAGATATTTCTCCAGGCTCGCCTTTAGAAGATGCCTCTTTGGAAGAGCTATCAATGACATAGAAAACCTATTCTCTGCCCTCAAGTATCTTGGCAGCAAATTCAGAAATTAGAGGGATGGAAGGGACCTTTGAGGTCATATAAACCAACCCCTCATCCTTTCGGGAGGCATCAGCGTGAACCCAATAGAAGGTTCTGTGTGATCAATGCCAGCGTATGTGGCACAGAACATGCTGGAAGTTCAGAGTGGGGCAAGATCAGAGAAAGTGACTGAGGCTCCACCATCTGGAGACAGATGGTTAGTAAAAGAGTCTCCCCCAGGTTCTGTTCACTGTTTCTCCTCCCTCAGCCCTAAGTCTTCTTCCTAATCCAGAATTGCTGTTGTTAAGTTTGTTGCTCAGAGCAGGACCTGTGGAGTGCGCTGTCAGTTTCGGTAAGAACTCCAAAATGTTTCAGACTCCATACTTTATGCTGGTAACAGCAAACATGCCCTCAGAATCTGTGATATTGGGAAATTTGGAGGTATTATTCAGCATCATAATACTTGAAGAGTTAAAAAGTCCAAATCAAGCAAGTTCCTCAGGATCACAGGGCAGAAATGCAGACAAAGCCTATAGATCACAGCAATGAGAGTTACATTGCAAAGATCCAAACCCAAAAACCCTGTAATTTTTTTTTCTTTTCTAATTTTTTTGTTGTACTTTAGATGAAGTAAACCAGTTTCTCATTAAACAATTAACACACATATTGTTTTGTGACATTGGTTGCCAACCGCATGACATGTCAACACTCTTCCCTTTTTGACCTTGGGTTCCCCGTTACCAGTTTTCCTGTCCCCTCCTACCTTCTCGTCCTTGCCCTTGGGCTGGTGTGCCCCTTTAGTCTCATTTTGTTTTACGGGCCTGTCTAATCTTTGGCTGAAGTGTGAACCTCAGGAGTGACTTCATTACTGAGCTATAAGGGTGTCCAGGGGCCATACTCTCAGGTTTTCTCCAGTCCCCGTCAGACCAGTAAGTCTCTTTTTTCATGTGTGTGTGTGTGTGTGTGTGTTTGTGTGTGTGAGTTAAAATTTTGTTCTACTTTTTTTTTTTTTCAGCTCTGCCCGGGACCCTCTACTGTGATCCCTGTCAGAGCAGTCGGTCAGTGATAGCCAGCCACCATCTAGTTGTGCTGGACTCAGTTTGGTGGAAACTGTGGTAGTTGTGGTCCTTTAGTCCTTTGGACTAATCTTCCCCTTGTATCTTTGGTTTTCTTTATTCTCCCTTACTCTAGAAGGGGTGAGACCAGTGGAGTAGCATCTTTTAAGACCCCAGATGCTACTCACCAAAGTAGAATGTAGAACATTTTCTTTGTAAACTATGTTATGCCAGCTATATGTTCCCCAAGACCATGGTCCCCACAGCCCTCAGCTCAGTAATTTAGTCCATCAAGGTGTTTGCATGTGTCTGTGGAGTTTCCATGACCTTGCGTTGGACACGTTGTGCTGGCTTCCCCAGTATTGTGTACTGTCTTACTCTTCACCAAAGTTACCACTTACCTAGTGTCTATTTAGTGTTTTTCCCTTCCACCCCTCCCCGCCCTTGTAAGCATCAAAGATTATTTCTTTTCATGTGTAAACCTTTTCATGAGTTTTTATAGTAGTGGTTTCATACAATATTTGTCCTTTTGTAATTGACTTAGTTCACTCAGCATAAATGCTCTCCAGATTCATCTACGTTGTGAGACGCTTTGCAGATTCTTCATCGTTCTTTATGGTCATGTAGTATTCCATTGTATACTTGTACCATAATTTGTTTATCCATTCATCTGTTGTTGGGCATCTAGGTTGTTTTCATCTTTTTGCTATTGTGAACAATGCTGCAGTGAACAAGGGTGTGCATATTCATGTGACAGCTTTTAGTTCTCTAGGATATATTCCTAGGAGTGGGATTGCTGAATCATATGGTATTTCTATTTCGAGCTTTTTAAGGAAGTGCCATGTCATTTTCAAAAAGGCCATGCCATTTTGCATTCCCACCAGCAGTGCATAAGAGTTCCAATCTCCCTGCAGCCTCTCCCTCATTTGTTATTTTCTATTTTTTTGATTCGTGCCATTTAATGATGGGGAGAGATGGTATTTCGTTACGGTTTTGATTTGCATTTCTCTAATGGCTAGTGATCGCAAGCATTTCATCGTGTATCTGTTAGCTGCTTGAATGTCTTCTTTGGTGAAGTTTCTGTTCATACCCTTGGCCCACTTTTTAATCAGATTATTTATCTTTTTGTTGTAGGGGTGTTGGATTTTCCTGTAGATTTTAGAGATTAGAGCTTTGTTGGGTTTGGCATAGTCCAGAATTTTTTCCCAGTATGTAGGTTCTCTTTTTATTCTTTTGGTGAAGGCTTTTGATGAGTGTAAGTGTTTAATTTTTAGAAGATCCCAGTTACCTAGCTTTTCTTCTGGTGTTTGCATATTGTTAGTTATGGTTTGTATCCTGTTAGTGCTGTGTAATAGGGCCTCTAGAGTTTATCCTATTTTTTCTTCTATGATCTTTAAAGTTTTTGTTTTTATATTTAGGTCTTTGATCCATTTTGAATAAATTTTTGTGTATGGTGTGAGGTAAGGGTCCTATTTCATTTTTTGCAAATGTCCATCCAGTTCTGTCAGCACCATTTGTTAAAAAGACTGTCTTTTCCCCATTTGATGGACTTTGGGCATTTGTTGAAGATCAAGTGTGGTAGGTGGATGGATTTACATCTGGGTTCTCAATTCTATTCCATTGGTGAATGTGTCTGTCGTTATACCAGTACCAGGCTGTTTTGACTACCGTAGCTGTATAGTAGGTTCTGAGGTCAGATAGTGCAAGTCCTCCAACTTTCTTCTTCTTTTTTTAATAGTGTTTTACTTATCCAGAGCCTCTTCACTTTCTATATAAAGTTATTGTTTATTTTTTCTGTCTCTTTAAAGAATGCTGTCGGTATTTGGATTGGGATTGCATTGTATTTGTAGATTGCTTTGGGTAGAACTGACATTTTCACAATGTTAAATCTACCTATCCACGGGCATGGTATGTTTTTCCATTTATGTAGGTCTTTTTGGTTTCTTGCAGTAGTGCTTTACAGTTTTCTTTGTTTAGGTCTTTTATATCCTTGGTTAGATTTATTCCTAAGCATTTTATTTTTTTAGTAGCTATTATAAACGGTATTGTTTTCCTGATTTCTTTTTCGTAGTTCTCTTTATCAGTGTATAGGAATCCAATCAATTTTTGTATATTTATCTTGTTATCCTGCAAGCCTGCTGAATCTTTCTTAGTTCCAGTAGTTTTCCCATGGAGTCTTTTGGGTTTTCTATGGATAGTATCATATTCTCAAATAGGGACAGTTTTAGTTCTTCCTTACCAATTTGGATGTCCCTTATTTCTTTTTCTTGCCTTATTGCTCTAGCTAGGACTTCCAGCACAATGTTAAGTAGGAGTGGTGATAAAGGGCACCCTTGTCTTGTTCCTGTTCTCAAGAAGAATGTTTTCAACTTCTCTCCATTAAGAATGATGTTGGCTGTTGGTTTTGTATAGATGCCCTTTATTATATTGAGGAATTTCCCTTCTATACCTATTTTATTGAGTTTTTTTTAATCAGAAATGGGTGCTGGACTTTGTTGAATGCCTTTTCTGCATCAAGTGAGATGATTATGTGATTCTTTTATTTATGTGGTGGATTACGTTGATTGATTTTCTAATGTTGAACCATCCTTGCATATATGGTCGTGGTGTATTTTTTATTTTTTTTATGAGATGCTGAATTCTGTTGGCTAGGATTTTGTTGAGAATTTTTGCATCTATATTCATGAGAGATATTGGTGTCTAATTTTCTGTTTTTGTGGTGTCTTTGCCTGGTTTTGGTTATCAGGGTTTGCTGGCTTCATAGAATGAATACAGAAGTATCCCTTCCTTTTCTATGTTCTGAAATAGTTTGAGAAGTACTGGTGTAAGTTCTTCTCTGAATGTTTGGTAGAATTCTTTGGTGAAGCCATTTGGGCCAGGATTCTTTTTATTGGGAGTTTTTTTTTTTTAATTACCTTTACAATCTCTTCTCTTACTATGAGTCTGTTCAGATTTTCAATTTCAGTCTGTGTTAGTTTGGGTAGGTAGTGCGTTTCTAGAAATTTGTCCATTTCCTCTAGGTTTTCAAATTTATTGGAGTATAGCTTTCAAAGTACTCCGTTATGATCCTTTTTATTTCAGTTGAGTCTGTTATAATGTCCCCCATTTCATTTCTTATTTGGGTTATCTGCATCCTTTTCTGTTTTTCTTTTGTCATTTTGGCCAATGGTTTGTTGATTTTGTTGATCCTTTCAAAGAACCAACTTTTGGTTTTGTTGATTTTTTCTATTGTTTTTCTCCTCTCTGTTTAATTTATTTCTGCTCTGACCTTTATTATTTCCTTTCTTCTGGTGACTGTGGGCTTCTTTTGCTGTTCTCTTTCTGTTTGTTCAAGTTGTGTAGCTAATGTTTTGATTTTGTCCCTTTCTTCTTTTTTGATGTGTGCATCTATTGCTATAAATTGACCTCTGAGTGCTGCCTTAGCTGTGTATTGAAGGTTTTTGTACGATTGTTTTCATTCTCATTTGATTCTAGGAATTTTTTTTTAGTCCATCTTTGATTTCTTCTATTACCCAGTGGTTTTTAAGCAGGGTGTTATTCAGTTTTCATGTATTTGATTTTTTTTTTTCCTTGCTCTTCCTGTTATTAATTTCTACATCGATGGTGTTGTAATCACAGAAACTACTTTTGTATTATCTCAATGTTTTGGATTTTGTTGAGGGTTGCTTTGTGGCCTAAGATGTGGTCTATTCTGGAAAATGTTCCACATGTGTAGGAAAAGAAAGTGTACTTTGCTGCTGTTGGGTGGAGTGTTCTATATATGTCTATAAAGTCAAGTTGGTTGATTGTGGCCCTTAGATCTTCTTGTCTTTGTTGAGTTCTTTTCTAGATGTTCTGTCCTTTACCAAGAGTGGTGTCAAAGTCTCCTACTATTATTGTGGAACTATCAATTTCTCTTTTCAGTGCTGTTAGAGTTGTTTTATGTATTCTGGAGCCCTGTCATTAGGTGCATAGATATCTATTGTGGTTACTTCTTCATGTTGGATTGTCCCTTAATCATTACATAATGCCCTTCATTGTCTTTTATGGTAGATTTTGTTTTAAAGTCTATTTTATCTGAGATTAGTATTGCCACTCCTCTTTTTCTGTAGCTGTCTGCTTGATTTTTTTTTCATCCTTTGATTCTTAATAAATTTATGTCTTTGTTTCTAAGCTTTGTCTCTTATAGACAGCATATCGATGGGTCCTGTTTTTTAATCCATTTTTTCACTCTCTGTCTCTTTATGGGTGCATTTAAGCCACTTACATTCAATGTGATTATTGATAGATGTGAGTTTATTGCTGTCATTTTGTAGTGCTTTTTTTTTTTTTTTTGTGGTGCTGAGATTTTCTTTGTTCCTCTTACTCTTCTGTGCTGAATTCCTTGTTTGTGTTTTTTTGTTTTGTTTTTGTATATTTTATGTTTACTGAGACTTTGTTTTTCTTCTTTATTCTGATGAGTAGGTTTGTTAACTTCCTTTATGTTTACCTTGAAATTTATCCCTTTCTTCCCAGTCTTTTATTACTTGATAACACCTTTACTTCATCTCCATTTGAAAGTTCTATACCTATACCATTTATTCCCTCTTTTATTGTTCTGAAGTTGTTGTCATTTACAGATTGATGTCTTTGGTTCCCTGTTATAAATTTTGTTTTATCTTTGAGCACTTTCTTATGCCATTCAGTGCTCCATCAAGTTCTTTATTTCTTTATTTCATACTTAGGGTTCTAAGATTGACATTTGTATCTGTTTTACTTAGTTTTTCAGGTCTTTGCTCCAGAGGAACGGTATGGGGCTTCTGTCTGTAGTGCCATGTTGGCTCTGCCTCTAGGCTGTCATCTTTACAAAAGCAGACTACCACACCTTTCTCCCATGGAGTGGCTGGTGGGTTCGAACCACTGACCTTTTTGGTTAGCAGCTGAGCCCTTAACTATTGCATCACCAGGGCTCTTTCATTGCAAGAATGCTTAGGCATAAAATGTAGGAAGGAAATTGGTGCCGCAATTCCAAATCTCACTTCTCCCAGCTCTAGATGCAAGTTGGATTCATGACCACTGGGAAAGGGTTGAGCAGCACCTGGGATAGACCCCTCAACTGGGAAACCACCTGCTCCTTGTCCACTCTACATTTATGCTTTCTAGAGAGAAAATACACTGAGTTTGGCTGTAGTTCAGTACCGCCAGGTACAGAGCATCTTTCTTTAGCTGAACGAACCTGCTTCATTTGGTTCATATAACTGTCCCCACTTCTAGCCACCACAGCCAGGAGAACAGCTGATTTCATTTCTGTAACAAAGCATTCTACGTGAATTATGGAAACCAAGGCAGGAAAAGCAAACAAAATAAACAGTTGGTTCCACTTATCAAAAGTTGATTGCATATGTCAGTGAGGTTTCATGAATCTCTCCTTCTCTCTCACCACTATATCTACCTTAGTTGTTTTGCCATTTCTTCTTATGCCTCTCTCTAGGGTCATACCCTCTTGGGTCAGGATGAAAAGCAAGTTCCTCTGCCCTTTTGGAAAACCCAGTATACAAGGCCTGCCTCAGAGCAGCAAGCTACAGACCTGAGGGGAAAGGACGGAGGAGGAGGAGAGTACTAGTAGGACCCAAGTAATAGTCTTGCCACAGCCCATTGCCACTGAGTTATGATCATCAAGGCCACATGGCTCAGACCTACTTAATTTACACAGCTGTCACTAGCCTGCTTAGCAGCTCTCGGGATTTTAATACGTGGACAGTGGCTTTCTAAGCCTGCTTTGCTGCAGACTGAAAGAAGGTACAGTCATACCCCTTGGATTCACTGCCATTTGGAAGCAGCTTATGTCAGGTTTTGATTATATTGACTTTTCAAGTTGAAAGGGCCATTAGATATTATGCTCTCTAACTAGCCTCCTTCCCAAAGCAGTGGTTCCAACTCATAGAGACCCTATAGGACAGAATAGAATAGCCCTATAGGGTTTCCAAGGAGCACGTGGTAGATTCGAACTGCTGACCTTTTGGTTAGTAGCCATATTTCTTAACCACTATGCCACCAGGGTTTCCCAGTGAGGTATGGTGACTCCCAAATATGTCTCATTATTAGACTCGCCCAGGGAGCTTTTGAAAATTACATGTTATAAAGTAAGAACACTCGCTTCTGTTAAAGTAAAAGCATAAAGATTCATTGAGGGTAATACAGTTCTCTAACTGAGGAAACAAAGGGCAGAGAGAAATCTACCAAGTGCTCTGTCTTCCTAGAGAGGTGAATTCTTTATATGGTAAGATGGGGAGGGTAAATGCATGATAGCATATGACTGATAGTAGAATGAGGAGGGGCAGTGAGAGACCACAAACATCAGAATCAACAAACCTTTCCTGAAACAGCCACATTCTGACCCCCATCCTTTTTGGTTAGAGTTTAAGGAAGTCATGGGCTACTTTTTCAGGAATGCTGAGACAGAGGCTTTGGTCAAGATAAAATCTGATTCAAAATGGAGTCTAGTTAACAATATGGAGCTTGATTCAAACTGGGGTTAGCTATTCTGCTCTAGCCAGATGCCTCAATTTGGGGTATTCCTACATGTACGTATTTGTAGGCCCCACACCTTATCTACCAAATCAGAATCTCTAGAGGAAGGGGCAGGCTAAGATTCTTGTTTTTTAAAGCTCTTCATGAAATTCTGATGATCAGCCACTTTTGGGAACCAGCTAAACTTAAGCTGAGATTGGAGGGAAGATGTAGAGAGTCTATCGGGTGCTTATTTGCACAAGTGAGTACATGTAGGAAGGTTCCTCCTGAAATCCTGAGTTTGTGTTCTGATTCCTAGGTCGGGAAAACATTGTGCTGTGGAAGTGAGGAAGTCTAGAAGTAAGGAGAGCATCTAATCCCCAAGACTACCACAAGAACCTTGGTTTGGAAAGGGTGCTACAGGCAGAAACCAAGTGACTGCTTTGATAATGGAGCCTGGTCACAAGTAACAGAGGCCATAACTGACAAAGGATACAAAATGGAAACTTTCTTCCAGTGGTGCACTGAGCTGACCAGTTTAGAAGAACCAATTGTTAAATTTTCAGTAATTTTTCAAGCCAACTGACAACAAGTTAATAACTTAAAATCAACCATTGTGGGATTGCTTACACCATAGAAATTGAAAACACTACATTTTTTTTTTTCCAGGAGAGCCTGTTGTTAAACATTTACCAACATAGCACTGACTTCTTCTTATTCTTTGGGAATACAGTGCGTTTGGCACATAAAGGTTTAGCAATCAGGTGGAAGAGATCAGCAGAAGTGTTGAACATGAAGGGCCTTCCTCAAACAACTTGTAGGCCAGTGACATCAACAACAAGGGTGATTCAGAAGGACATAAGAGGACTGTTTTGAGTATATGCAAAACACCTGTGGAGTCCCAAAATAAGCTGGGAGAGTTCTGCAGGTAGGTCAGGCCAGTCAGATGTGGACATAAAGGCTAACAGAGTCTCCTTTGAACCTACAGATAAAGACTTGGACATTACAGTAGAAACTCCTCTGGGCTTCTGAATAGATGTCTATGTACCCTCTCCTTAAATGACTCTGAAGATAGGGAGCACACTGCCGTCTATGTCAGTTTGGTCCATCTTCTAGTACCTAGAAAGCTCTTTCTCACTTCAAGGAGAAGTTTGTTTCTTTATCATTTCCCAACAAACCTTTGTCTGCTCACTGGGATCTCCCAGAACTGCTTTCAGTAGAAGGCATATACAATGTGCCACAGTTTCTATGGAGAAAACGCTGCCCCTGTTGGCACAAGAGTGCTTCCATCACAGAATCATCTCTGGGGCTTCTCCCCTGCCCATAATCCCACCAGGGAGGATCTTGGCCCAGTTTTGTTTGCACTCTGGATAGTTCAACTTCCACGGGCTGTGATGACAAAACAGCACTTAACGCCTGACCATGTTTTTCTCTCCCCCTGCCATTTAGTATGCTCTCCATTATTCATGAACTCTTCCAATTTTCTTAATGCCAAAAGCCTTGCTGCCAGAGGCACAGAATTGATTTTGTGGAGTGGTTTGCACACTTTGAGAAGCTCTCATTTATTTATCTGAAAAGGTTCTACCCTGGGCTGGATGTCAAATTGGGCCAGGCAGTGTAGGGCATTGGGTTTCTAGGCCACGTTGCCTTGGAAACCATCAGACTCTGGGATGAGGCCCAAGGGGGACCTGTGGCAAAATGAGACCTCCTCCTCAAAGGCCTCCCACGCTCCCCTTGGTAAATGGGGCTTCAAAGGCTAATGCCAAATTCTACTCTGGCCAGCTCTCAGCTTTAGAAACACTCAAGCAATATTTGTAAGAATGAATGCCATTAAGAACTTTAAACCTTCTAGATAGGCATAGCATACTGGGCTCTATTTACTCCAAATATAAGACATGGTGTGGTGCAAGAGGGTGGGCTTTGCAACCTGACACACTTGAGTTCAAACACCAGCCCTGTTGTTGCACAAGTCACACAGTCTTGCTCAGCATCTGTTTCCTCATTTGTAAAATAAGCTACGGTGAAAATTAAATGATAAAAACCTGGAAGCACCTACAGCAGAGCTCGGCACACATGAGTGCCTCATGATGATAACCAACCCAACCAATGCACTGCCATCGAGTCAATGCCGACTCACAGTGACCCTACACGACAGAGTAGAACTGCCCCATGGTGTTTCCAAGGAGCAGCTGGTGGATTTAAACTACTGATCTTTTGATTAGCAGCTGACCTCTTAACAACCGGTCCACCAGGGCTCCAACCCCGTGATGATAGTGTCCTCTAATGACCAAGAGCCTCTTACCAACCTCTTCAGAGCATTAACAAAGGCTTTCTTCATTTACTTGCTAAGTTAAAACCAAAACCAAACCCGTTGCCGTCGACTCGATTCCGACTCAACCTGCTGCCAAATCTCTTTGGCTCTTGTGGTGGGTTGAATAATGCCCCCACCCCCCAAGATGGCCCTGTCCTAATTCCCAGGACATGTGAATATGTTACCTTATATGCAAAAAGACTTTATAGATATGATTAAGAATCTTGAGATAGGGAGATTTTCCTGGATGATACAGGTGGGCACAATGTAATTACTAGCATCCTTATAAAGGGTAAAAGAGGGAAGCAGGAATATCAGTATTAGAGAGAGATTTGAAGATGCTAGCTACTGGTTTTGAAGATGGGGGAAGGAGCCACAAGCCAACAGAGATAGGTAGCCTCTAGAAGGTAGAAAAGACAAGGAAATGAATTCTCCCCTAGAGCCTCCATAAGGAGCACAACCCTGCTGACACCTTGATTTAAGCCCATTGAAACCCACGTCAGAGTCTACTCTTCCGAACATAAGACAATAACTTTGTGTTAAGTCACTAAATTATGGTAGTTTGTTACAGCAGCAATAGAAAAGTAATACAGCCCTTAATTCCTCTCCACTCTTGAAGGCCTGACAATCCTTTCCTCAATTTTAGGACTATCCCTGGAATGCGGCCTCGAACGAGTTCACTCTGGTTCGAACCCCTGCCAGGAACTTGCATTTCTAACAAGTTCCAGGGGCAATGCTAATGCTGCTGGTTAGGGACCAATTCTGAGAAGCACTAGCAGAGCAAAACCAAACTGTACCAAACCCATTGCCATCAAGTCAATTCTGACTCATAGCGACCCTATAGGACAGAATAGAATGGCCCCATAGGGTTTCCAAGGAGCACCTGGTGGATTTGAACTGCTGACCTTTTGGTTAGCAGCTGTAGCACTTAACCACCATGCCACCAAGGTTTCCAGTAGAGCAGGGGTTCTCAAAATGTATTATACATAAGAATCACCTGGGGATCTTGTTAAAATGTAGATTCTGATTAATTATATCTGGGGTAGAAATGCAAATTCTCAGCAGGGGTTCGAACCAGAAGGTTTGAAACCCTGCCCTGGAACCCCTCAGCTTGGTTCTGGCCCTACTGAGTAGCAAAGCCACGCAATCTGTCTGAAGGAAGGGGAAGAAGAAGTTAAGTTTGACTTGGGACAGAATCACAACAACAACAGGTAACATTTATTGTTTCTAAATGTATTACATGTATTAATCCTCACAACACCCCTGTGAGGTAAGTACTTTATATCCACCCTTTTATAGATGGGAAATCTGAGGCACAGAGATGTTAAGTAATTTATACAAGGTCCACACACTATTAAGTTGCAGGACTGTGGTTTGAATCCAGGAAGCCTGTCTCCAGAGTCCAAATTCTAATCCATTGCTCTATGTGGCAAAAAGTCCTTTACCCTGAGAGTGAGATGCTGTAAGGGCCCCCTCAGGCCTTCTCCTTCAGAGGCTCACACCATAGTCATGACTTGAGACTTAAAGGAGCTCTCTTTTCCATCCCTCTGGAGACCAATGAGTGTTTGGTTGGGGTGAAGAAGGGAGCCAGTTTACCAATCCCATTTGTATTGGTTTCCTAGGGCTGCGGGAAGAAAATACCACAAATTGTGAGGGTTGAAAGAACAGAAGTGTATTGGGTCACAGTTCTGGAGGCTAGGAGTCTGAAATGAAGGTGTCCGTTATGTTGATTCCTTCTGAGGGAAAATCTGTCCCATGTCTCTTAGCTTCAAGTGACAGGTAGTGATCCTTGGCGTTCCTTGGTTTGTAGATCACTTCAATCTTTGCTTCTATTATCACGTGGCCATCTTCTCTCTGTCGCTTTTATAAGGATACCACTCACAGGGATTAGGACCCACCCTATTCCAGAATGACTTTAGGTTAACTGAGAACATCTCAAAGGCCCTATTTCCAAACAAGGTCACATTCACAGGTACCAGGGTTTAGAAATTTAACATATCTTTTTGTTGTTGATGTACGCCATTTGGTCAAATCCAAATCATAACTATCCTACAGAACAGAGTAGAACTGCCCCATAGGGTTTCCAATGCTGTAATCTTTAGAGAAGCCAACTGCCACATCTTTCTCCTGTGGAATGGCTGGTGGGTTCCAGCCACTTACCTTTCAGTTAGCAGCTGAGCACTTAACCATTTGTACCACCAGGGCTCCTTCCCAAGATGCTTAGAAAGGACTGTTTGGGAAAGGGTGTTACCTCACTTGCAAATCTCTTCCACTAGGCTTTGTTTTTTGCTGAGCCTGAGAAAGAAGCTCTGGTCACCTGTAGTGTGCCCCTGACATAGGCATTAGGCAAGAGAAGTGCGGGATGATATGGCTGATGGGTCATGAAGAGTTAATATTTGAAAAATGCTCAGAACATTGTCTGGTCCACAGTAAGTTCGTGTAAGCATTTGTTTAATTTATTAATTGAGTTTATTTACCAAAACTGAAGCAAGACAGCGAAAGAGTTACATAAGGCAGTGCTTCTCAAACTTTAGTGTGCACACAAATCACTTGTGGATTTTGTTAAAATGCAGATTCCAGCTGAGTAGTTCTGAGATGGACTCAAAGATCCTGTGTTTCTCACTAGGTGATGGAGACACTGCTGGTGCATGGAGCACACTTTGAGTAGAAAGGGTGTTAGACAAAGATAACACAGGCAAGGAAGCAGCACCTCATTGTGGAAAGCAGCCCTGAGGATCCCTTGTGTATCTTGGCTGCAGCTAGAGGTCTGGCCTTTTCAATCTTTCCACTTTCTGGGCAAGGGGCATTAGCCTGGGCAGGAGGGTGGCAATGGGCATTTCCACTGAAGCCTTGGCCATGTCTCAGGCACGAATGGGGCACTTGGCCAGGAGGTTAGGAAGGAACTGACAGTAGACATTTAAACCCTTCAAAGCCTTCCCATCCCCTCCAGGATAAATGCTAGCTAGCTTCCTTGAGATTCACACCCATGTCAGTGCAACTCTAAATCCTAATCTCTTTCTACCACACGGCTTCCCAAATACTACTGGCTATAAACAGATGGCCTCCCACTTGATCAAACAATTTCACTTATCACTACGAACTGCCTCCCTAGCTGTCCTTTCATACTCAGACAATAGATCATCTTTCCCTCAGCCCCTTGGAGCTCCTTTTGTATGCCTTCTACCCCCTAAAGCCTTCATTACTCAAAGTGTGGTCCATGGACCAGTGACATCAGCATCATCTGGGCCTTGTTAGACAAGTAGACTCTAGGGTCCCACCCAGACCTACTGAATCAGAAGATGCACTTTAACAAGATCATCAGGCAATCTGTGTGCACAGAAAAGTCTGAGAAGCACTGGCTTCAGCCATTTCTATTTATGTGTTTGCCTCAGTTCACTCTCAGCCCCCATCTCAACTTCCCTTTCTTTCCCAAGCTGGTCAAGCTGACCTAGATGCTGATTATAAATTTAGCTTCCTCTCCCAGCTCTCCTTGGTTGCCTCTCCTTTCAGATGCTTTCAGTTCATTCCTCTTGTCAAGGCCAACTCTGCAACTCCCTTGTTAAGTTAGCTCCAGGCCTATCAACTGCCCTCCTTACATAACCTTTACAATAATTTGTTTTCTTGCTTAATGAGAGACCATTAAGTCAGTGACATTAATAATTCACCATGTTATGCAACCATCACCACTATTAATTCCCTTAGCATGATGGTTTCAACATTCATCCATGTCGTAGCATATATCAGAGCTTCGTTCCTTTTTATGCTTGAAAGGCTTTTAAACTGTGACAAGACAAGCTGGTTTGCATAAGAAAATGGTTGTGTTATGTTTTCCACTCTGGCCCTTGGGATTGCTCCTATTCCAGAAGAAGGAGTCAGCCTCAGCAGGGTAAAGAGGGGAGGCCACCATTTGGAGATACCTCAGTATAGAGTTCTTGTCCTCGCGGCACCTTGGATTATTACAGGGAAAACAGGAAAATTGAAAGCAGCTGCTGCTACTCATAAGACATCAGCCAGGCTGACCCAGGTCATCCTGGGTCAGGTATGGCTATTCCAAGGAGTTGCTTTTAGAAATAAGCCAGCAGAGGGGTCCTGTAAGGTCCTGAGGATAAATTTCTAACTTAACCTTGAGGTAATGAATGATCCTGTTTCCCTCCCCACCACCACCCTCCCCCCTGAGAACAGCCTTCCCAGTGCTTCACTAGGGCTTCTTACCATGCACTTTATTTTTTGATCCAGTCTATCGGGTCTTTGAGAACATTAAAAAAAAAGTGCAGAAAACTTGGAAAATAAATAGACACTTCTATCGAAGAATATAAAAACTAGTTCACCAAAAAGAGACAACCACAGATAATAATACCTGGGTTTATTTCCTTCCTTAGTCCTGTACTCTTACTATATATATACAATTGTGTTGTATACACAATGTATGTATGCACAGAGATGTATAACCTTCTTTATAAAATGGGGATTATACCATAGAAAGAGGATTTTTTTATTATTATTATTATGGTTAAAAATTTGCTATGTTAACCGTTCTTTTAAGAGTACAAGTCAGTGACATTAATTATTCACAAGTTATACAACCATCATCGCTATCTAGTTTCAAAACTTTTTCATCAACGCAAACAGAAACTCAATACCCATTAAGCAATAACTCTTCTCCCAGCCCTTGGTAACCTCTAACCTACTTTCTGTCTCTATGAATTTGCTTAACTTTATATTTCTCACAAGTGGAATCACTGTGTGTCTGACTTACTTCACTTGGAATAATGTTTTCAAGTTTCATCTATGCCATAGCACGTACCAGAACTTATTCCTTTTTATGGCTGAATAATATTCTTTTGTATGTGTATGCTACACTTTGTTTATCCATTCATCTACATATATAGAGTTTTGTATACTGATTTTTAACTTAATATACATTATGAATGCTGTCTTGTATCACTAAATATTCTTAGAAAGCATGATAATTATTCACACCATGATAGTCTGTCATACAGTTCTACTCGTAATTTATTTAGCCATTTGCTGATGTTAACTATTTCTTTTCTTTCAATTTTGTTTGCTATCTTTAATTTTTGATGGTTTTTATCATGTCATCTTCATTACCAATGCTGCTACAACAGAAATACCACAAGTGGATGGCTGTAACAAACAGAAATTTATTTTCTCACAGTCTAGGAAGCTAGAAGTCTGAATTCAGAGCACTAGCTTCAAGGCTT
Source organism: Loxodonta africana (assembly GCF_030014295.1). Taxonomy (NCBI): domain Eukaryota; kingdom Metazoa; phylum Chordata; class Mammalia; order Proboscidea; family Elephantidae; genus Loxodonta; species Loxodonta africana. The sequence continues at coordinate 58,515,755 of NC_087357.1, read as the reverse complement.
TCTTTCTCTGTCAACTCTGGGGGAAGGTCTGGGCATCAATTTTTCCGTGGGTCTAGGAGAGCAGGGACCCCGTGTCCAAAGGATGCACTCTGTTCCTGGCTCTTCCTTCTTGTTGGTTGGAGGTTCCTCTCCTGTCTGCTAGCTTCTCTCTTTTATGTCTCAAAAGAGATTGACTCAAAATACAACATAATCCTATAGATTGTGTTCTGCCTTGCTAACATAACTGCCTCTAATCCTACCTCTTTAACATCTTAGAGGTTAGGACATAGGGTAATTACAACACACAGGGTAATTACAACAAATCGTAAAATGAAAGACAACCACATAATACTGGGAATCATGGCCTAGCTAAGTTGAAGCACATTTTGACCGGGGGGGGGGGGGGGGTAGGTGGGCGAGGTAGGCACACAATTCAGTCCATAACACGTGTGATTCAATTTTTAAAAGTTACATGAATCTTTCATTTATTTCATAAAAATTTACTGAGCAGCTACTAAATGCCAAGATCTATGCCAGAAGGTAAGAACGTAAAGACGAATCCTTGAGGGCTTCATAGTCTTCTGAAGAAATAGGCTGGTAAACGAATTCACAGATTATAGGTAAGTGCAGGGCATGAAAAGAGAATCCTCAGTTACGAGTAACAGAATTCCTCAGAGAGTCTGAGTGTGTGGATGCTAATTTTAGAGAGTCCTGGGTAATGAATGTTAACATGAAAGTCGTTCTCATTTATATACGTGTCTTATGCCACCTCTATGTTTTTGACAGCAACGTATTTTCATCATCTATCACATTTTCACGATTAATACAAAGCGTCCCAAATCTTTTTTTTTTTTAATTTGCCATTTTTTTTTACAGTGCTTTAAGTAAAAGTTTGCAAATCAAGTCAGTCTCTCATACAAAAATTTATATACACCTTGCTATATACTCCTAATTGCTCTCCCCCTAATGAGACAGCACACTCCTTCCCTCCATTCTCTCTTTTTGTGTCTATTTGGCCAGCTTCTGACCCCCTCTGCCCTCTAATCTCCCCTCCAGACAGGAGATACCCAAATCTTTTGAGGCACCCACAACAATTTGGAGTTCCCTACCCCACTTACTACATTTATCCAATAGGGCTTGAAACCAGTGTTGGGATGACAAGGATAGGAGCAAGACTGGTGAAGACTAGGTGGGTAGTGTGAGTTTCATCCAAGTCAACAGGCTTAGGAGTACGCCTCCAGTTCTAGCATGGGATTGACATGCAGCTCAAAAGCCATCAGCCCATTGCTATTAACAAGGCAAGAGTTGTAAGAAAGGGATAAAAGGCTCAGGGGGCCTTGAGTCACCCAGGCTCTCACTGCATGACTACGCACTGACTCAGGTGTCCACTACTGGAGCTAGGAAGAAGCAACTCCCCACTACTGTGTGTACTTCCTAGGCTGACTGCAGACACACGACTTTATGTTTTCTGCTATGGTTTTTTAGTTGTCATTTTGGAGTAAGGCCATACACTTCTGGATACAGGGTAGAGAGACAGCTTATCTAGTGCCAGGGCTGGTATTTGAACTCCTGTGTATCATTCCTGTTGACCGTCTCCCAGAAAGAGATAGCTTCTCAGACAGGAACATGGAATTTAAACATTGAACCTTACACAGGAAGGAAAATAATTATGATAGAGCAAAGCTGAATGATTGCTATGTGCCAAACACTATCATAAATTAAAAAAAAAAAAAAGCTTTATGTATAAGACCTGATTTAAAGTGCATGCAAATTTGCAAGGTAACTTTCTCTATTCTTATAAAGAAACTGAGACCCAGAGAGCTTAAACCCAAGGTCACAGAGCTAGTCAGTGGCAGAATTTATTGTTCATGCTCTGAACTATTACGCTACATTGTCTTCCTAGAGATTCTCAGCTCTTTCTATGAGTTGGAGTCTAGAGTCTGCATTCCTGGGAATCTGGCATGCATAAGAGAACCTCCAGATGGAGTGAGAATAATGGCTCCTCTCACTTGGAGGAGACAGACAAGAAGTAGAAGATAAGCAAGCTATATCTCCTAAATTATTACTTTCTAAACCACGTATTCCTGTGCATGTACCCCATACCAGGCAGTCTGAATCAGAGTCTCCATGAGTGGGCCCTAGGGTTCAATATTTTAGCCTCCAACCTCTGGACCAAACTCATAAAGAAGCATTTAGGAACCATTTGATCTGCTTACATGCTATTCTGTATGTCTGTTTCCCTTCTTTTTTTTTCAAGCATGTTGTAAAACCTCCTTAGAAAATTTGAAGAGAATATAGAGGCCAGGGCAGTGGAAGCAGCAGCAATTAGTGTAAAGTCCCCAAGGGGTAGGTAAATCTCAAGGGATAAGATTTGGTACTATAAGAATTAGTTGCCTATCTACCTCCCAGTATGGTAAGCAGTATCTGGGGTCTTAAAAGCTTATGAGCAGTCATCTAAGGTATAATTATTGGTCTTTATTCATCCGGAGGAAACCTTGGTGGCGTAGTGGTTAAGAGCTATGGCTGCTACCCAAAAAGGTCAGCAGTTCAAATCCACCAGGTGCTCCTTGGAAACCCTATGAGGCAGTTCTACTCTGTCCCATAGGGTCACCATGAGTTGGAATCAACTCAAAGGCACAGGTTTGGTTGTTTTTTTAATTCATCTGGAACAAAAGAGAAAGAAAGAAACCCAAGAATCAGAAAAAAGGAACTGATTACAGGACTAATTGTCTCCATGAACAACTGCCTCCTCTACCTTGAGACCAGAAGAGCTAGATGGTGCCTATCTAACACTACCAAATGTTCTGATTAGGGACACAATAGACAGATCATGATAGGAAGGGAGAAAAACGTGGAATAGAACTTCAAATTCTTAAAGAATCCACACTTACTGGATTTATTGATGCTGGAGGACCCCTCTGAGACTATGGCCCTGAGTTACTTTTCAAACCTCAAATTGAAACTATGCCCTGAAGTCACCTTTAAATTAAGTAACAGTTTAACTCAAAAGTAAAGATTGTCATCCTTGAGTATTGCGTTCTTTTTAAAAAATTATCTCTATGAAACCAAATGGTCAACAGCTATTTTAAAGCATAGATAATAAGGTTAAGGGGTTAGGGAGTTTGAGTTATTGGAAGAGAAACAACTAGAACAAATAAAATGAGAATATTGACACAGTGTGATGAATGTAACCAGTGGTAACCAATGTCACTGATCATTGTGTCTGGAAACTGTAGAATGGGAGTGAGATTTGCTGTGCATATTTTGACCAAAAATAAAATAAACGAGTAATCTTTTTTAAAAAGTTTAAAGGAAAAAAAAACTAGTTGCGTAGACTTAGAGAGGGCTCGATAGTCTGGACTGACAGCATCAGATTGGACATATGCCCATCCATAATAATCACACTCCATTCTCCAAGAATATTATGAAAGAGCGGCAAGCTCAGCCACTACTCAGCCATTTGTCTCAGTCCAAGCAATACCAAACAGACATAATTCCAGACTACCACATTGTCCCATTTGGAATCACATCAACACCCACTCTTTAAATAGATTGGAATTAAGTACTTAACAAAACGGTCCCTGTAAAAAAGATAAGTTGATTAAACTTAACATATACAATGTTTTAATATAAAATCTTTGTACATCAGGTAGTGTTTGTTAAGTCGTTCTTCCATATTCCAGCACATTCTAACTATCATATGTCCCGAAGCTCATATCAACCAATGGGACAATTCATATAATGATGAACTCTTTAGCTATATCCGTTGCCATTGAGTTGATTTCGACTCATAGCGACCCTATAGGACAGAGTAGAACTGCCCTATAGAGTTTCCAAGGAGCACGTGGTGGATTTAAACTGCTGACCTTTTAGCTACACTTATCCTAAAGCACACTCAATTTTGAGTCCACAGATTTTACAGTCAAGAATTATTATGCATCATGTCTCTAAGAAGGAAAGACATAGAAAGAAAGAAATGGACAGAAAATAACAATTCTAAATTCTTAAAGAGTTGTTGGCTGCCACCATAAATTGGAAATGGACACATGCAGAGAGGAAACTCCAGGTAAAAGTATACTACAAACCCCAGTGTTCGCACCTAATGAGCTAGATTTATTACACATGAGCCACCCAAACTGCTTTTGTCCCTTTAGCCTAAGTCCTAAAAGCTGTGTGAAGGCTTATTATAATATCCTCTGTGACTGGTAGGTCTGACCCTTAGTATTTGCTCAAGAGTAAGCTTTAAATAAATGAATGAATAAACATGCAGACAAACAGCCTCTTTAGCTAGTATTTCTTTTTAAGCCCACAACCTATTTTTAGCCATCTTAGACCACTGAAATACAAACTTGAGCATTGTACTATTAATATATGTTTGCTCATTATATATATGCACCACTGTACGTTATGAGACACATATGAATAGAAATATTCAAAAGGGGAAAGGTCCTGGTTACCGCTCATGTCACAATCATGAAGAATGATCAAGTGCTTTTGTTAAACACCACAGTACTTCTCGAAGCTGTTAATACGCTTTGTGAAACCAAGGAGCAGGCAGGAGTCTAGTTCCCTTGTGTACCTGTCAGGGTTCTCCAGAGAAACAGAACCATTAAAATGGAAACAGATATAATCCATTGCCGTTGTATCAATCCAACTCATAGCAACTCTCTAGGACAGAGTGGAACTACCCCACAGGGTTTCCAAGGCTGTAAATCTTTGCAGAAGCAGACTGCCATATCTTTCTCCCACAGAGTGGCTGGTGGGTTCGAACTGCCAACCTTACAGTTAGCAGCTGAGTTCTTTAACCACTGCACCACCAGGGCTCTCTATAGATATAGATACATATAGTTTATTTTAAAGAATTGGCTCAAGTGAGTGTGGGGGCTGGCAGAGTCTATAATCTGTAGAGCAGGCCAGCACTGGAAACTCAAGCAGGATTTTATGCTGTGATATTGAGGCAGAATTTCTTCTTCTCTGGGAAAGCTCAAGGCTTTCAACTGATTAGATGAGGCCCACCCACATTATCAAGGGCAATCTCTTTTACTTAAAGTCAACTGTAAAAGTAAACCACACCTACAAAATACCTTCACAGTAACATCTAGATTACTGTTTGCCTAGACAACTGGGCATCATAGCCTAGCCAAGTTGACACATAAAACTAACCATCACACCTTGGAATAAAGACTGAGAATTAATTATACAAATTGAGAATACTGGATTATATAATTTAATTTGCCTAGGCACTTTTAACATTGTTCAGAAGAATTCCTCTCTTTGCCTACCACCCCCTTAAGTACTATCTCCCAATTTAGTTGATCACAGAACTCTTTTCTGTGAATTCTGATTAACATTTTGAGGAAAATTGGTTTGAGATTGAGGTAACTAGGGAACACAACTATCTTAAAACATTAAAAAACCTTATTCAAAAACCCCGCTGCCATCGAGTCAATTCCGGTTATTAGGCACATCCAATTTGATTCAAATATAAATGAAATTTTCCTTTTGTTCACTTAATTTGGATACATAGTTATTCTTTCTCCAAATCAGTTTTCAGAAACTTTTAAATAAATTTGTCATCTATTGAACTTAGCTCCAAATCAAAGGTTTTAATCTTTAAAGCCTGAATATATAATGCATAAAAACATAAAAGTAAACATGTGCAAAAACTTTCAACTCATCTTACAATTAAAAAACCATAAAAGACAGCTATTATTAGAAAGACAGAAAGAGACCATTGTTAGTGAATATGCTGAATGTGCTGGTCTAATACATTGTCTGTAGCATTTTATAGGAATAATCCTTTTGAAAATAATTTTACGATATATACCTAGAGCCAAGAAAATGTTCCATATCCCTGTGCTCATTAATCCCACTTCTTGGAAATGACTGAAAACCTGGAGGCAGAATCAGAGAAGAAGGAAGGACGCTTTTCACATAAATACATTCATTACATTTTTATTTTTAATGGCAAAAATTGGAAACAATCTAAATGTTTTACTCCAGAAACAATAGTTAAGTAAATTTTGGCACATTTTCTAAAAGGAATATCATGCAGCCATTAAAATTTTAAACTAAAATGTTGGATATGTAGCAACATAAGAAAAGGCTTATTTTATAATAAGAAAAAAAGAACATAACACAAAATTGTGTAACAATATGAAAGCCATATGCCCATAAAAGATCGTTAAAAAAGAAAAAAGAAGAGTTCTTGTAGTAGGATGGTGCAGTGCAGTGAATTACTTAATATGGCTCTTCTAGCCATAGCCTCTGCGAATCCCACAAAATGATTGAGTGGCTCTACGCAAACAAGGCGTTTGTGGCCAACCACGGGTATTGGACAGCCTGCTAAGAATGCTTTGGGGATGGGACCGTGCAAATAATGTATGCGGAACCCTAAGGAGGGGATTGGTCAGTTTTGCCATCCTGCTAGGCTTAAAAAAGAGCCAATACCAGAGCAGAGAGGAGACTTCACTACTACCAAGAAAAAGTGATGGGAGCAGAGGGCATCCTTTGGACCCAGGGTCCCTGCTCTGGGAATCTCCTATACCCAGGAGGCAGAGCTGTAACAGGAGACAGCAAGAAGTGACAACAATCATGGCAGAATCCAGCAGCAGAGAAATGCAGCAGCAGAACCAGGAGACCGATGTGAGGTGGCTGTGGTGGGCTTCCCGAACCTCGGAGAGAGGCCCCTACAGTGGGTATGCTGACACACGGAGTGAGAGAGCTGAGCACTTGCAGACAAGAGGCCTCCTGGTGGAGTGGGGTGCCTCCAGGCACTCACTGGCAGAGCTAAAAGAGCTTTGTAACACTTGCCTGAGAGTGCTGGAGAGCTGTAGCCTGTTGATCCTGATCGTGACTTGTAATCTGTTACTTCCCTAATAAACCCCGTAATCGTTGAGTATTGCCTGTGCTGCCATTGCAATGAATTATCGAGCCCAGCAGGGAAGTAGAGTGTGCAATGGGTGGGAGGTTAGTGTCAAAATTGATTAAAGGTTGGGATGTGGAGGTAAGTTTGACCTCCATCTTACAGGAATCAGCCTTGGGCTGATGCTGATGATTATCTTCCCCTGTCCTGAATCTAGGAGAGGTCTGATGCCACACCGCCATTTTTTCAGGTGCTTTTTTTTAAGATTACAGATTTTTTTTCTAGTTTTTCTTTAATATTTTTAATGTTGTTATATTACTTTCAGCATTTAAAAATATTTATGAGAACATAAAAGCAGTTTGCTGCCAATATACCAGTATACTGCTAAAGAAGTATCTACATAAACTTTAAAAATCAAATGAATTCCTGATAAGGTACAGAGCCCATTTTTTCAAACATTTCTCCCAGTCATCTGTAGACATGTTAAAATTCTACTAAATTTTCAATGATACAAATTATCTTTCAACTTGAAAGGTGTGCTAAGGCCCTTTGGTAAATATAACCATTTTTTTGGTGCCCAACATGATTATTTTAAGTAATTTTACAAAATCCATTCCATTCTTGCTGCACCTGGTAATTAACTTCAAACATTCTGAAGAAGGCCGCCTCATCTCCCCAAGGCCCAGAAAGAATTTCAATTGCCATTTTAAGCTTCCAATTAGTTCACAACATAAAATTACAATTTATTTTTGATATTTTTTCCTGTGGGCCTTTTTTTTTTTTTTTTTAACCACTCTTCTAACCTACATTGTAATTATGCGTGTTCAGTCTTACGCAAAAACACTCCCTCTTTTCATGCTGAGCTTGCTACAATACAAGCTGGCTAGCCACTGTCTCGATTTAATGACAACTGCTTGTGAAGATGGTAATAAACTGCCCCTCTATGCTTTCCAATTCCAAGGCACTGGGTTTTTGTTGGATGCTTTTGAAGGAGTACCTGGGTGGGACAAATGGTTAAGTGCTAGACTATTAACTGAAAGTTTGAAGGTTTGAACTCATGCAGAGGCACCTAGGAAGACAGGGCCTGACCATCTATTTCTGAAAGGTCACAGCCTTGAAAACCCTATGGAATGCAGTTCCACTCTGCCCACTTGGAGTCACCATGAGTTGGAATTGACTCAACAGCAACTAACAACAACATTGCTTTTTGGAAAGGCTCTGCAACTGAGCACCACCTGGTCCCGGGTCCTTATCAGATGGCTCTTAATAAAGTTGTATCACTCTCAGGTAGGACTCTAGGGTCTTTAATACCTGTTTCCATTTCTCTAACCCAGTTTCCAGAATGGTGCCCATTTGCAGGGGCTGAAGGTAATGATTGAAACTTATCTTCCCGTAGCTTGAGAAGAAAGTACATAGTCCTGCAAGATGACTTATGAGAGATATTAATTTCTATTTGTTTCCCAGTATTCTTCCCTCTTGCTGTTTTAAGCAGATAGCCAAACCTTTTGCAATTCCTTGCATCAGGGATTCCACCCACCCCTGCCAGGGCAGAAATTTGAAACTAGCTGAGTCAAAGGCTCTTCATGTCTTTTTAAAAACTAAAGTCATTAAATAAGATTACACAGATAGTTCAGGAAAGAGATAGGAGAAGATGGCTTTTGAGAGTAGTGAGAGTGAGGGGAAAGATCACCTCTCACCTTCTTCCCCCTCAAACCAGCCTGAGTTCTGGCGGTCCTGGAGAGGAGTAGTAAACCTCACAAGTGGTAATGCCTAAGAGCTCAGAAGAGCTCTTGAGCCCCAAATATTTTGAGTAACCACAGAATCCTGGTGGTCCCGTATACAGTCAGAGGCATTACTCCACATAGTCCCACCTATGGAATAATGAAAAGGAGAATCCCTTTGTAAACCCACATTGAAGGTACATGGTTACTTCTCCTTTTGGTCACCTTCAGAGTGGAAAGAACCTTCCAGACACTAAATGTGTGATAATTGCCTTGACACCTGCACAGGTGGAGCATGAAGGAAGGGTCTCACCCAGAACGTGAAGACTATGCAGGTGTCAGATCTTCGGAAAAGGCCTGTCTCTCTGATCAGAAATAGACCTGGGAGAATCCCTAACTGGGTGCCTCACACCCGAATCTGGTTCTCTTTGTTTTGACCGTAGAAGTATCTAGATTACTGGGTCGATGACTTTATTTTTGTAAAAAGCTGAAACAAAGACAAACAAACAAAAAAACCTGTATAAACTTGATTAAAACAAACAAGCAAATAAAATTAAAAACAAAAAGCCTGGGTACGAATTCAACAAAAATGGTGTTAATTGTTTACAGCAGATATTCCTGGATGGGATATAATTCCTGGTGTGTTTTGTTTTCTTCTTTATATTTTCTTTTCAGGGTGGTTATCGCACTACAGTTGGTGGAGGGGAGCAGAAACCCGTGACTGTGGACTAAGCTACCTACATAAAACCTTGTACTCTGCAAAAGCCAGACTCGACCTGTTCTTCCAACTCTCCTTCCCACCCTGTCAAAGACTTTTGGAAGTCTTCACCTTTTCTTAGACCAAAAAGGAAGAGCTGTGCCCATCACCACCCCCATCCCATCCCAGAAGCTAGGAGGCAGTAAGAAGACAAACTGAAACATACAGCAACACCTCAGGGTTTCACCAGCCTGATCTTACCTCCTACTCCCACCTTCCCCACCCCATACACATACATGTATAAGTTCACATCACCTTAGCCTTTTTCTCTCCACACCTCAACTATGTTTTACAGAGGTTTTTTTTTTTTAATACTTTTCAGATACTTGGCTTCCTTGCACACTCTGAAGAACTTCTCGTTAATCCTTGTCAGTTACAACTCCATCCTCATTAGCAATTTGTTAATAAGAACCTTCTGCTACTGAAAAGAGATTCAGCCATACCTCATTTTATTGTGTTTTGCTTTATTTTGCTTTGCTTTATTACGCTTCACAGAGATTGTGTTTTTTACAAATTGAGGAATTGTGGCAACCCCCCATCAAGCAAGTCTTGCCATTTTTCCAACAATGTGCTCACTTCATGTCTCTGTGTCACATTTTGGTAATTCTTGCAATATTTCAAACTTTTTCATTATGATTATATCTATTATGGTGATCTGTGACCAGTGGTCTTTGAGGTTACTATCATAATTGTTTTGGGGTGCCACAAACCATGCCCATATTCACTGAGACATGACAATATTGAAATTAGGCCAATTAATAACTTTACAATGGCCTCTAAGTGTTCAAGTGAAAGGAAGTGTTGTACATCTCTCACTTTAAATCAAAAGCTGGAAATGATTAAATATAGTGAGGAAGGCATGTCGAAAGCTGAGATAGGCCAAAAGCTAGGTCTCTTGTGCCAAACAGTTAGCCAAGTTGTGCATACAAAGGAAAGGTTCTTGAAGGAAATTAAAAGTGCTATTCCAGTGAACACATGAATGATAACAAAGCAAAACAGCCCTATTGCTGAAATGGAGAAGGTTTTAGTGGTCTGGAAAGAAGATCAAACCAGCCACAACATTCCTTAAGCCAAAGCCTAATCCAGAAAAAAGCCTTAACTCTCTTCACTGAGAGAGGTGAGGAAGCTGCAGAAGAAAAGTTCAAAGCTAGAAGTTGGTTCATGAAGTTTAAGGAAAGAAGCCATCCCCATAACATAAAAGTGCAAGGGGAAGTAGCAAGCACTGATGTAGAAGCTGCAATAAGTGATCCAGAAGATCTGGCTAAGATCGTTGATCAAGGTGGTTACATTAAACAACAGATCTTCAGTGTAGACAAAACAGCCTTATACTAGGAGAAGACGTCATCTAAGACTTTCATAGCTAGAGAGAAGTCGATGCCTGGCTTCAAAGCTTCCAGGAAAGGCTGACTTTCCTGTTAGGGGCTAATGCAGCTGGTTGAAGTGAATTTTCATTTATCATTCTGAAAATCCTACAGCCCTCAAGAATTATGCTAAACCTACTCTGCCTGTGCTCCTTAAATGGAACAACAAAGCCTGGATGACAGCACATCTGTTTACAACATGGTTTACTGAATATTTTAAGCCCACTGTTGAGACCTACTGCTCAGAAAAAAAGATTCCTTTCAAAATATTACTGCTCATTGAAAATGCGCCTGGTCACCCAAGAGCTCTGATAGAGAGGTACAAGAAGATTAATGTTGTTTTCATGCCTGCTAACACAATATCCGTTCTTTAGCCCATGGATCAAGGAGTAATTTGCTTTTCAAGTCTTATTACTTAAGAAATACATTTCATAAGGCTATAGCTGCCATAGGTAGTGATTCCTCTAATGGATCTGGGCAAAGTAAATTGAAAACCTTCTGGAAAGGATTCACCATTCTAGATGTCATTAAGAACATTCATGATTCATGGGAGGAGGTCAAAATATGAATATTAACAGGAGTTTGGAAGAAGTTGATTCCAGCCCTCATGGATGACTTTGAGGAGTTCAAGACTTCGGTGAAGAAAGTAACAGCAGATGTGGTGGAAATAGCATAGCAAGAGAACTAGAATTAGAAGTGGAGCCTGAAGCTGTGACTGAACTGCTGCAATCTCGTGATAAAAGTTTAACAGATGAGGAGCTGCTTCTTATGCATGAGCAAAGAAAGTGGTTTCTTGAGATGAAGTCTACTCCTGGCGAAGATGCTGTGAACACTGTAGAAATGACAACAACGGATTGAGAATAGGCTTAGTCGATAAAGCAGCAGCAGGATTTGAGAGGACTGACTCCAGTTTTGAAAGAAGTTCTGCTGTGGGTAAAGTGCTATCAAGTGGCATCACATGCCACAGAGAAATCTTTCATGAAAGGAAGAGTCAATCGATGTGGCAAACTTAACTGTTGTCTTATTTTAAGAAACTGCCACAGCTACCCCAGCCTTCAGCAACCACCACCCTGATTAGTCAGCAACCATTAACACTGAGGCAAGATCCTCCACCAACAAAAAGATTATGACTTGATAAAGGCTCAAAGATGGTTAGCATTTTTAACAGTAAAGTATTTTTTAATTAAGGTATGTACATTGTTTTTTTAGACATAATACTCTTGTATACCTGACAGGCTACAGTATAGTGTAAACATAGTTTTTATATGCACTGGGAAACCAAAAAAATCATGTGACTCACTTTACTGCTATGGTCTGTAACCGAACTGGCAATGTCTCTGAGGTATGCCTGTATTCAGGGTTTTTGTCTGCTTCTCCTAGGCTCTAAATCCTCTTCATTAGAGCATTAACATCTTCAAGAAAATCATGTCTCCAGTTTTTCATCCTCCTGACCTTAAGAGCTTTGTGGAACTTTCAGCCAAAACTAAGGGTCTCCAAGTAACTCAGTCCCTCCTTGATCCCTTTTCTTACTATTACAGGTATCTTTATGACATACTCATAGTAACATATCCCAGAATCCCAATCTTGGTCCATCAGACCAGGAGTCTTCACAGCTCTACTCAAGAAAGTGAAGAGACCTACAAAACAGTGGGAACCCACAAGGGGAACCCTGCTTACTGCACCAGATGTTGAGCCACAAAGGGCTGACAGAAAAATATCTTCCCCAAAGAATTGTTATCATCAAGTGCTATACCCTGCAGTGCATATCAGGGAGATGAAATGCTTTCATTATTCCAATTCCCAAGTGGAAATGACCTCTGTATTGATCAGGACATTTTAGTTGCAAGTACCCAAAAATGCGTTAAACTAGTTTATGCAAAAAGAACTAGCTAGCTCTTACGACTGAAAAGTCTAGGGAAGAGAGAGCTGGCTTCCAACTCGGCTGGATGCAGGACTCCAGTGGTACCAATCAGACTCTGCTGTGCTCTGACAGCTCTCTACTCTCCATTCCTCAGCAAGTTTTCCCTTCCTGCTGGCAAGATGGCTACCATTAGCTCCAGATTTACATCCTATTCTCTCAGCAGCTGCAGCCAAAAACAACAAATCTTTCTTCCCAGAGGCAAGAGGCACTCTTATCCTGACCCTTATGGGCTACAAGACCTCACTTACCAAACATACACGCAAAACCATATATATATTCACCAACCCAGCCCAAATATATTCACCAAAGGACATCCTAAACATCCACTCTTATATCTAACACCTTTTAGGACCCAGGAAAATGCTTCTCTCCATCTCTTGTTCTATTTCCTTAAATCAGCTGCATTTGAGTGCCATATAATTTTGTGGGTTGTCAAGCTGACATTGTCAGAGATGGACGCTGCTTGGGAGTGTGGGGATGATTTGAGAGGAGGGAGAGTTTAGGTAAGAGAAAAGGTGAAATTAATTTATCAAATCATTTCTCTTGATTAGTACAAATACAATAGATTCTCGCGTAGTGAAATATTAATTCCCAGTAATGCTGAGAATCGTTTTTTGATGTGTGTGTGTTTCCTCATGGCCTAATGTATGGTAACAATGCAAACCAACAATTACGGCATATTTGCACGTAATGACTGGGAAACACTTTACGATATTAAACAATTTAACTTACTCTTAAGTTTTTTACACATTGGTCTAGATGTGACACGCACAAAATGTGATACTGACTTACTACAGTGCCAACTAGAAGAACATTGAACAACAGAATTGTGAGTTGTTTCATATTTTTTAATATTCAATAAGCTGAAATTAAAATTTAAAAAATTAATTTAAAATTTAAGCTGTAGTTACATACCTTTGATTTAAATTTTGATGTTAACTGTAACATGTATTTCATATTTTATTTTCATAGATAATGTTTAAAATTTTAGAAGCAAAATAGTTTTTGGAACCAGAAAATATTAACTTTTTAAAATTTCCATTTACCTTAATTCTATTTTTTTATGAACATAAATTCTTTTTTTTTTATCCATTAGATCACTGCTGTCAATAGAACATAAATTATATGGGAACTTTGATTCTGCTGAAATAAATGAAAAAAAAAACAGATTTTATGGACTAAATACATATTAGTTTATTATGTTTACTGTATTACTCATCTAATCATCAGCAGTCCACTAACAGAATACCCAATTATGCTCAATAAAAATTGAACTCGTCTTTGATAATTTGACAATATTCAGTCATATAAAAACCATAGCTTTAAACATATGTTTGATGTCATCAGTATGAAGGTGTATTTCTCACAGTAGAACAGAATACATTTTCTTACCAATTAGTTATCTTGATTTACAACTTCATCGTTAGACATATGGTGTCCAAGTCTCCATTTGTGGCCTTGCTGACGCCCTGCACTTGTTGGAGGAGGGCCAGCTTCCCCAGCAACTGAACAGAGCCTGAGAACTGAGTCTGTCTGGCTCAGATTCAGTCATATGCCTGTCCCTGAACCATTCACTCCACTGCATTCAAGCAATGCCCTATCACAGAGCCTTGGTGGTGCAACAAACAGTTAAATGTTCAGTTGGCTGCTAACCAAAAGGTGGGCAGTTCAAACCCACCCAGCATCTCAGCTTGGAAAGACCTTCAATCTGCTCACATAAAGATTACAACCAAGAGGAGAGGGATGCTGGTGAGGAGTGAGCTTCTTGGATCAGGTGGACACTTGAGACTATGTTGCCATCTCTTACCTGGAGGGGAGATGAGAGGGTGGAGGAGGTTAGAAGTTGGCAAAATGGACATGAAAAGAGAGAGTGGAGGGAGAGAGCAGGCTGTCTCATTAGGGGGAAAGTAATTGGGAGTGTGTAGCAAGGTATATATGGGTTTTTGTGTGAGAGACTGACTTGATTTGTAAACTTAAAGCACAATAAAAATTATTTTTAAAAAAAAAGATTACAACCAAGAAAACCCTAGGGGGCAGCTCTACTCTGTCACAAGTCGAAATTGACTTGATAGTACCTAACACCATTCGCCAGCCTCGTAAGCCTGGGATGGAATCAGACCCCCTGAGCCTCATAAAGTCAGTGTGAGAAGGGTGATTCCTAGAGACCATTTTATTGTGAGTTCTAAAGCTTTTTCAGGTTGGGGGGCCCACTTTACAAAAATGAATATAAAATTAGATATTGAAAGTAAATACCTCAAACGAGAAAATAAATAACAAATCACAAATTCAAAAATGTTAAGAAATGCTACAATCATCACAATCCTCCCTGACATACCTGTTTGATAGTTTTTTCCCTCTACATTTTTCAGTTGAGCACGCTTCAATCGCTTCTTTGTATGACAAAGACTTCATTTTTTTTTTTTAAAGATAATAGTAAGATAAATCAGTCCTTCTTCTACTATGGTTGATCCGCATTTGTCTTTTATTATTGATAGCTTTAAAGTGTTCCCTCAGCTTCACAATTTGATTTTCGGTAATTTTCTGTGTATTTTTATGATTATTGCCAAATATGAGACATCTCTGATTTCTTCTATATTGTTGTTGTTCTTGTTGTTAGGTGCCATCAAGTCAGTTCCAACTCACAGCAACCCTATAGGACAGAGCAGAACTGCCCCATAGGGTTTCCAAGGAATGGCTGGTGGATTTGAACTACTGACCTTTTGGTTAGCAGCCGAGCTCTTAACCACTATCCCACCAGGCCTGCAATATATTAGGTGGTTGATTTCAGGGTATTTTAAGTCTTCTTGTCCAGAGACTAATCTTAAATGATCTTTGAATTGACAACCCTCATGAATAAGTGTGTCATCAGTGTCCTCTTGGCAATTTGGATAAGTCACCAGAGTGGGGAGTAGCAGTATTCCTCGAAGCCATTCCTACATTAGGATTCTAGCAAAACTGAAGTATACACAGAAGTAACCATGAACTACATGAACACATTTATTTAAATTAAAACCAAATCTATCCCCAACTCAACTTCCCCCAGCTGGATTGTAAAATATGCCCATAGCCTCTCCAGTATTTCTGACACAGTGGTCTGAGACAGTGATATTAACCAATTGCTGTTAAAATACCTGGCTCTTGGAAATATTATATGTATGATTTTGTGACACCTTGCTAGGGCCCCTCGCAGGGCTTTGAAAGGGGGTCTGTGAAAACGAGAGGCTTCAAGGCCTAACCTTCATTAGTTTCACAGTGTATCCACCTTTGATGGCTCCTCAAGGAAAATTTTGAGGCTGTTACCTGAAGAAAGTGCAATGGATTCCGGCAGGCAAAAACAGTAGCTGTCCATTACAATCTTTTTGGCTTTTATCCTTTCTAACCAGTAAGTCATTTTTTCCTTCTGTGAACAGATATATCTTCTACAAAAGACTTGCTGCTCTCATTTATAGTAACACTTTGTTTTTTGCTTTTGCTCTTCTCTGCCTGGAATATCCTTATCATTATTTGACCAAGTCACTCTCGTCTTACAAGGGCCAGCCCAACTGCTGCCTTCTTTGTCTCTGATCTCCCTGTCCCACGGTTTTCAAAATCTCTTCCTTAGAACACTATCCCCTTGAGATACTAAAAACAACAACAAAAAAGGTGTTCTGTGGTCAAAGGGCTTGGGAGAAATTGCATGATTTCTTTCTCTCTTTTAAGTTGAGAATGAACATTAGCACTTTGGGCTCTGAGAAGTCCTGCCTTAAATAATAATCATTGTTGAGAGCTTACTCTGTACCAGGCTGTTCTAAGGGCTTTACATGTCTTACTTCATTTAATCTTCACTACTAACTCTACAGGATAGGCTGATTTTACATAAGATAAAACTGCGGGGTTAAATTGACCAAAATCACACAATGGGTAAGTAGAAGAAGATCCAAGATTTGGACCCAGACACTCTTAGTCATTGTACTACAAAAACCAAACCAAACCCATTGCTGTCCAGTCAATTCCAACACATGGCAACCCCATGTATTCAGAGTAAAACTGTTCCATAGAGTTCTCTTGACTATCATCTTCATGGAAGCAGATTGCCAGGCCTTTCTTTTGTGGCACTGCTAGGTAGATTCAAACTGCCAACTTTTAGGTCAGTAGTACAGTGCAAACCACTTGCACTACCCAGAAACCTCATTGCATTATACTACTCATTTAATTTTGTTTATACCAGGACTTGCTAAAATATTCAACCACAGACCCCTTCTCTACACCACGAAACCACTGCCATCAAGTCAATTCTGACTCATAGTAACCCCACAGAGTTTCCATAAATCTCTACGAAAGCAGAATGCCACACTTTTCTCTCATGGAGAAGCTGGTGGTTTTGAATCACTGACCTTTCAGTTAATAGTTCGTCACTTTAACCACCATGCCACCAGGGCTGCTTTTCTGCACAAACCTTATTAAATCATCCATAAAAATAGCCACAAATGACCACTGTTGCTGCTATAACCCTATCTACTGTAATTGTGCCACTGCAAGACCTGATCCCATCTGACTTATAGCAGTCATTCTGTATGTTTCTCACTCCTCCTGTAGGATATAAACCCATTCAAAGGGACCATTATCTTAGTCATCTTATTCCCCACACCTCCCATAATATCTGACACATGGTGTTGTTGTTGTTGTTAGGTGCCATTGAGTTGGTTCCAAATCATAGTGACCCTATGTACAACAGAACGAAACACTGCACCATCCTCATAATTGTTGTTATGCTTGGACCCATCATTGCAGCCACTGTATCAATCAATCTATCTCATTGACAATCTTCCTCTTTTTCGCTGACCCTCCACCCTACCAAGCATGATGTCCTTCTCCAGGGACTGATCCCTTCTGACAACATGTCCAAAGTATATAAGATGTAGTCTTTCCATCTTTGCTTCTAAGAAGCATTGTGGTTGCACTTCTTCCGAGACAGATTTGTTCATTCTTTTGGCAGTCCATGGTATATTCAGTATTCTTCGCCAACACCACAACTCAAAGGCGTCTATTCTTCAGTCTTCCAGATTCAGCATCCAGCTTTCGCATACATATGAGGCAACTAAAAACATCACGGCTTGGGTTAGGTGCAACTTAGTTCTCAAAGTGACATCTTTGCTTTTCAACAGTCTTTTGCAGCAGATTTGCCCAATGCAAAGCATCGTTTGATTTCTTGACTGCTGCTTCCATGGCTGTTGATTCTGGATTCACATAAAAAGAAATCCTTCACAACTTCAATCTTTTCTCCATTTATCATGGTGTTGCTTATTGGCCAGTTGTGAGGATTTTTCTTTATGTTGAGATGTAATCCGTACAGAAGGCTGTGGTCTTTCATCTTCATTAGTAAGTGCTTCAAGTCTTCTTCACTTTCAGCAAGCAAAGCTGTGTCATCAGCATAACAAAGGTTGTTAATGAGTCTTCCTCTAATCTTGATGCCTTTTATTCTTCATAGAGTCCAGTTTTGCAGTTTATTTGCTCAGCATACAGATTGAATGGGTATGGTGAAAGGATATAACCCTGATGCATACCTTTCCTGACTTTAAATCACTCAGTATCCCCTCGTTCTGTTCCAGCAACTGCCTCTTGGTCTATGTACAGGTTCCTCATGAGCACAATTAAGTGTTCTGGAATTCCCATTCTTTGCAATGTTATCCATAATTTATTATGATCCACACAGTCAAATGCCTTTGCATAGTTAATAAAACACAAGTAAACATCTTTCCGGTATTCTCTGCTTTCAGCCAGGATCTGACATCAGCTATGATACCCCTGGTTCCATGCCCTCTACTGAATCCAGCTTGAATTTTTGGCAGTTCCCTGTTGATATGCTGCTTCAGCCGCTTTTGAATGATCTTCGGCAAAATTTTACTTGTGTGTGATATTAATATCTTTGGATAATTTCTGCATTCGGTTGGATCACTATTCCTGGGAACAGGTATAAATATTGGTCTCTTCCAGTTGGTCGGCCAACACGCAAGCTGTCTTCCAAATTTCTTGGCATAGATGAGTGAGCATTTCCAGCACTGCATCCGTCTGTTGAAACATCTCAATTGACATTCTGTCAATTCCTGGAGCCTTCTTTTTGCCAATGCTTTCAGTGCAGCTTGGACTTCTTCCTTCACTACCTTTGTTTCCTGATCATATGCTATCTCTTGAAATGGTTGAATGTTGACCAATTCTTTTTGGTACAGTGACTCTATATATTCCTTCCATCTTATTTTGATGTTTCCTGTGTCGTTTAATATTTTCCTTATAGAATCCTTCACTATTGCAACTCAAGGCTTAAATTTTTCTTCAGTTCATTCAGCCTGAGAAATGCCGAGCATGTTCTTCCCTTTTGGTTTTCTATCTCCAGCTCTTTGTGCATGTCGTTATAATAATTTACTTTGTCTTCTTGAGTTGCCCTTTCAAATCTTTTGTTCAGCTCTTTTTCCTAGTCTGTCTTTGTCTGGAAGCTCAGCTGAAACCTGTCCATCATGGATGACCCTGCTGGTATTTGAATACCGGTGGCATAGCTTCCAGCATCGCAGCAACACACAAGCCCCCACAGTACAACAATCTGACAGACATGTGGGGATGACACACAGTAGATATCCTATAAATATTTGTAGACAGAGGACATATGGATAGCATTTTAAACTTTCCCAACTTGAATTAAGTTTCAAGACAAAGAAAACAAATCCAATAATTAAATGCTGGAAAATAGAAACTAGAAGGCTTTATACAACTTTTCTAAATCCTTTGATATTGTTCCATTTCTGCTGTTTACCAAGTGAATAAGAACATTAAAAAACAACTACAAGCTATTTTAATAGTCAGACTTATATTGAATTTTAAATCAGCACAGAGAAATATTATTTTTGAAGACCTATAACCGAAAAGGACTGGAAAACACATTAAATAAAACTGAGAAGAGAACCATACCCTGATATTGCAGCTTTGAAAGTGGAAATATACGAGAGCATTCTTAATAATGTCCAATAATTCCCAAAGCATAGGGACACAAAAATATATTCATTCTGGATGGCAACATCTCAATCCAGGTTCTTATCCTTCAATCTACAATAAACAAAGAACACTTTCTCTAAGCTCTTTTGTGGGAGCTACCAATGCAGAAGGAATTTTAATTTCAGAAGATTCAAGTTCAAATCATGAGTCATTTTCTCAGTTTCAATCATATTCTAGTGTACTTTTTATTGGTTAAAATGAATATTTCTTACTGCAAAAAAAAAAAAAAAAAACTAAGCAGTTGGCACACTGGCTTTCAAGAGCTTAACCCAAACACATCTTGGTACCAACATAAATAAGCCTTGCCCAATTTTGCAATGTCTTTTAAGAAAACAAAATGGCTTATCTTAAAATTCCCTTAGCCATATTATAAATATATCACTTGTCACAAAATCCATGTTACACTATTTTGTTGGCAAAGAACCAGTTCAAATATTTTACATGGGTAGTCCCAACAAGCAAAATTCTCTGCAGGTAGCAAGACATTGACCAGAGCTGCCTGTCAAAGTAGCATCCCAGTCGTGAAACTAAATCTGTCCTCCACATGACCCCTGCTTTGCATCAAGCTATTCAGTGGCTCTCTAGTGCCTTCATAAGAAATTCTAAGCCAATAAGCTCCTCCATGGCCTGAACTCTTCTTTCTTCTTCATTTTTCATCACTTTCTCCATATAGAACTGCTATGTATACCTTTATAATTTTATATCTCATGGTTTTGCTCAAAATGTAGACAGTCCTCCCAATTCTCACCTACGCTTCTGACCTTCCTCACCTCTTCAGCTTGTTGTTGTTGTAAGTTGCCACTGAGCCAATTCCAACTCATGGGGACCCCAAGTGTACAGAGAAGAACTTCTCCATAGCATTTTCAAAGCTATGACCTTTCAGAAGCAGATTGTCAGGCCTTACTTCTGAGGTGCTTCTGGGTGGGTTTGAACCCCCAAACTTTTGGTTAGTAGTCCAGAGCATAACCATTTCGGCCAGCCATGGACTCCTTCTCTTCAGCCTACAAACTCCTATTTATCATTCCTAGCAATGCTCAGCCCAGTAATTCTACTCCTAGATGTAATATACCTAAACGCCTGCCCACACTAAAGCTTGTACATGAATGTTCATAGCAGCATTATTCATAACATCCAAAAAAGTGGAAACAATGCAAGTGTCCCTTAACTGAAGGAACAGTAAACAAAATGTAGTATATTCATACAATGAAATATTATTCAGCAGTAAAAAAAAATGTTCTGATACGTGCTACAACATGGATGAATCGTGAAAACGTTATGCTAAAGTGACAGAATCTGGTCATAAAGGATCACATACTGTATTATTCCATTTGTATGAAATGTCCAGAAGACAAATTGTACAGCTGGAAAGTAGATTGGTGTTTGCCTAGAGCTGATGGGCTTGGGGTGAAATGGGGGACGACCGCTAAACTCAACAGGTGTTCTTTTGGGGGGTGATAATAATATTCTAAACTGATTATGGTGATGGCTGCACAACTCTGTGAAAAATACAAAAAAAAGTTAAATTGTACACTTTAAATAGGTGAATTATATGGTCTGTGAATTATAGCTCCAAAAAGCCGTTACAAAAATCAATGCTCGACCCCGACTCCCTCCCGCTCCCCGTAGGCTGCTGCGCAAGCGCAGACCCAGGCGAGCCTAGCTGAGGGGCACACGAGACAGGGAGGGGCATCGGGCATAGGGCACCAAGGGTTGTCCCTCTTATGTATGCAGGTGTCCACCTCTCTGAGCAGTTAATCCTCGGGGGTGTTGGGCCGCGAACGCCCACCGCCGTAGGAGTTCCCTGAGTCCTGGAAATCTGAGGCGTAGCTATCGTCGCCCCTTAAAGGCGGACGGTCTTCACCTTCAAAACGACTGTTGACGATAATGTAAGTAGATTTTCAGAGTTCTTCACCAAAGGGACAGTGAGGTCCCAACAAGGCACTCAAAGTGCTGAACTTTCCCTCACCCTCCCTGAGAATGCCCAAGAAGCTTCTCCTAAAGGGCAAGCTTGTGCCCACAGAACACAAAGCAAAGCGAAGTTTGGCCTTGGACGTCAGTAGAGGCTTTCAGGACAGTGGTTTGACCGTCACTGTTTTGCTTTAAGTGTCTGAAATACCGTCATTCCTTGAGCTCAAGCCTTATACCCCAGATATTCCCTAGGAAAATTCAATAACAAATACCCAAAGAGGAATGAGGCTTACATCCTAAGTCATTAGTCCCTTGAACTTCTACCTCTCTGGGGAGAAAGAGAGGAATTCAGACTTCCCCTGACACTGGCAGAGCGCTGGTGGTGCAGTGGTTAAGCGTTTGGCTGCTAACCAAAAGGTTGTCTGTTGGAATCCATCAGCTGCTCCTTGGAAACCCTATGGGGCAGTTCTACTCTGCCCTATAGGGTCACTATCAGTCCCAGTTGACGCGACAGCAGTGGGTTTAGCTTGGTTTTTTTTTGGTCTGACGCTGACTGGTTTATAAGTATTGAGATACATCCTTGACCCAGGGCTCAAAAGGTCAATCTCTCTGAGTCCCACTCTTCCAACTCTCTCCACATGAATGCCACTTACTATGTGACCTATTCCAAATTCCTTTTCCTAATTTATCCTTTCCTGCCCCCTATTCCTTCCCTCTCTTCTGCTCCTTCCTTCCCCTTCCCATATATGGACATCTGGGCATGTAGCTCCCCCAAAGTTTATGTTTTTAAATTTTCATTTTCTTACAAAAAAAAAAAAACACAATCCTGAGGAATCGCCACCTTAGGGAAGCTTTCTCTGACATCTTTCTGCATAGCCTTTAACTCCCTCCTCTATCCTTTATAATGAATTTTACCATCAATTTATAACAATAACAGCTGTCATTACTAAGTACTTACAGTGTTCAAGGTTCCATGCCAAGTACTTTATACCCAGTATCTTTTTTAATATTTTCAATAAAAATGTGAGCTAAGTATCATTATCATATCAATTTAACAAATTTTTAACTGTTTTGTCATTCAGTGGGACTGTTCTCAAAAAGAGAAGGTGCACATTTGTGGCCTACAGGTCTAATGTGGGCCATTGAAATTTTTTGGTTTGATCCAAACTCACAGTGTTTTTAAAAACTTTAGTTGACAGTATTTTAAGATCAGGATATTTAAGTTTAAAATACGTTTTACTAGTCTTTCTTGAAAATTGGAGCGCCCAATGAAACATTTGACCAAAGCCTTTTAAACTTGGGAAGTTTGCAGTGGTCCCCACTATTCCATATTGTCTCATATTCAGCTTACTTTATTCATTTATGTTACCTGACTGGCACTTGCAAGCATTAGAGCTTGTGACCAACCACAGCCCCTGGGTAAGTACCACGTCCTATTCATCTGTGCATCCTAAACCTAACCTGTTGCCGTGGAGTCGATTCCGACGCATAGCGACCCTACAGGACAGAGTAGAACTGCCCCATTGAGTTCCCAAGGAGTGCCTGGTGAATTCAAACTGCCGACCCTTTGGCCAGCAGCCATAGCACTTAACCACTACACCACCGGGGTTTCCTTTGCATTCCTAGCACCTGTAAAACCCCAAACCAAACCTATTGCCATCGAGTCAATTCTGACTTATAGCAACCCTGTAGGACAGAGTAGGATGCCCCATAGGATTTCCAAGGAGCAGCTGGTGGGTTAGAACTGCCAGCCTTTTTTGATTAGCACCTGAGCTCTTAACACTGCACCACCAGGGCTCCAACACCTGCAAAGCACCTGATAAATAGCATGGACACAATAAATAACCCTGAACTGGTACCTCTCCAATATTATAAGTGAGTTGTGTTCTGGGGCATGTTGCTGACCCATTTTTTTTCTTTTTACCACCTAATAAATCCCCAAAGGTGACATCTTTGCTTTGTTAAAAAGCAAAGATGTCACCTCGAAGACTATGGTGCGCCTGACCAAGGCATAGTGTTTTCAGTCACCTCATATGAATACGAAAGCTGGACAATGAATAAGGAAGACCCAGAAGAATCAATGCCTTTGAATTATGGTGTTGGTGAAGAATATTCAATATACCATGGACTGCTAAAAGAACTAACAAATCTGTCTCGGAAGAAGTATAGCCAGAATCCTCCTTAGAAGCAAGGATGGCGAGATTTCGTCTCACATACTTTGGATATGTTATCAGGAGGTATCAGTCCCTGAAGAAGGACATCACGCTTGGTAAAGTAGAACGTCAGAGAAAAAGAGGAAGACCGTTGACAAGATAGATTGCCACAGTATCTGCAACAATGGGCTCAAGCATAACAATGATTGTGAGCATGGCACAGGACCGGGCAATGTTTTGTGCTTTCGTATATTATAAAAAATAAATTTTTTTTTTTCTATATGGGATCACTGTGAGTCAGAACCTACTTGACAGCAACAAATCCCCAGAGCATGGCTTTGCATTGGGCCCCTGTGAAATCATTTCAGTAAGCATCCATCAAACCCTAGCCTTCCGGTAAAATGAAGGGGTGTAAGATCATCTCCTTTACTCACAAAATCATTAGCAAATGGCACCAAAAATAATTAACCAAATGCTAAATTAGGTGTACAGATTATAGAGTTGGATCCCAAAATTAGATTCAAGTTTAGTAAGCTTTAAATAAAGTACATGTATGTGAACAATAAAACATTACTAATCTGGTCTCTATTATTTTGATTATTTAATCTGGACCAGTCTGATCTAATGAGTTTTCTATAAGGGTAGATTTTAATAGTATACATGAAATTTGCAGGGGGTAAGTTTAACCTGCTTAGCAGTAAAAAAAAAAAAAAAAAAACAAGAACTTGAGGGTTTCACTGAATCTGTTTATGGGTTATGTGCAAATTGTATTGATTAACATGAATACTCAATTACTTGAAATAGATACAGTAAGACCTCTTGAAGCATTTTATTGGCAGCTGGTACTGACTTAGTGAAAGAAATTTTCTTGAAAGAAATGCCGGGTTATTTCCTTAATGCTTCTCTAAGTTCAACATTTTTACTAATTCACTGATGGTTCACAATTGAAATTACACATATGGAGTTATTTTAATCATGTGACTTATTATACGGTACACACATGTAAGCGAAATCCTTAATCTACCGATAATGTTTTTAGTTAAGTTTATCTTTTTAACTTAAAAAAAATTCATGCTCATTATAGAAAATTAGGAGAAGAAAAAATTAAATTTCTCACAGTCTCAACCACTCACAGATAAACATTTAGCATTTTTGTATCTCGTCGCCTTTCTATGCATATTTTTGCATAATTTTAATCATGAAGTAAATCATTTTTGTATGCTGCTTTCCACTTAAAATTATAGCTTGTATTTTTTTAATGGCTGCATAATATTACATTGTATGTACGTACTCTACTGGTCTTGCCCCATCTGGAGCGAGGGAGAATGAAGAAAACCAAAGACACAAGGGAAAGATTAGACCAAAGGACTAATGGACCACGACTACCACAGCCTCCACTAGACTGAGTCCAGCACAACTAGATGGTGCCTGGCAACCACCACTGACTGCTCTGACAGAGATCACAATAAAGGGTCCCAGACAGAGCTGGAAAAAAATGTACAAGAAAATCCTAACTCACACATACAGAAAAAAAAAAATGGGTTTACTAGTCTGACAGAGACTGGAGAAACCCCCAGGGTATGGCCCCCGGACACCCTTATAGCTCAGTAATGAAGTCACTCCTGAGTTTCACCCTTCAGCCAGACTAGAGAGGCCCATAAAATGAGACTAAATGGGCACACCAGCCCTGGGGCAAGGATGAGAAGGCAGAAGGAGACAGGAAAGCTGGTAATGGGGAACCCAAGGTCGAGAAGGGCAGAGTGTTGACATGTCGTGGGGTTGGCAACCAATGTCACAAAACAGTGTGTATGTTAATTGTTAAATGAGAAACTAGTTTACTCTGTAAACCTTCATCTAAAGTGCAATAAAATGAAGGGGAGACGAGACACAGAAACAGTCACACAAGGGGAAGACAGACATGGTATGAAGAAGAATCTACAAGGCAAGGAATGCCAAGAGACACCTGGGGCTACCAGAAGCTGAGACAAGGACGGATCCTACTCTAGAACCTACAGAAAGAGCTTGGCCCTGCTGGAGCCCTGAATTCAGACTCCCAGTTTCCAGAACATTGGGACAATAAATTTCTGTTCTTTAAAGTCACCCACTCTGTGGTATTTTGTGGTTACAACAGCCCTAGGAAACTAAGACAGATGTGCTTCATGCTGCAGCACTCGCATTGTGCTCCTGTTCATGTAACCACCTCTATTCTGCCTCTCTGTGCCCCCGTTCCCTTTAGTCATATAGCACACCTGCCTGTTCCACAGTAATCCCTGTTGGACCTGTGTATTCCACGAAGGAGCTAATTGCTTGAGCCATATTTAGGAAGGAGTAGCCCTCATGGCACAAATGGTTAAGCACTCAGCTGCTAACCAAGAGGTTGGCAGTTTGAACCCACCTGCTGGCTCTGCAGGAGAAAGACCTGGCAGTCTGCTTCCATGAAGATTGTAGCCAAGAAAACCCTATGGGGCAGTTCTGCTTTGTCACATGGGGTTACTATGAGTCAGAATCAACTCAGCAGCACCCGACAACAACAACAGCTAAAAGGGAAGTTGTGCTCTTCCTAGAGAGGATATGCATCTACAGTATTTCCCGTTGGCTTCAAGGCCAATGGCCTTGGAGTGGCTAAGGACTTCCTGGGTCCCTTGAATCTTACCACTTAGGAGACTGCCAGCCTGTTGTGGAAGAATTAGTTTTAATGGCCTTTATTTATTTTTCCTGTTGTAAAAGTAATATGTGTTCTTTATTAAAAAGCTGGAAGTCATCATCTCCAAAAGTGAAAAGAAAGAACCAAGTGTCCCAGGATTGCATCACCCAGATTGTGCATCACCTAGGCTCTCATCTTGAGCTTCTATAGCGTCAGCAGCCCACAGGAAGAAGCTGGATTCCACCTAGCCCTCTTTGATTAACTCCCAGAAACTTATGCTCAACCAGGCTACCAGAACTAGAACCAGAAAAGGCAGTTTTATCACATGTAAGCTCAGAGGGCTTTCAGCAGCTCAGCCCAGCCAGTTCCTTCCCATTCTCAGTTAGAAGATAGCACACTTCCTGTATGTGTTCAGAATCCAGTGGTATTTCCTAGAATTCAACTACCTTTCTCTCTGAACAGAGGAAGGGACGTTTGGAAATCCAGGCTCCCCAGACATTTATTGGCATAAATGTCTTTGAAATGTTTTTCTTGAGTATAATTAGCAAGTACCTTCCGTTTTACTTCTGGTTTTTATACTGCTGGCCAGACATTTGACTCAGATTAAGTTTCTGACCTTTTCTTATGCAACTTAGTTTTCCTTGGACTTGCACAGCGTGCAAACTAATTTGTCCTTGGGAGACAGTATGGTGCAGTGGCTAAGGGTGTGGGCCTTAACAACAGTTCACTGTGTGAGTGCAGCTGTGGCAAAACAGACGCTTTTGTCCATGGCTGGTAGGGATGATAAATGGCAGCGATGATAAACGCCTTTGGAAGGCAATTTGTCAATATCTGTCAAAATCACAAATGTATATATCCTTCCATTTAGCAATAACACTTCTGGGCGAGACCTGAGCACATGTACATGATACTTAACTGCAGCATTTTTTTATAATAAAATGTTTTCAAACAACCAATGTGTGCATCAGTAGGAGACTTGCTAAATAAACTATAGTGCCATCACATAGCGGAATACTACACAGACGTTAGAAAATGATGTGGTAGATATGTAACACTACAAAGAGAAGATATATAATGCACATTATATATTTATAAAATATAATGCACATTTTATAATATATGTAATCCACATCTTCTTTTAGGGAAAAAAAAGTTGCCATCGAGCCTACTCTGACTCGTGGAAACTGCATGTATATCAGAATAGAACTGTGCTCCATAGGGTTTTCAGTGACCCATTTTTTGGAAGTAGATCACCAGGCCTTTGTTTTGAGGCACCTATACATGGATTCGAACCTCCAACCTTTGGGTTAGCAGCCGAGTGTGTTAATCTTTTGTACCATCCAAAGACTCCTCTTTTATAATATGTGATATATATTATACTTTTATAATGTATTTTCTTTATATATGATATATAAGAAAGCTAAAAGTAGAGGTTAAGAACAGACTCTGGAGCCAAATGACCAAGTTTGAAACTTGCATCCACCACTTACTAGCTGTATGATCTTGAACAAGTCACTTCACCTCTCTGTGTCTCAGTGTAATCACCTAAAAGATAGATATAATAATACTACTTAACTCATACGTTTGACAAGAAATTAAATGAGCTAACATGCATGAAGTGCTTAGAACTGGGTTTGGCACACAGCAAAGTACCATGTAAGTGTTAGTTATTATTATATATTATTAAGTGAAAAGAACGGAGTGTGAAAGTGTATGATATGCTACCTTTTGTGGAAAAAGAGAAAATAAGAACTTGTGTGTTTATTTGTTCTTCTTTGCACACTGAAGCACTGGAAAAATATATGAGAATCTAATGAGAGTGGTAGACTATGGGGGAGAAATAGGGGGTTGGGAGGCAGCAGGCAGATGAGAGCAAACTTTTTAATTGCATACCTCTGGGTGTCTTTTTTATTTTTTCGAACCATATGAATTTAATGCCTGTGTGTGTATGTGTGTTTTTTTTGTTTGTTTGTTTTGTTTTTCAGTAAAAGAGTATGGGCCTTGGATTCAGGGTAAGTCTGAACTTTGGCTCTGCTTTTCACTTGCTGCAAGGCCTGGCATAAAGTCTATAATTTTTCTAAGCCTCAGATTCCTCCGTCCATAAAAATAGAAACCACAGTAATTGCAGTGTACAAGTAAAGTGTTTGGCATGGTACTGGCCCATGGTATGTGCTCAGAAAGTGTTAGAGTACATACTTACTCTTGACTTTAACTTTTTTGCAGGTGTCCCAAAGACACTGATTCTTCAGCTGTCCTTATTTCAGGACATGGGACAAGATTATCTCTGGATGGAGTAGAAAGGGTTCATGGAATAGGAAGGACGGACTTTGCAGTGAACATAGATTCAAATCTCAGCTAAGTCAGTTCACACTAACAGCATAGACTTGTGCAAGTGATATCAGCCCTCTGAGCCTCAGTTTCCCCCTTTTTAAAGTAGAGATGATGACAATATTAAATAACAACCACCTTGTATGGGTGTTGTAACATTTGTAAAGTGCCCAGGACAGAGTAGACAGTTTATGGGCATTATTATGAAGCAGAGGAAAAGAGGAGCTGGGAGACAAGGCGGTACAGCTCCTATTCCCAGCTCTTTCTCATCTCTTCCAATGTTTGAGGCTGTTCGCTTTACTAACTGAAAACTGGTTAGTGAGTCTTGGCCTTGTTAAGCCTTCTGTGGAACACAGAGCATCAGGTTTAAGGGGCATATTATCGAATTTAAAATCAGTTGTGGTCAAGTCGGAGCGCTGGTGACAGTGGTTAAGAGCTCGACTGCTAACCAAAAGTTTGGCAGTTCAAGTCTACCAGCTACTCCTTGGAAACCCTATGGGGCAGTTCTCTTCTGTCTGGTAGGGTTGCTATGAGTCGGAATCGACATGATGGCAGTGGGTTTGTTCGTTAGTTTGTTTTGTGGTCAAGTCGACTCTGACCCATGGCAACCCCATGTGTGTCACAGTAGGTTTTCAGTGGCTGATTTTTTGGAAGTAGATCACCAGACCTTTCTTCTGAGGTGCTCCTGGCTGGACCCTAACCTCCAACCTTTTGGTTAGCAGCCAAGCGCTTTAACTGCTTGCAGCACCCAGGGACTGCATCCTCATGTTTAAGGGTGCCAAATAGACCAATTTCTGAGCAGGTCACCAGTCAGGAAAGACACTGCATGATGAGCTAAACAAGGACAACAGCAACTCTTGGAGCACTCAAGTACCAGACATTGTTCCTGCCACTAAGGATACAGCCACAAACAAGACAAACAGTGCTGCTGTTCTCATAATATTTACATTCCAGTGGAGGTGAGACGACCCCAAACAAATGAGCACAGAGAAATACGACAGTGTTTATGGGATGTCTCCTAAGTGAGACGGTCACGAGGGAGCTCGGGTAGTTGGTTTGGGTTTTGAATGTGCTGGTTTCTCACTTAAAATTTTTTAGTCTCAGTTTTGAAAAACTAAGGACCTTAGACACATTTTTCATCTGATGAAGAGAAATCACATTAAAGTTCAGCCTCTCACAAGGACCTGTTCTCTCAGTTGGCATAGTAGCAATTGGCTAGAAGATCACTGAAGTCCTCTCCAGCCTCTACGCTCTGGGACCCCATTGCTCAATTAGCCATTAACCATAATATTGCTCCAATGTCATTGCAGAATTAACCATAATGTCAATTTTATGTCTTTGCAGACTTTTATCTTCTAAAACTACGTGTGGCTCTGTGTTTTATGGAGTCAAGTTTTTACTATTCTGGAAGCAAGAGGTCACATTTTTGGCAAGAGGTGGATAAGCAAAACCCTATGTGTGGGTAACTAAATAGTAATCACAAAGTACCTCTTATTATGAGCCCAGGATGGTTCCCAGATTATAAAATATATAGCTTTAAATGCATGATTCTTTTGAGAAATGCAGGAAAATAAAATAAATCTTCTCTTTTATTTACAAGTGCAGGGAAAATGGAATTTTATGTAAATAGCTGCAGGTCGTGATTTCATGATATTACACCCCAAACCCTTACAAATTTTGGAGTTCTCCAAATGGGCTATAAGCAGAGGTTCAGCATCTTTGCAAATTCTGTTCCCTTTCTCTGGAGTACCCTCTTCCTTCCTCCCCATCCCCATGCCACTTGTACCTAATTCACCTGAACAATTTCTGATTTTCCTTCTATTACAACAAAGACATCCCTTGTTCCGGGAAGCCTTCCTTGATCTCCTCAAGACTGGGATAGTTGCCTCTCTTTTGTACTCTGTTAGTAACCTGAGTCTTTGTCAAACTATTTAAATAATCTTTACCACATTATCTAGATAAAGTTCCTTTTTACTCTTGACCTTCAGATGCACAGAATCTGTTGAAAAACAATGCTTGGTTTGTAACATACTACCATAATTGGCCTATACTTGGTCCTGTTTTATAAGCATTATTTAACTGTTTATTTATAACAGCACTGCCTAATAGAAATATAATGCAAGCCACATATATAACTTTATATTTTCCAGTGGCCCTATTTAAAAAGTGAAATTAATTTAAAAAATATATTAATTAAATAACTATATTAATAATATTTTAACTCAAATACAAAATGTTATCACTTCACCATATAAGCAATATAAGAATTATTAACGAGATGTTTACATTCTTTTTTCCATAGTAAGCCTTCAAAATCTGATAGGTGTTTTATGTTTACTGCATATTTCACTTAAGTCTAGGCACATTTCGAGTGGTCGGTAGTTACATGTGACTATCGTATTGGGCAATACAGATATATAATATAACCAATTCCCATGAACCCACTCCCCAAAACAAGGGCTAAATTGCCAATAATTTATATCTGCCTGTGGACTCTTCCCTCATCCTGCTTCTTGCCTGCATGTCTGCCTCCTCAGTTGGATTCTGAGTTCCCAGGATGTGTGTGTCTCATTGTCTTACCATGATCACCAGAACTGCAGAGGTACCTGAGACCTTTCTAGGTCAAAACTATTTTTATTATAACATTAAGGCATTATTTGCCTTTTTAACTGTGTTGACATTTGCACAAGTTGCAAAAGTAATGGTGTGTAAAACTGCTGGTAGCCCTAGCACAAATCGAGGCAGTGGCACCGAACTGTACTAGCAGTCTTTACAGTTTTCAATGTGATGCACTGTTGGTTTAAAACAAAAAAATGTCCATGATGAAGCAGTAAAATTTATTAATTTTGTGAAATCTTAACCCTTGAATACTTGTCTTTTTAGTATTCTGTGTGATAAATGGAAGCATACCTAAAGTACTCCACTCCACACCAAAGCACAATGGTTATCCAAGAAAGGCACTTGTGCAGTTGTTTGAGCTGTGAACTGAACTTGACAGTTTTATCATGTAATACCATTTTTTACTTGAAAGAACAACTGACAAACTATGGCTCCTCAGACTTGGGAATTTAGCAGACATTTTCTGAAAAATAAAGCGAGCCCAACACTTCAACGAAAACAACTGACAACGTGTGTTGCCAATGGTAAAAATTTGAGCTTCCAAGTAAAAACTCAAATTTTGGAAAGTTTGCATCCACCACTATAAATTTCACAGCTACACAATACCTAGAGACTTTTCTGATGAGATCAGTGGTGATATTAACAAACGTGATTTTGTTGTTATTGTATAAAGAAGAGACAAAATTTGGCAGATATGTTGTCTTAGTCATCTAGTGCTGCCATAACAGAAATACCACAAGTGGATGGCTTTAACAAAGAAAAATTTATTTTCTCACAGTCTAGTAGGTTACAAGTCCAAATTCAGGGCATCGGCTCCAGGGAAACGCTTTCTTTCTCTGTCGGCCATCTTATCCATGTTCCCCCAAATGAGGAGCTTCTTCACGCAGGGATCCAGGGTCTAAAGGACGCTCTGCTCCTGGTGCTTCTTTCTTGGTGGTATGAGGTCCCCAACTCTCTGCTTGCTTCCCTTTCATCTTATGAGAGATAAAAGGTGGTGTAGGCCATACCCCAGGGAAACTCCCTTTACCTTGGATAAGGGAGGTGACCTGAGTGAGGGTGGTGTTACAGTCCCACCCTAATCCTCTCAACGTAAAATTACAATCACAAAATGGAGGACAACCATACAGTACTGGGAATCATGGCCTAACCAAGTTGATACATTTTGGGGGGGACATAATTCAATCCATGACATATGTATAACTCAGGAAACCAGTATCTTCCAAATGACAGTGTGTGGTGTTACAAAATCATGAAATACCTATTCAAAGTGCAAAACAGACCACGAATTTTAATGTAGCAGAGAGCAGAAAGTTCATTGATACGGTTTCAAATTCTACGTGGCGGCTAACCTTTAAGAAACTACCACTAATTAAGTTTTGATATACTATCAAAAAAGATCTCTCTCCCTGAGGACTAAGGTGTGCCTGACCCAAGCCGTGGTGTTTTCAGTCGCCTTATATGCATGTGAAAGCTGGACTATGAATAAGAAAGACTAAAGAAGAATTGATGCCTTTGGATTGTGGTGTTGATGAAGAATATTGAATATACTGTGGACTGCCAAAAGAATGAACAAATCTGTCTTGGAAGAAGTCAAACCAGAGTGCTTTTTGAAAGCAAGGATGTTCAGACTGCATCTCACATACTTTAGACATGTTGTCAGGAGATATCAGTCCCTGGAGAAGGGCATCATGCTTGGTAAAGTAGAGGGTCAGCAAAAAAAGAGGAAGACCCTGAACCAGATGGATTGACACAGTGGCTGCAACAACGGGCTCAAGCATAGCAACAATTGTGAGGATGGCACAGGACTGGGCAGTGTTTCATTCTGTTGTACATAGGGTTGCTATGAGTGGGAACCGACTCAACGGCACCTAACGACAACAACAACATCAAAAACGATTACCCAAGATTATTTGAAAGGGCTACTAAAATGCCCCATCCTTTTCCAATTACATATGCTTATTTTTTCTTCATGTACTTCAATCAGAAAAAGTATTGTAACAAATTGACTGCAAAAGCAGATATGAGAATCCAGCTGCCTTCTCTTAGGCCAGACATTAAAGAGTTTGCAAAGATGTGAAACAATGACACTAATTTTTTTAATATAGCTATTTTTCATAAAACATGTTAATCATGTTACTATAAAATAGGGCTATTGTTGCTTTTAAACAAATTAATATTTTTAAATTTCTTCTGTTTTAATTTCTAATCCAATAAATATTGATAGATATAAACCCACATAAATAGAAGCTCTTTGGGGGTCAGTAATTTTTTAGAGTGTAACGCACTTCCTCGCGAATGATGAGTTATCATAATACGTTTACTACCATCTTAACCGGGTGATCCAGTTAGCATCACCAGTGATGGGACATACCAGTGTCGTGTGCCTGTTAATGTGACGCACGGAGAAAGACACATCACTTCTATGGGATTCCGAACAGAGATGCACAGCCTGAGTCTAATCCTGAAGAAACATCAAACAAACCCAAATCAAGGGGTATTCTTCCAAATATTTTGCTTGTACTTTTCAAAAATGTCCACGTCAAGAAACAATTTCAATTTAAAGGAAACTAATGAGACATGACAACTGAAAGCCACATAGCATGTGAGATTTTCTTTTGCTATAAAAATAATGTTAATGGCAATTGGAAAAATCTGAATAAGGTCTGTAGATTAAAAAATGGTATGTAATTTTCTGATGTTGATAATTGTATAGTGGTTATGTAAAAGAATGTCATTCTTAGGAAATATACACTGAATGGGATGAAAGATTTCATTTCTGCAACTGTCTCTCAGATCGCTCAGAAAACAATACGAGAGAGAATAAAGCAAATGTGGTAAAATGTTAACATTTGGTGAATCTGGAAGAAGAGTATTCAGAAACTCTTTGGATTATCCCTACAACTTTTTGGTTAAACCAAAACCAAACCCGTTGCCATCGTGTTGATTCTGATTCATAGTAACCCTGTAGAGCCATGTCAAAGACAAAGTTTACTAAATGAATAGACAAATGAATCCTTTTCTAGATAATCCACCTTCTTGGACTTCTAGATTTAGGCCTGAGTGCTAGAAGGATCAAATGAAGGAAAAAGAAGTGTCTCTTAATAGTTATTATTATTGTATCTGTATATTGCATTAACAGTATGAACTAAAAGTGCCTCCAGAGTTTGTCTCACCTTGTAATTTATCCTTTCATTTGAGCTACAAGGACTTTCTACCAGGGCTTTGAGCTGGTTGGAACTGGTTTAATCATAGCCAACAAAGTAAAACTAGAATAGACCCCAAATTTTAAAATTTGGGTGATCCGGATCCATAACTGGTATGGGAAAAATTATGGTTCAAAGCCCTAGAATGGGAAACTCAAAAGAGGCATAGTGAGCCCGTTCAGGAGCCTGATGCATAACATTGGATTATTGGCAGGACTGTGGGGAGCAAAACACATTCTAAGCTGCATGGTCAGCCGCTATCTTTGAGAGGGGCACCGCGTGCCAACTCTGTGCAAAATCAAACAGGCAAGAGATTTGGTTGCTATGCAACATGTGTGCTGCCCTTGTTTCCTGAAAGGGAAATTAAGTTGCTAACATGGCTTCAACCCGTAATTTTTCCCATTCTGCATATGGTTATAGTTCACCCAAATTTTTTAAATTTTTAGAATTTGGGTCTGCCTCAGACCTTCTGTTAGCCCAAGACAGGAACCATTCCTGAAGCTAACTCTTCAGACAGGGATTGGATTGGACTGTAAGACAGAAAATGATACTGGTGAGGAGTGGTCTTCTTGGATCAGGTAGACACATGAGACTATGTGTGCAGCTCCTGTCTGGAGGAGAGATGTGAAGGCCAAGGGGGACAGAAGATGCCTGAATGGACACGGAAGTACAGGGTGGAGAGAAGGAGGGTACTGTCTCATTAAGGGGAGAGCAACTAGGAGTGTATAAAAAAAACCAAACCCAGTGCCATCGAGTCGATTCTGACTCATAGCGACCCTATAGTATATAGCAAGGTATAAGGTTTTTTATGAGAGACTGACTTATTTATAAACTTTCACTTAAAGCATAATAAAAATATTAAAAAAAAAAAATTGGGGTCTGTTCCGGTATCACTTCTTCAGCCATGGTTGAACCAGAAAGAATCAGTTCAAAGCTCTGCTTTCTACCCTTCAAATGTGGATTTTCATTACATGAAGGACTAACCTTCAAATTATTTTATTTCACTTTTGATGTGGGGGAAGGATGATCATTTGGCAGCTTCTAACACTGAACCTGAAGAGAAAAATGTAATTATAAAATTACTCTGGAAGACGTTAATGTTGTATCTAAGTCAGATCTTAGCTCTGTAGGGCAGTTTGTAGGGAATGTTAACATAGCTGCTTCTGAATTTGAGCAGGCTCTTGATAGCTGGCAGAGGTAGAGGGGCACTGTATCAGTGATTCTTCTGTCCACCTCTCTGGCCTTAAAGTGCATCATGCGCCGCCTGACTGCTAGGACAGTGAAAAAGGAGCCTGGACCTTCTAGGGCTGGCTAGAAATATGTGTGGTTAACCGTCCAGCCTTGGGTATAATTAGAAGCAGATCATGGGAGTGAGCAAGTGACTCAGGGCTTTTTTTAAACAACATTCCCTCTGTCTTTTCATAACATTTCAATTCTGCAAAGGTAGTCTCATCAGCCTCCCTCTAGTGGTCCTGTGTAAGATCCCCTTGGTCAGAGCAGCAGTTGTGTTTATGACTGCGGCTTTAAATAAATAAATAAATAAATAAACCAATTATTTTTTTTCCCTGTAAAGGAAGGGGCCGTGAGCACTGATTTCTTCCTTTTCTTTTTTTTTTCATTTAACCTTTTTGTTGTTGTTTCTGATAATGTACACAGCAAAACATACAACAGTTCAACAGTTTCTACATGTACAATTTAGTTACATTGGTTAAATTATTCAAGTTGTACAACCATTCTCAGCCTCCTTTTCCGAGTTGTTCCACTCCATTAGCATAAACTCACTGCCTCCTAAGGTTCCTCTCTAATCTTTCGAGTTGCTGTTATCAGTTTGATCCTTTACAGATAGTCTTAAAAGAGCATAATGCTCAAAGTAGACATTCTTTACTAGTTAAGCTAAATTACTGTTAGGTTTTAAGAAGACTTCAGGGAATATTTTTGGTTTAAGGATTATCTCAGGGCAATAGCTTCAGAGGAGATTCCTTTTTTTTTTGAGATCAAGAACCTTAAAATTAGTTCACCTAACCTGGGTGAGGAAAACCTGGTGACGTAGTGGTTAAGACCTACAGCTGCTGACCAAAGGGTCAGTGTTGAAATCCACCAGGTGCTCCTTGGAAACCCTGTGGGGCAGCTCTGCTCTGTCCTATAGGGTCACTATGAGTTGGAATCGACTCGACGGCAATGAGGGATATGATTTTTTTTTTTTTTTTAACCTGAGTGAAGGACATTATAATCTAGAGAAGTTAAGAAAATTTCCCAAGGTCACAGAGCAAATTAAGGCTAAGCTAGGACAGGAATGTCAGAGTTGGTGCCACTCCAGTGCCCCTTCCAGGATGCCTTGAGAGTGAATACATGGACTTCCCAAAAAACCAGACCGGCCGATGTGTGTCAGAATAGAGTCATGCTCCATGTGGTTTTCAATGTCTAATTTTTTTGGAGGTAGATTGCCAAACCTTTCTTCTGAGGGCCCTCTGGGCAGACTTGAACCTCCAACCTTTTGATTAGTAGTCAAACACATTAATTGTTTGTACCACTCAGGGACAACCCGATATACTGAGAATTCCCAAAGCCATATTTTGTATAAAATGCAAAGCCCTTGCTGTGCACCACCTGCAGAGCCCCGCATACCCCACTCAGTTCCTTCCCTAACACCCCGCCCATACACACATTTTCCCCGACTCTCCAGGCTTCAGCCACCCTGCTTTGCTAGAAGCTTCCTATAAATATCTCACTTGATCTCCACAACATCCCTGTGAAATAGATTTTTCTCCTTTCTAGAAATCAGGAAATTGAGTCCATAAAGATAAAGTAATTTCTTTAAAATTACTATTGGTCTCTACTCATCCAGAGCAAAAAGGCAAAAAAAGGGGACCAAAGACTGAAAGAAGAAGCTAGTCTACAGAACAAATAGTGTACACAAACCACAGCCTCATCTACCGTAAGACCAGAAGAACTAGATGGTCCCCAGCCACAGTAGATGGACCCTGATAGAATGGGATTAAAATGTGGAACAAAACCTCAAATTCCTAATAAAAAAAAAGAAAACCAGACCTAGGACTGGTCGAGACTGGAGTGCTCACCAAGACTATTGCCCTGAGATACTTGTCAAACCTTGAACTGAAAATACTCCTGATGTCACTTTGTAGCTATATAACAAATTGGCTCCAAAAATAATGGATATCACCCATAAATATTGTGCTCCTTTTAAAAATCACCTACATGAGATCAAACGGTTAACAATTACTTTAAAACAAAGATGAGAATGTAAGCGAGCAGGGAAAATACATTAATGGAAATGGAACAACCAGAAGGGAAATAATGAGAATGTTTACGCATTGTGAAGAATGTAGCCAATGTCAGTGAACAACTTTTATAGAAATTGTTGAATGGAACCTAAACTGCTGTGTAAACCTTCATTGAAAACACAATAAAATATTATTTAAAAAAAAAAGATTAAGTAATCTCACATGGTCAGCCAGGTGCCAGTCTTAGAGGTGAGGTTTGAACCCAGGGAGTCTGACTCCAAGGCCCTTCCACCACGCTACTTTGGAGTCTGGTGGGCTGCCCTGCTTCTGCAGTTCATGCTTATTTTGTTGTCGTTAACTTCTATCGAGTCAGCTCCCAATCATGGCAACCCGGTGTGGCTGTGCCGTCCCCATGGTTGGTTGGGAACTGGACCATTGTGATCCATAGAGCTTTCACTGGCAAATTTTTGGAAGTGGATTGACAGGCCTTTCCTCCTGATCTACCTTAGTCTAGAAGCTGTGCTGAAACGTGTTCAGTATCACAGCAACACACAAGCCTCCACCAACAGACAGGTGCTGGCTGCCTGTGAGGTGCATGGGCTGGGAATTAAGCGGCCTCCCTACGCCCCTCATAAACCAAAAAAAAAAAAAAAAAAAGTTTCTGTAGAGTTAATTCTGACTCACGGCAACCCTATAGGACAGAGTAGAACTGCCCCATAGGGTTTCCTAGGAGCCGCTGGTAGATTTGAACTGCTGACCTTTTGGTTAGCAGCCAAACGTTTAACACTGTGCCATGCCACTTATAGAAGGTGAGAATTCTACCACTGAACCACCACTGCCCTCCTTCATGCTTATACATGGGACCCAATTAACTATCCTTCACTTACTAAGTCCTACTGTGGACACTGCAGGGATACACGGAGACCCAGTATCCATACCTGTTCTCCAGGATTTACTCATTTAATTGGAAAGAGAAGGTACAAAGTCAGAAAGGGGTTACCCTTGTTGAGGAGGAGACTGAAAGAAAGTGTGAAGGGGCTTCTGAGGGCTAGTAATGTTTCGTGATCTGGGTGCTGGCAACAGAGTGTGTGAAACAGTTTGTGAAAATTCATTGCTGTACACATGTGATTTGTGCACTTTATGTGTATATTTCAAAAAAGGTTTAAAATAAAGTCATAAAGTCAGGATTTGGGGTAATGTAGGGGCTGCAAGAGGCCACAAGGCAGCCTCCCCCACAGCACGTGATTTCTGGACCATTCCTTGGCCTTCTGATTAGTTGCATGGCTAGGAGCTATGAGGTGAGTGGCTGAGGGGATGAGATTTTTTCTGGGTCTTTAGCATCAAAAGTTCTAAAGTGAGCCCAACTCAGATTCAACGTGGCTGTGAAGCATAGAGTTAAACAAAAGTTTTAAATAACATTCTAAAATGTTGCCAGTAGGGCTAATTCAAAAGAAAAAAAAAATCTACCATCAAATAAGCTTGGAAAATGTTGGGCTAAACAAATTTAATCTCTTTTCTTTACCACAGGACTTGTCATAGCCTTTAACATACTAATGTGAACTGCGAGTCTCTAAGAGGGAACTATATATTTTTTCTCAGACTTATTTTACCATTGAATATTTGGAGTAATTTTGTTTTGTTTAACACCAATGTCAAAATTAATGTTCTAAGGAACAAATATTGGGCAGTGAGTGCTATTCTAGAATCCTGATTTATAGATTTAGTTCACCAAGGATCGT
Source organism: Loxodonta africana (assembly GCF_030014295.1). Lineage (NCBI taxonomy): Eukaryota > Metazoa > Chordata > Mammalia > Proboscidea > Elephantidae > Loxodonta > Loxodonta africana. Next base: position 58,476,292 of record NC_087357.1, on the reverse strand, counting down.
GGATACCCAACCCAGTGCCGTTGAGTCGATTCCGACTCATACCAACCCTATAGGACAGAGTAGATCTGCCCCATAGAGTTTCCAAGGAGGGAAAGTCATATTGCAAAGCAAAGCGTTCCTTGAGTGTTTTCCTGGTTACTCCCAGTGTCCCTCAACAATCCGGGAGAGTTTGTTCAAAGAACCAAATAATTTCTCCCATTCGCTCAGTGTCTGAATAAATGGTAGGGAGCAGAGAACAGTTGGGGAGGAGAGGAGGGTTGAGGTACAAAAAGGAAAAATTATAGTCACTTGACTTCCAAGTTATCCTGAAAAATCTCTTCATAAATGAAGACTTCTTTGGTTACAATTAATTGAAATCACCAGGGTGCTTTGTTTGAACAAGATGATCATTTACTATGAGGATACAGGACCCCAAGGGTGGATGACTCTGGGCCTCAAGAACAAATCAGAGCCAGAGGCCTGAATGCCATGATGACTCCCTGTCCATCACTGCTCCTGAGTATCCCCTTCATCCTTCTCTCTCCCTTTATTTGCCTGTTGGTGCACAAGATGAAAATACAGTGAACAACAGTTCCAGAGTTTGCGTGTGAGAGTTGAGTCTGGAGACTCAACTGACCCAGTTGCAAATTCCTCAGGTTATTAGTTTCCTAAGGCTGCCATAACAATTTACCATAACCTGGGTGGCTTAAAATAATAGAAATGTATTCTCTTACAGTCCTGACAGAAATTCTGAAATCAAGGTGTCAGCAGGGCCATGCTCCCTCCAAAGACTCTAGGGAAGAATCCTCCCTTGCCTCTTCCAGCTCCTGGTGGCCCCAGGCGTTCCTTGGCTTGTGGCAGCGTAACTCCAATCTCTGCCCACTTCCATCTTCACATGGCCTTGTTGTCTGTATGTCTCTCTGTGAACTCACCTCTTATAAGGATGCCAGTCATTGGATTTAGGGTCCACTCTAAATCCAGGCTGATTTTATCTTGAGATACTTAACTAGTTACACCTGAAAATAACCTGTTTACAAATATGGTCACTTCCTGAGCTTCCAGCTAGACATGAATTTGGGGAAAGGATGCTATTCAACCCACTAGTCAGGAAGGAATTTTGGTCAGGCCACAAGCCGCACATGAGGTCAGTGGATAGGTCACATTGTATACCATTTACACTTGAACCATGTGGAGGAGAGATGCATTATGGGCATTCCCATAAAGGTGGGGAGATGAGCAGACCATCTCATAGACATCTGTTCAAATCCAAGCACTTACTGGCTGTGTGGGTGCTTTTTAAAAGCACTTCCTTGCCTTCTATGTGAATAATAAATATCATTGTCTTACATGACGCAGGAACTTTCCCTTCCTGAGGATGGTGACCCAGAACACGAGCTCTCCTCTGCTGAGCTGAGCTAATAGGGAGGGGACACTGCTACCAGTGCTGGCCGTCTCTGAGACGTATTTTACCCAAGTCACACGAGAGAAGCCTACATTTTTGGAAATATTTATTTCTGTGCTCTAGAATTTGAATCCATGAAGGGAAATTTGGTTAAGTAACAGCATGTGTTTTTTGGAAACCGGTTTATTTGAGCTTCGCTGAGCTGGATTTCAGTTGTCTTCAGCTATTACGTCCTCCATATTTAATGCCATTGTTTTGAAAATGGATTGACTTCAGAAGTATTTTTCTCTTGCTTTGGAGATTTTGCACATTGGCTCAAATGGGTTTTTATTTTCCATTTTAATTTATACAGTATAAATACAATGTCGGACTTCTTTGGAGTTAACAGTTTCACTGTGCAGATGTTTCTTGAAAGCCTTTTCAATTCATAGTGTTGGTTTAAAAAAAATTTTTTTTTATTAGCCTGGCTGGCTGCCAGGAGGAAAAAAAAAAAATTACTATTCGGTTTTGCATAGAACTGTAAGGTTTTCTTTCTTCCCCTGTTCTTTCCCCACCCCCAGCTACATGGTTATTAGGATTAAAGATGCCATAGTGCCATCTTGTGGTCAACCCCAGAGACACAGCAAAATGTGGTTGAGGGGAGATGGTAAAGTGACCTACTTCATCCTCCCACAGTTATTTCTTGATTTATTTGATTATACTTACCATTTGCCTCAGATTGCTTTAGGTTTCCAGGTTGTTCTGCTTTAGGAAAAATATTCAACTTTGTCCCCATAAAAAGGATAAACACGCTGCGTTCTGGAAAGTAAAGGAAGGACGTAAACCTTTGCTTTGGCTTTTTGTTGAACTCCTTGTAAAAACAATGTTGTGCAAGTTGCTCAGTAATAGCTCTGAAAATATTCAAACCATTCTCTAAAAAATGGCAGGAAACAGTGACCCAGAATGTGCTTGCATCCATTATTCTAGTTCTGATCTTTCAGAAATCAATTGCTGATTTGTTCACTTCACTTGCTTAGCATTTAAATGAAAATTTATAAATAATAATGCTTGAATTTTTTTCCCTTCTCCTTCTCCAGCGTCAGTGGAGATAAAAGTATGTTTGCATAACTCTTGACTTTTAAAATAAAATGTACAAAATATTATGCAATAATAAAAAGTTACGCTTACCAAAAATTTTATATAACATAGATGAAAGACATGTTGTAATGTTAAAAAAAAAGACAAAAAAGTATATAGGATCTGATCCTGTGTACATATCAATATGCATATGTGTATATAAAATAGAAGAAAGATATAATGTTAGAAAAACAAAAGATTTATATGATCATATATACATATCAATATGTATATATATGTAACATAATATAGAAGAAAGATGTAATTTTTGAAAAGGATAAAAAATTATGATATTCTATGAACATATCAATATATAGGTATGTATATGTGTTTGTATGTGTATACTGTGTGTTTGTATGTGTACACACATTTGTTGGCAAAATGGTCAAGCGCTCAGCTGCTAACCAGCAGGTTGGCAGTTGGAAGCCACCCAGTAGCTCTGCAGGAGAAAGACCTAGCAATCTACTTCCGTAAAGGTGACAGCCAAAGAAAGCCTATGGGGAAGTTCTGCTCTGTCACATGGGTTCACTGTGAGTCAGGGAAGACTCAGTGACACAAAACAACATACGTATTTCTACACCAGTATAGATGTCAATGTCAAGGTCTCTGTCCATGTGGATGAGGGTGTAGGCACAGAAATAAGCCTACAAGGAAATATACATACTAATACCTCTTTTCTCTTTCAAAGCATTATAACTAATACTTAGTTTTCCTGTTTTTCTCTATTTTCCATTGTTTTTGTAAATGAGAATATGTTAAAATCGTGATCAGGAAAAATACGAGGTTTTTTTTTTTTAAGGATCAAGGTTCTATTTGGTTATATGTAACATATCTCTACTTCAGGATGACACAGAAATGTGAAAACAGTCACTACAAAAGTGAAATGCATAACAATGGAGAGAGATGTAAGAACCTGAGTGAAGAACAAAGAGCAAAGCCATTTATAAAGGGTTGAAATGCTTGGAATTTCGGAAACATAAATGCCATCCTGTCTCCTAGGTGCCTTCTCTATGGAGCTGAAGGGTGGCTAGCAGTAGAAGGAGCTCTCTCTGATGTGTATGGGGCCATTCTCTGCAGGAGAAGTGTGCCAAAGCCTTCGGAGAAATTGTAAAGTAATTCAAATTTGTCTTTGGTGCCAAATATGCATCTAACTGTTTATTCAGTACCTCCCGTATGCCAGGTGCTATGCTAGAATCTTGACATATATTAATTCTCATACTTTAAATTCTACAGTGTATTTATAAAGGTGAGAAAACTGAAAATTGGAGAAATTAAGTGCCCCAGATTACACAACTGGGATTTAAACTCAATTCCATCTGACTCTAAAGTCCATGCCCTTTACATTACACTTGCCTCTCACTGCCCTTTTCAGCGGGTGAAATAACCCCCACATACCTTTTAGCGACCCAGATCTCCAGAATCATAAGGCTAGTTTCTTTAAGATCCATTGAAATATATCCTGGGAAGAAATGCTTGTCAGGTACCCCTTGAATTCCGCTGTTAATGGAGGGCATAATATTTTCCTGCTCCTCATATTTCCATGGAAGGGAGAGATTTTTCTGTCCTCCTTAGGAAGGAGTGGTATTGGGGTAAAAACTTCTGGTTGCCTTCTCTACCTCACTCAGTTGTGCCCATAAAAAAATAGATAATGTTATATCTGATTGGTGGTTTGTGAGGGTTTGACATCCACTGGATCACACTAACCAAGGGGCAGGACCACTGTGTTGTAAAAGTAACACACATAAAGCTGTCATCCCTTCTAAGCTAACCGACAAGCATAATAAAATATTAACTTTTTAAACTAAATTAGTTGATTCTAAAGTTTAAATGAAAAAATAAGCAAAAATAGTCAAGAAAATTCTGAAAATGAAGTATTATAATGAAATATTTTTCCAAACCAGATATTAAAGCATATTATAAAGCTATAGTGATTAAAATGTGTGGGGCTGCGTAGACAGATCAATGGAAGACAGTAGAAAGTCCAGAAATAGACCCAAAGGCATATGGGCATATAAAAACCAAACCCATTGCTGTCAAGTCAATTCCAACTCATAGAGACCCTGTAGGAGAGAACAGAACTGCCCCATAGGGTTTCCAAGGAGTGGGTGTTGGATTCAAACTGCTAAGCTTTTGATTAGCAGCAGAGCTCTTAACTGCAGCATCACCCAGGCCTTCACGGGAATATAGTATATGATAAAAGATTAATATATGTTAAAAAATAGAATCTCAATGGAAAAAAGATACATTATTCAATAAAAATTTTTAGATAAACTAGATGGACATCTAAAAAAAATTGAAGTTGGAGTCATACTTTATTGGATGGCTATCTAAAAAGAAAATAAAGTTAAATCCATACCTCACACCTTTCACCAGGGTGAATTTCAAATGGCGCAAAGCTTTAAGTGTAGAAAAATAATGGCATATCGGAAGTAATATAAGAAATGATGAGAAAAAGTATTTAATAATGTCAGCGTGGGGAATACCATCTTATTTATCACACAAAACACAGAAGCCACACAATTCTGCAGAAAAATCAAAGTAAAAAAACAAGTGACAAAACTGAAGAAGCTATTTGCAACAGAGCGCAAATTTTCCAAAGTAAATTCTTAAAGTCAGCAAGGAACAAATGAATGGCTTAATAAAAAATAGGCAAAGGATATGAAGTAGCTCTACTCAGCAAAAAAAAAAAACAAAAACAAATGGGTCTTAAACATATGAAAAATGCTCAACCTAAGTCACAACCAGAGAAGTACCATTTTGCACCTAGCAATTAGGTAGCAGACCATGTTGGCCCGGGGGTGGGGAAACAGGCACTCTCCTACAACACTGGTACAAGTGTGACTAGGAACGACCTCTGTAAAGGGTGATTAGTAAATGCACACACACTTTGGCCCAATTATTTCACTTGCTGGAATTCATCCTACAAAAGAAGCTCATACATGAAAAAATAGATAAAGATAATTCATCACAAGCAATGTTTAAAATAGCAGAAGGCTGAAAACATCCTAAATATGCATCAACAGAAAATTGGTTTAAAAAATTCCAGTACGTCCACATAAAAGAATACTGTGCAGCTATTAAAAAAAAGACATTTTTTAATGTGCATATGGATACTTTCCAAAATGTATTAAGTAAAAAAAGCTCAGCTTAAAAAGAGCATGTACAGTACACTACCATTTGTGTTACAAGTAAAAAAAGAATACACTAAATATAGACTGTGTACATAATCTATTACTGGAGGAAGTGTTAACAGTGGTTAGTCACATAACCAGAAAGAATGGACTATGAATGTCCCAACCACACAGCAGGGCTTCAAACCAGTTCAGTTGTGGCCAACAGAGTGAAACCAGAACAGATCCAATTTCTTATAATTTGGGTTATCTGGAACCATAACTGGAACAGGAAAAACTATGGGTTGACGTCCTGGAATAAAGGAGACTCAGAAAAGGAGGAGTAAGCCCCTTCAGGAGCCTGATGCATGAGATTAATTATTGGCAGAACTGTGGAGAGTGACACGCACTCAAAGCAGTGTGGTTGGCCATCATCCTTGAGAGAGCTGCTGCTGTTTCTGACTGGGCTCAAAATCCAATGGGTGAGAGATTTGGTTGCTATGCAACAGATATGCTGCCCTTGTTTTCTAAGAGGGAAATTAATTTTCTAGCAGGGCTTTGACCTGTAATTTTTCTTATTCCAGTTATCCTTCCAGTTCACCCAAATTTTAAAAATTCGGGTCTGTTCTGGTTTCACTTCCTCGGCCATGACTGAACCACACAGCATCAGCTGCTGTAACTGGCTCAAAATGAACGACCCATTAAAACCTTCAATGGTGCTCAAGGGTGTGCTCTGGACTTTACTGCCAGGTTACCCCAATAGTATAGAGTGAAATGTACCCTAGGGAGGCTGGACCACTCCCAAATGTGTCCTCCAAAGAAAGGATCTTTTAAAGACAGTTAAGTTTTATTTTTATCTTAATTAGTTGATACAAAATTTACATTCTAGTCAATAACATATTTGCATTCATTTTAAAGACAAAAATAATTATTTCTTCTAAGGAAGATGTACTGCATGTCGCTGAGGTCTCAGATACAGGTATACAGTGGCCTTGATGGCAATGGTTTTCCCAATTTTAGAAGCAAAAGAGAATTGCTTAGGAACTTACTCAAACTTTTTGACTTTTTGTGCTTGATCTTTCCTTCTGAGCTCAAATACCAAATACTAAAAACAATTGACATTTTTTGCACACCAGGCACAATACTCAAAGCAATCGTAGGATGTGAAGACTCTTACTATCCTTATTTTTAAAATGAAAAGCGGAGTGTCAAAGGAGTAAAATGACTTGTTCAGCATCACATAAGCTGAAAAAGTGGCAAGGCTGAAATTCAAAAACGCATTGACCTGACACTAAAGTTATTTCTCTGTATCATGCTGCTTCCCAATACTCTCTGTACTGTTCTTCAACACTGACTTAGTACTCATCCTTTATTTGGTTCTTTTCCTAGTCCTCCTAACCTGTTTTATTAAATCCTAGACATCCTTCTGGCTTCAGTGTCTAGAACTCTCTTGGATGAAGACTCCCAACATTGCCCATCCGCACCCTTACAGAGAAGTGGAAGAGGGAGTCTTGCATAACGTTAATGTATAAATTATTCATATGAGTGCTCTGGCATAGTAGATTCTCAACTAATATTTGATAAATTAAACCGATGCATTCTGAAAAGAGAACTGGGCCATCACTAACATGGATGAATCCCTTAGCCTTTTCTGCACCTAAGTTTCCTTATCTGTAGAATGAGCAAATTCGATCATAGCCAAGTTCCCTTCCAGCACTTGTATTTGATGAGTCTAAATAGTTGATAGCTTTGACATCCTCCTCCCTTCCTATTTGGTCTTTGTTTGGCTTTTATTAGTGCCATCAATACAAAATATTTTTTTATGATTTTTTTTAATTAAAAAAAATTGAAGTTTTTAAAATTCTTTTACTTTAAGAAAAGTTCCTGCTCAGGAATGTAGGGTGCCTTCTGGGCACAAAGGTGGCTCCTCTTCACCTGGGTTTCAGAGCAATGTCCGGAGTCAGTGCTCAGCAGGCTATGTGAACCTGAGTGGAAAGGCAAAACCACAGTGGGCCAAGCACTCCCTCCTTCCTGTTTATACCTATGTTCTTTCCCCCCTTCTCGTCTGTCCCTCAGGGACCCCTCCCAAAACAGAATCTTTATCCCTCACTTTTGAACAGTTGCTGAGAGAAGTAGGGGAGCATGGTGACTATATCTGGCCTTTTGGCCTATCTGTCCCTACCTCAGTCCTTCCTGCTTCCTGAGGCAGTTAGAAATATTCTCCTCTGTGTATCCCACTTTGCACACAGTTCAGCTGTAACCGTCTGTTACAATTGTGGCTCCTGGTGAATCTCACCTTCCTGTGTGCACTTATCCCTTTGCGATGTGCCTTCGTTGCTCCTCTTATCAACAGAGGGGGCACTGAGCTACTGTTAAGCGTAATGGAAAACTTTGGAAGTGGGTAATGGTGATAGTTGAACAACATGGTGAACATAATTAATGTCACTGAGTTGTACATGCAAAAAATGTTAAAATGGCAAATGTTTTGTTACATATATAAAACCGTTGCTGTCGAGTCATTCCGAGTCGTGGGGACATATATATGTATGTGTGTATATATATATACACACACACATCACAATTTAAAAGAGAGAGAGAGATGGAGTCTGTTTCCTCACTTCTTGTTTATAAGCTGGCCTTATAATAGCAAGGCCATTGTAAGACGTCTAAGACTAGGCTTTAACGGATCTTGCATCTTCCACTTTAGCTCTCTTGGAGTCCTGATGCCACTGTTCTGTGAAGAATTCCAGGATAAAAAAAACCTCATATAATTAGAGACCCAGCCATCCCAATCATCCCAAGTAAGCCCAGCACCCCCAGTTAAATACAACCACCTGAGTGAGCCCGGACAGAGGAAACCCATTAACCCACAGACTAATGAGAAATAAGAAACTGCCATTGTCTTAAAAGTCTACGTCCTGGGACGATTTGTTGCACAGCATATGTAAATGATGCACTCTCTGTGGCCTGGTATTAGCATTTGGGGTTTATGTGTCAGTTTCTCCCATAAGCTTCTTGGAGCAGGGATCATTTTACATTGTTCATTTCTGGGTTCCCAGTGCTAACTCTATAAAACAACTCAGTGTGTTCAGTGATTAGGTTTTGAGCCCATTATCATGTACCAGGAACTCTGCTAGGTACAAGGGATGCTAGGGTGCAAGGTAAATATTTTTAGCATAGTTCCTAACATACACTGAGAGCATAAAATGATTATTTAAATGTTTATAAATAAATATTATTAATTATTGTTAATAAAAAGCTCATTTTTCTATATTGTCATTATGAACACTCTCTGGCAGGATATCTAGTTGATGCCCAAAATAACCACACCTCACACAACCTCACTGAAGGCCCTTTAATACCAACCAGGACCAGGAAGCAAATTTTCCAACACGTGACCAAATCTATTGTTAAGTCAGTATGTTTGGGGGCAATATCAGGATGCCCTCAGCTGAGTGGCTCTGTCCTGGCTGCAGATTAGAATCTCTTGCTGGAGATTTTAAAACATGCCTATGCCCAGAACTCGCTCCTAAAATTAGTCTCAGAGGAGGTCTAGGAATCAGTAATTTTCAGCCCCAGCCCTACCCCAGGTGTGTCCTATTGAACTTTGTATCTCTACTGTCTAGTAAAAAAAAAAAAAAAAATTTTTTTTTTTTAGGCACTTACTAAATATATTAGGTGAGTGAATGAATAAATGAGCAAACAAATGAAATTTGGGGTAAAATAAAACCAAACCCATTGCCGTCGAGTCAGTTCCAACTCATAGCGACCCTATAGGACAGAGTAGAACTGCTCCATAGAGTTTCCAAGGAGTGCCTGGTAGATTCGAACTACTGACTCTTTGGTTAGCAGCCATAGCACTTTACCACTACACCACCAGGGTTTCCTGGTGTAAAATAAAGCCAATAAAACAGTAGCAGTTTTGAAAGGAGACTAGGTATAGCTCGGTACAAATGCAGAGTCACGTTGATCTCCTTCGGGATGCCGGAGAAGGAAGCTGCATCCCTGTAACCCAGTCCTGAGGCCCACACAATGGAGGACTATAAATAGCAGCCCTGGATCACAAGGGGGTTATGTAATGTAAGGTTCACAGAACATGGCTGCCTTTATCACTCAGGCTTAAGTTGCACTGAAATGGAAACTCAGCTGATGCCCTATGTATTAGTTTCTCCAAAAGATGAGAACCTCCCTACATTTGCCCACACCATCCACTGACCTGCCCATATCTGAGGCAGGTTGCCTGTGCCCTTCCTGCTAAGGAATCCCTGCTATCTTCCCAGATAGCAAGGAGGCAGTTTCAGTAGAAGAATAACTTTTATTTGTGAAGATTAAGACTGGAATTTCCAGAGATCCAAGTGAAAAGGCAGTGTATATCAGCTTTCCGGACACCCAGGAGCACTGGCTCACAGGCTCAGGCAAAGAGATATACTGCATTAGTGTGTATGGTTCCAGAGAGGTCACCCCCGCATATTTCTCCAGTACAGATTTGAGGATGAGCTGAAAACCTTTTGTGAAACCCGTGAATCTATTCTGTACCATTTAACTCCATTAGAGGAGATTTGTCATCCTCTGTAAAAGAACAGGGTACCAGGCCTGCCTGGGAAAGAGATCTCGGAACTAACCCTGACTACATATGATTGACTCTCACTGGTGGGTGAAGTTCATTTTTCCACGAGCAAAGGGGAAAGTATGCTGTGGCAGAGATTGCCATTCATACTCTCCTTTTCTTCCTTGACATGCAGCTACCCAGCAGTACCCAGCCCCATTTGCAATTGACTGGCCATGTGACTGTTTCTAGACAATGGAATGTGAGCAGAAATAGCATATGGCACGTCCAGACCTAGCCATGAACATTTCTCCGTGTCTTACCCGCCTTATGGATGGCTGGAATGGGGACAACTAGAGCAGCCCTGGAAGCCATAGGTTGAAGATGGTAAAATATTGTCAGACTGGGCCCCTGAATGACTGCTTGAAGAAGAGCCACTCTGCCATCCTTTTTATTGCCTGTCTTAGTTATCTAGTGCTGCTATAACAGAAATACCACAAATGAGTGCCTTTAACAAACAGAAATTCAGGAGCTTAGGAGCTTAGCTAATGCTGCCGGCTCTTAGGGGAAGGCTTTCTGTCGCTGTCAGCTCTGGGGGAAGGTCCTTATATCTCTTCAGCTTCTATTCCTTAGTTCTTTGGGGATTTTCATGTGACGTAGCATCTAAGCAAGCCCCCCAGTTTGTGCTTGCTTGCTTTTATATCTTGAAAGAGATTGACTGAAGACACACCCTACACTAATACTGCCTCATTAACACAACAAAGAAAATTTCATTCCGAAATGGGGTTATTATAACCACAGGTATAAAAAAACACATTGCCACCCAGTTGATTCCAACTCATAGCAACCCTATACGGGTGGAACTGCCCCATAGGGTTTCCAAGGAGCAGCTGGTGGATTCAAGCTGCCAGCCTTTTGGTTAGCAGTCAAGCTCTTAACCACTCTGCCACTAGGGCTCCAACCACAGGTATAGGGGTTAGAATTTACAACACATGTTTTTTGGGGGGTCACAATTCAGTGCATAACATTGCCCAATACTGTCATAAGAGTAAGAAATAAGCTTCTGTTGTGTTTTAGCCATTAAGCATTTTAGAATCTATTTCATACAGCCATTGAGTCAATTCCAACTCGTGGCGACCCCATGTGTGTCAGAGTAGACCTATGCTCCATAGGGTTTTCAATGGCTGATTTTTTGGAAGTACATCACTAGACCTTTCTTCCAAGGCAACTCTAGGTGGACTAGAACCTCCAACCTTTTGGTTAACAGCCAAGTGTGTTAACCGTTTGTACCACCCAGGGACTCGCTAGCTTTCCATATGTAATTATATATGTCATTACACTTCAGCATCAAGAACAGGAATCCCACATTTGTTTTGGAAGAGAAGCAGCTATCCCTAGAATGGCATACCCCAAAACTATTTTGCCAACCTGCCTTTCTTCCCAGGAGGCACTGCGAGTTGATAAGCTCAGCATTCTTATCACTCCGCAGCCAGGGTTGGATATTTGTGAGGATCACCTGGTTTATCTCTGAGGCAGAGGAGATGTTTTCCATCTTAAAACACAGGGATTCCAAACAAGAACTTTAACAAAGGCCTGAGCTGCAGAAGGGGTACTTCAAGTAGCACTTTCATTATGCTACAGATGGGTTTCTGGAACAGTTGAGCAAAATGGAAATTTTTATCAGCCTGATCATATGTCAAGGGGATAAAAAAGAATCTATCTTTACAGGTCTTCTTGCAATCAAGTAATCACAATCCACTTTCCCTCTCTAAGTACTTTTTGAATGATCATATATTACTATTTCTTTTAGTGAACCACAGCCTATATTCTGCAGAAGTTATCAATAATGACTCCATTGAGGTGAGGACAGGACAGAATTGAGAAAAAAGGAAAAAGAAAACTTAGATGAAATTAAAAATTACCTTCAGAAATCCACTATGGTATAGCAAAAAGGATTCCTGGGCAAGCAGGTAGGCAAAGAGTGTTCAGTGCACAAACACCAGGTTAATGAGAAGAACTTATACTTGTTAGCAAAGTCAGTGGAATGGTCTCTGGAATTTACAAGTGGGAATTCTGCTGATATCCATCGTCAAACGTCTGCCAGTAGAAGAGGTGCGAACTCAGGGCCCCAACTGATGCTCCTCCAACTCCAGCTATGAGAGGAACAAGGGATGATGGGAGTGATAAAGTATGGCACTTACTTGGGGAAATAGATGAAAAGTAACTCTGGAGAAGAGGGCCGACAACAAATAAACATAAAATTTACTTTCCAAAAGTAAGCTCTTAAAATTCAGGGTCCTAACAGGAAGGACAGGGCCTAGTCAGCTAAAAAGAAAGCTATCATTCATCTGTTTGTGTTGGAGAGAAGATCTGGCACAGTCTGTAGGGCTTTACTCTTATTTTACTACCCTAGAAGTCTTATATCATTTTGTCCTGAGCAGTCAAGCTGAATCTGAGCCCATTAACTCTGGAAAGCTTCCCAAATGAGTTTTTCAACAAAGTTTTATATACTGTTCAGAAAAGAGAGGCAGTGAAGCTTTAGAGTAACTGTTGCCATCGAGTCAATTCTGACTCATAGTGACCCGATAGGACAGGGTAGAACTGCCCCATAGGGTTTCCAAGGAGTGCCGGGTGAATTTGCACTGCTGACCTTTTGGATAGCAGTCGTAGCTCTTAGCCACTATGCCACCAGGGTTTCCTAGCTTTAGAGTAGTGAACTCTTAAATTCTTGATTGCCTATTCCATCAGTAAAATACTAGTGAGCATACAACATATATCTATTTCCTTATTTATAAAGGATATATGTGTACCACTGTAATAAACCCACTAACCGCCACTGTAATAAGATGTTATATATGATATAAAACAATCTCATAAAAGAAGTGTTAAAAGGATGTATCACAATATGTTCTTCCTGTGCCCTATACGGATTGTCTTGTACACCCCATGTTGGACACACCCTTAAATCCTGATCCTAGAACGGACACCTTGTCTTCAGAAGAGGGTTTGTGGTTTCAGAAAGAGATGAAAAACTTCTGTCTTGTGTTTTAGTTAAGTGATACCTTTACAGAGCTGTCCCCAGTCACGTCTAGGTTGAAAATGTGGATTGCATGTCATCTAATAGTGCTGCCTTCAAAGTCTATTGTCCAAGTAACAAGAATGATGTGGAATGGAGCTCTTTAAGGGGAAGAACCATGTTTTGTTTATCTTGTCCTCTTTAGGGAGTGATAGCAGGCTACCCTAGAGGACATGCTGGGCCCTCAGTGATGCCTGTTGAAGCCAAAGACAAATGAATGAATGAATGAACAAAGAAATGAGTGAAAAAACTCTTTTAAACCACAAGAAAAGCACAAGTAAGATGCAGTTCTCACCTGTCACTGAAAAATCTCCATTTCAGGAGGAACGTACACCTCCTGCCTGGCCTACAGTGTAAAACTCCAGGGACCGGAATTCAGCCACAGCTCTTTCTGACTTCTGATCAGGAGATCTTCTTCAAATACCTTCAAGGTCTAGGCAGGTAACACAGATGCCTGAAGAAGACCAAGTAAGGCAACAGGGAGAAGTTGTGGAAACTGGCTAAATGAAGCATGCATAGGGTCTCAAGAGGAGGGCCATTTTTACTTCCGATAGGCTAAGTGGTTTTCTTATCTGGGTGTCTAAGGATTTTGTGACCTGTCTCTTCAACTGCATTGTAAACCTAAAGAGGCCTAGGAATGTGAGGAATTTCTTCTTTCTTCTCTCCCCACCTTGGTCTAGTGGGAAGAAAACTAAACTCAGAGTCCACACCCCCAACTCTTCTTCTTAACTAGTTAGGTGGCCTGAGATAAAGCACTTAACCTTTCTGGTCTGAGGTTTCGTCATTCAGCCAATGAAGACAGTATTACCTACCTGAAGAGAAGTCTGAGAAGAGCAAATGAGAGTCTTGCAAACTGTGGTGCTATATGCAAATGTAAGAAATTACTATTATAACTAGAGTAGTGAATAAATATTTATTAAAGTGCCTTGAACTAGTGGCAGTACACATAGAATCAACCTGTACCATTACTTAAATTCCTGTTTAAAAATAGAGTAGAGAGACAGAGTCCAAATAAATGCATATATTTTTAGCAAGTTAACATATAAATCAACACATCACATTGTTGTTAACAATTAACTTGGAAATTTTGAACCGTTGGGATTTTAGTGTAAATAAATACTGCTTAATGCTTTTCCACTTTACAGTTAAACTATGTGTGAAGTGTGTTTGTGTTTTATTGAGACATTCAATATAGCCATTATAAAATATTGGAAGCCCAAACACTGTTAATGATTATCATTGAATATTTTGATTATCGTTGAATATTACCCTTAAATTTTATTTTTTACCTTGTATTTTCCTTTGCTGTCCCACGTTCCTTCAATACACATGTAACCTTTTTTTTTTATTCAAAACTATTGAAAAAGAAAAGAGTCACCCTGTTTATGCCCTAGTCTTCTGTCTTAGACTAGTAGCTGACCATGAACTATTATAAAGAAATTTAAAAACTGTTGTAGGAAAGAAGATAAGGGAAAAATTATTGTCCAAAGGGCATAGTGAAGTCATAGGAAATACCTAATTAAAACTTAAATTTAAAAATTCTTGATCAAACATCTCCTCAATCTGTAGTTAAGTAAACACTGAAAAAGAAAAAGATCTGTCTGTAGAACATGCTGGGTTTTTGTGTGTGTGTGTGTGTAAAATAGTGAAGCGTAACAACATATATTCAGATCAACTAGAATATGTATAAACTGGTCGGAGCGAGTGGTAGAGGTGGGAACTCAACTGATGAGGGTAGAAAAGAAGCAAGACTGTTAACTGTGTACTTTTTGTTACATTGTTTGAATTTTTCAAATATCATATGCCAGTAATAACTATTCTAAAATACAATTTTTATGAAAGCTCCTGACCTCTGTTCACAGTGGGCTTGTGGTGGAGGCTGCCATTGCCGGAGCAGGACTGCGCGGCCAGGGAAGCGTCAGGATGGTCCCGAGCTCGTTTCCTCAGCCTGCTCAGCAGTTGTGCTTGGATGGATCTGCTTCCTGTGGCAGCTCTAGGTTCTGGCCATACAGTGCCTACGTGTTCTCTGTTGCAACCCAGAATGGCTCTTGGCTGCCAGTTGGCCACATTGAACAAAGCTGGTTACATTGCAAGGGTCTGCCCTGTCTAATAAACTTTCCAAGCCACGTTTAGTATAAACTGAGAGAAATATGTTCCCATCATAGGCTTGAGTTCAGTTGGGCTAGAAAAGACTGGGAGGTGGCCCCAGTGAAGCCATGCTTCCTCTACATGTTCAGCTAAGATCTGAAGCAAATAGAGCCTGATACCTCCTCTCTTGAGTCCAGCCACCTGCACCGTCAGGAAATGCTGAAGTATGGTCCCTGGGCTAGTCGGCTAGGAACCACTTCTCGGCATGTGCCCTGTCCAGGAGATTTGCGTTGCAGAAGTTGTGTCAGTATAGGTCGTGCATTTTAGCTCATGATTGGTAGATTCTGTTTATCAGTGATGTTTTGTGTGGCTCAGAGAAATATTAAAACTCTAGGAATTACATTAAAATGAGAAACTTCTTATTCTCTTTTCCATGAAAAGACATCATTGAAAAATGACAACATAAGACAGAATGGGTGAAAATATTTGCTATTCATATAGGCAATAAAGGATTAGTGTGTAGAATATAAACAACTCTTACAAATCACTAAGAACCAAAAAACTTAAAAATGGACAAACAAGCAATTTCCAAAGTGAAAACCTAAATAGCCCATAACGTATATAAAGACCCTCAGTCTCAAGAAAATTAAAACTTTGGTGAAATATTGTTTCAGACCAATCAGATTAGCAAAAATCCAAAAGTCTGACAATACTTAATATTGATGAAGATTATAAAAACAGGAACTCCCAGCACTACTGGTGGAAGTGTGAATCAATACTCTATTTGGAGAGCAATTTGGAGTTAAAGATATATGTGACCTATGTATTAGGATACATCCAAGAAGAAGAAAAAACAAATTCTAAGTGTTAAAACGGAATTTAATCCAAGGAGTTAGTTACCTGGGGTTTGGAAGAGTTGCAGGTCAAACGGGAGACAGCCAGGCAGCCAGGGATTAACAGCTTCAGGAAACCACTACCACCCCCAGTCTACAGAAACAAAAGGGTGGGGCTACAGAAGACCAGGAGCTGGAGTCTCTGCACCGAAGACAGAACCAGGGTGGCCTGTCCAAAGGGAGCTAGAGACACAGAAGTGACACCATCTGAGGTTGAGAGACAGGGAAAGAAGCGCTCTGGCTTCTCTCTTCCTCCCATGCCCCACTCTCCTGCCAGACCTCCTATTGCCTAAACCCAGAAGCAAGTGACACAGGAACCTGGGAAATGCAGCCTACGGGGATGAGGTCTCTGAGCTACAGAGCAGAGCAGGCGAAGGGCAAGGAATGGATCTGCCAAAAAAAAAAAAAAACTTGCACATGAGTGAAAGGAAACATATGTAATAAAACTTATATCAGCATTGTTTATAAAAGCAAAATGTGAGAAACAAGTTTCTATCAATAGGGGAAGAGATGAATAAATTGTGAGAGTCACACCGTGGAGTACTCTACAGCAATGAAAACAAATGAACCCTGGTGACATATATCAACACGGATAAATCTCACAAAGCAAAGCCAAACATACATAATATCTATAAATACAAACAAATAAATACATAAATATATAGTGTGATACCATTTACATATAGCATAAAAACATATAAAACTGTAGATAGACATGTTATAAATGTTTAAAAAAAAAAAAAGACATGAAAAATTACACCAAATCTTTTGTGAGAGAAAGGGCATGTAAGCAGGAAAAGATACACTAAGGGTTTCAAATGTTATAATAATGAATCCTGGTGATCGAGATACATGGGAGCAAGGTATATTGTTATAGTTTTATATTTAAAATGTTTTATAATAAATTACATTTTATTTTTACAAAGCAACTTGGAGATATATGAGTGATACACCAAAAAAACCCTGTTGCCATCAAGTCGATTCCAACTCACAGCGACGACTGTCCTACGATATTTCTAAGGAGCAGCTGGTGGATTTGAACTGCTGACCTTTTGGCTAACAGCTGAGTTCTTAACCACTCAACCATGAGGGCTCCATGGGTGATACGGGCCTGGCTGTTCTAAATGGTAGGGAGACTGTTATCTTTGCACTGAAGGCAGGGCTTGATGCTAATTGGCAAGTGCAGACTAGCCCCAAACAACCCCTCTCCCGCTCTCCTGTGCTCTGCTCTCCCACTCAATTCTATTAGGCAAACACTTAGCTGTGGACCCCCAGCCTGTAGCCATACAGTTGGGGTCCCATCCCAGTGGCATTCTCCTGACTGCCCTGCAGATTTCATGTGTAGGAGTTGACCCCCACACACACCCCCAGCCACCCACCATCTGCTTTAGCGTTCTCTGGCCTCAATCAGGCACTGGTGCTCTGTGTCTCAAAATGGCAAGAAACACCCGTTCAAGGGGTCCCTTTGAACTGTTCCCCCGTTAGACTTGGGTTGGATGGGAGCATTCTCAGGGCATGACAACAGCTCTCCAAAGAGCTCAACTCCAAAAATCTCTCTTCTCCACTCTAAGACTTTAATACTCTTTTTTTTTTCCTTTGGCGAAGGATGGAAACAGACACTGCTTCATACGCAAGAGATTGTGCTGTTGCACAGGGCCTCACGCTTACAAGGGCTCTGCCTCTCTGGTTTAATGCTCTGGAATTTCTTAATACTGTTTGAACAAGAGGACCCACGTTTTTATTGGGCTCTTCATCCTGCAAATTATATAGCCTATTCTGGGTCTAAATTTTGAGACAGGTTCTTAGGACCATTTCCTTTTTCGTCTGAGTATCACATATTAAATTCTGATAATTCGTTTATTGACCCTGGGCAAAACTGAGGTTGGAAGAGTCCAACTCTAGCATTCCATCCCATTTATTTATTGTTTATAATATGTCTTGCCTACGGAGGGATGTAAGGTACACCAAGGCATGTCTATTTAGTTTGACACTGTGTTCTCATATCCTAGCACAGTGTTCAGTAAATACTCGTTGGATAGACAAACACTTGTAAACTGTAAATCTGTCCTTGTCCTAAACTTGTTTTCTAATACCACTTACATGAATACCATATATTGGATTTTATACATAGGATATATGCTCGAAGAATTTGGGTAACTCAATACTAATTTTTCACAGGAATAAGTGAAAGATATGGAGGTGTTAAGGAGCCCTGGTGGTGCAGTGGTTAAGTGCTCATCTGCTAACTGAAAGGTCGGTGGTTCACACCTACCACCTGCTCCCCAGGAGAAAGATGAAGCAGTCTGCTTCTGTAAAGATTTACAGCCTTGGAAACCCTATGGGGCAGTTCTGCTCTGTGCTATAGGGTTCCTGTGAATCAGAATAGACTCAGTGAGGAGATGTTTCCTCAAAATCTGTAACTATTTGTCATGGGTTGAATTGTGTGCCCTAAATGCGTGTGTATAAATCTGGCTGGGCTATGATTCCTGGTAATGTGTGATGGTCCACCTTTTTGTCATCTGATGTGATTTTCCTGTGCATTGTAAATCCTGTGTCTGTGACGTTAATGGGGGGCTGGGGGGTGGGCGGCAATTGTGTTGATGAGGCAAGACTCAGTCTACGGGATTGGATTGTGTCTTGAGGCGATTTCTTTTGGGATATAAAAGAGAGGAGTGAGCAGAGAGACAGCAGGACCTCATACCATCAAGAAAGCAGTGCCAGGAGCAGAGCGTATCCTTTGGACCCCAGGTTCCTGCTCAGAGAAGTTCCTGGTCCAGGGGAAGATTGATGAGAAGGACCTTCCTCCAGAGCCAACAAAGAAAGAAAGCCTTCCCCTGGAGCTGACGCCCCAAATTTGGACTTTCAGCCTACTTTACTGTGAGGAAATACATTTCTTTGTTAAAGCCATCCATTTGTGGTATTTCTGTTATAGCAGCACTAGATAACTAAGACACTATGGTAACGTATTTTTGCTTTAATTTTGTTTTTTCTTTTCTCAAGATTATCACCACCATTTTACAGAGTACCTGCTCTGAAATGAACAGTGCATCATAACATGGGAGTTGTTTGGCCTTCTTTGTGACATTAAAGTACATCTAAAGCTCATTCTACGAGGCGTTGGTGGTTCAGTGTCGAATTCTCTCCTTCGGTATAGGAGACCCTGGCTTGATTCCCAGCCAGTGCACCTCGTGCACAGCCACCACCCATCTGTCAGTGGAGGCCTGTGTGTTGCTATGATGCTGAACAGGTTTCAGAGGAGCTTCCCAACTAGGACAGACTAGGAGGAAAGGCCTGGCGATCTACTTCCAAAAATCAAGCAATGAAAACCCTATGGATCACAATGGCCCAGTCCGCAACTGATCATGGGGATGGTGTAGGACCAGACAGTGTTTTCTTCCACTACGCATGGGGCCACGTGAGTTCGGGGCCGACTAGAAGGCAGCTAACAATAAAGTTCATTCCAAAATTCCTTATCTTCAGTCCCGTTTTCAGCACTAGCACTGTCATCCCACTTAATGAGTGCTAAGATGAGATTGCTTCAGATATAAAACTGTTTCTAACTATAACAGTGTTTAAACACCAACGGGGTCATCATCACAGGCACCCGCGGTTCTAATTCAGGTAAACCAGAGCCCGATTCACAGGTCACTGACAAAGAGCTGTTGGTGTTTCTCTTTCTCAGCCAGAGTGCCACGTGGCGATGGCATAAACCAGTTTACGGTTTGCTCAGCTTGCCAACCTTGAAATGAATTTCCAAAAATTGGAATATTTGCATTATTTCAAATTCTACATGTAATATGAGACATGACTCATAAATTTCGTATTATTTGGCATTTACATAATTCAGTGCACACAAATGCTACCACACTTTATGTCACTAGGTTACGTGTGTTTTTACGTGTCCATAAGCACACTTCCTTACACTGAACCCAATAAATAATGGCTGGTGAATAAGCAGAGAAGCCATAGCTTTGTGCAATTCCAGACAACATAAAGTGGTTTTGGCAGCACGATCAAACACAAGAAATATTTCTTTAAATCCATTTTCTCCACATAGCAAATGATGGAGGAAGTGAAATATCTGACTAATACCTAATATTTAAATCCTAGACAAAACATTTCAGCACAAATAGGGAAGTGCTTTATTTACCCTGATCCAAGTCAAAGGTAGCAGGATAATTAGTTTTCTTTAAACAACATTCAGCTTTGCTGACATCTCATTTTCCAAAAGCAGCTGTTAGCCAAATATAGTATTGTTTATTCATTCCCTGGAAGGCTGCTTTTAAAAAGGACTTCTTCTGGTAAAAATGTTTCATCATATAATTGGAGATAACAGGAAAAGTAGGAGTTGCTGTTTGTATTTAAATAAACATCTGTTCCGAAGTCCAGTTTTCAGCTTGTTGAATAATCCTTTTATTTTTTGCCATGAGGCACATTGAATTATTGTTGTGTTTATTCCTTGCTTTTTTGGCCATGCTAGCAAATACTCCAAACATGGCAACATGAGAGATTTCTCTTGAAAAAGGATAAAAGAAATTAAGTCTTGTCTTTTTCCTTTACATATGTTAGATAATTCTGTGCCAGAGACCTTATGAATATGTAACATTACCTATCACAATATGCTTCTATTATCACTTTTTTTTTTTTAAAGAATATGGCTATTTAAAAATACCTGTAGCATCTGAGTTAATTTCCAGTTTACTCTCTGAAGGAAGGTATGGGATGAAAAACGCTATTCCTCTTACAGAGAACACATGCAACACCTATCGTTTACAATGGGCTTCATCGCTGGCTATTTCATTTGTAATTTCTAGGAATGGAAAACCCATTCTATGCAGCTTTCTCTGATCTGATTTCTATTTTCTCCTCACTGATCACGTGAGTTCTCTCCTGCCCGAATATTTCATCCTCAAAACACACATTTTTTTCTTGACTCCATTATTGATTTCAACTTCATTATCAAACTGACCCAAAACAGAGTAGAAATCTGTTTAACCTGTAAATCAGAAAACCCAATTCAGAGTCTCTGGGTGCTACAAATGGTTAACAGGCTAGCCTGCTAACCGAAAGTTTGGAGGTTGAAGTCTACCCAGAAGTGCCTTGGAAAGGCCTGGCGATCTTTGGAAAAATCAGCCCTATGGAGCACAGTTCCACTCTGACACACATGGGATCACCATGAGTCAGAATTGACTCAATGGCAACTTTTTTTTTTTTTCTCTTTTTCTCAATCTGTTGCTGATATCCATAGGCTCCTTACTGGGAAAATAAAGAGGGTTGAATTGAATGGTGTCCAAAGTCCCATTCAATTCTAAAATTTTATGATTTCACTAATTAGGAGACAGTTAATTGCCAAAAGTAGGTGGATCATGACATAGTGAATGTGAGAATTTGGGCTGAAAAGGATGAGATGTTTGCTCCTTGGGGTTATCCCAGCTGCTATGACCTTCTGTTAGCATACCTAATAAAGAACTCCCGACACATAAATAGCATTGCACTTCTCAGCCAGTTCATGGGGCTTACGATGGATTTCGACTGGTCAAAAATCTAGTATTTTGTGCTCATCTGGGCACATGTGTTCTGAGCCATTTTCCGTTAGTGCTTGTACATGAGAAGTATTTCAAAGAAGTCAAAGCATTTCTAAAACTGTTCAGATTCTAGCAAGAAGATTTAAGATGAAGCAAATGCTGTTTCCCATTTGGACCACAGAAGCAGTGAACACACTTCATGAAGAATACATTTATATTTTCTTGCACATAAATATGTTTGTCACGATACCAGAACCATTGAGACAAATATGGCTTTGTTCACTTGGGAAATGTATCTTTTCTCTGTGAAGTATAAAGAATGTTTTACAGTATAATTATTCATAGGGTTTTATAGTTCAGAAGATTTTTATAGTGTAGGAAGCTTCTGTCTATTGAAATAGCATATGCTATTTCATTATTATAAAGCTCTTTGCAAATATAAAGAACTACGAATACTCATCAGCAAATAAATCCTCCAAGTACATCCTGCTTTTGTCATTGCATTATTTCTTTAATAGATAAGTATAGCATGGTTTTTGCAATCTTGATGTACTCATAATGTAGAGAAGTGTATTTTATAGATTTCTACCGCAGGCTGGAAAAGAATAGGGACTGTACATAAACATTCCTCGAAAGCTTGTAGGTTCTTCAAAGGTCGATATGCCTTGAAAGTTAAATATAATGTTTATATCGGCACCATTATACACAACCAACTCTAGCAGCTATAGTGAAAATGGTGATTATGAGCAACACAAAGAGCTTTTAAAGAAATTAATAATTATGAAAAGATTTCTAACTACAAGGGTGCTTATCCAACAAGTGTTGCTGCCTTGCAACTCTGCCTCCATCTCTCACAATAATCTTACTAAGTAGGTATTTATTATCTCCATTGTTCAATCAAGGGAATAGACTCCGAGGCTTGCTCAAGACTACAGACAGAAATGGCAGAACTGTGAACCAAATTCTAATCTGTCTGGCTTTGAAGCCTGGGACCTACGTTATACTACACACTCTTCTCAACAATGACCACTATGTATACCTGGCCTTAGCTCAACTTCTCCATCTGCATCTTTATGCTTCCTCTACAAACCTGTTAAGTTGGAGGGAGAGACACAGCATTCTAAAGAAATACAGATGTTGTCTGTAATACCTTTTTCCTCCTCAACATCCATGCCTACGACTCCTAATACATTTCTTCTGAAACTTTTAAGGAGTCTTCAAAGCTTATTTACAATGTGGCATGGAACTGAAAAATGTCTTGCATCCAAATCTTTTGCTACTTCACTCCCTTCCCCAGACTGAAAAAGTTATAATCCTTTATCATTCCTCACCTTACTCCTTAATCCTTTGTTTTATCCATTCTGCCCCAAACCTGTTTAAACAGTGTCTACTACTCTGTCCACTCTGCACAATCACTAAATCCTTGCTCTGTCCATAATATGGTTGTATAATTCTATGGCACGTCATTGACTTGTCTAAATATGGCAATTATTTGAACAGGGATGGTACTAAAGTTGATTAGTTTGCTAAAGGAACTAGTGTGAAAAAGTTCTATCCAGTAAAGAGCTCTTTAAAAATTTTACTAATTAAACATTTTAACCTTATTCTAAGTCCCCAGAAGACCTTTTTATTAAAATAATATTGTATTTTTAGTATAAGTTTACCTAGCAAACTAGGTTCCCATTTAAAATCTTGATACACATTGCTCAGTGACATTAGTTACATCTTTCAGTTAACATTCTCATTTCAGCTGTGGCTGTTTCCATTAATTTAGCTTCCCTGCCCCCTCCCTTACTTTCTCATCTTTGCTTGAGGGTAAATGCTTACCGTTTGGTTTCATATAGATGATTTTTTAAAGGAGCACAGTACTCATGGGTGATATTATTTTATGAGCCAATCTGTTATTTAGCTGGAGGGTGACCACTGGAAGTGGTTTCAGTACAAAGTTTAAAGGGTATCTTAGGGCGGTAGTCTCAGGGGTTCCTCTAGTAACACTGGTCCAGTAAGTCTGGTCTTTTTTAAGAATCTGAGTTTTGTTCTACATTTTTCTCATTCTATCTGGGACCATCTGTTGCGTCCCTGGTCAGATTAAGTCCAAAAGACTTTTCGTTGGGCCATCTTCTTAACAATTCTAAAAATACTATCATTCTTCCAAAATAGTCAATTCACATACGCCATACCAACATATAAATTAGTAAGGTTTTATTATACATTATGTATTAATTTCTCTATCATAATTGCCTCTGTATTTTAATTTCAAAAATAAGGGAGAAAAACTTTTTTTTTTTTTAGAGATTAAGGACCATGTTAAGATTTCCTCTAGAGCGGTGTTATGAGCAACTATATGAAAACCTTACATTGGTGATGAAATATAGATCTTTCTCCCCAACTAAAAAGAGTACAGACTGAAACAAAAATAGAACAGGTATATTGCATTTCTGAGGCTGATAAATAACCTAAGTTTTAAGACAATTAAAACCAGATATAGGTCCTAAAGTTGTTAAAACTCATCACCAACTGGTGATAACTGGCTACGTTAGGATCACCTAGTGAAGCTTTTGAAACATAGATTCCTGGGGTACATTTCCCAATTTCAAAATCATTTGTTCAGGGCAAGGCAACAGTTAGCCCCCAGGTGTTTCTAGTGTACAACAGATTAAGAACCATGGCCCTAAAGACAACTTGCACTTAAAAATTAATTAGAAGCACCATAGCACAAATAATATGCATGAAACCCCAATTCAGTAGCCTTTTCATCTAGTCACTGAATTGATACACTCTACACAAATAGTACACAAATACTTGGAGCAGGATGAATAGTAGGATAACCAAGTCCGTTCTAAATTGATGCATTATTATTTTCAAACAATTCTGATTCCATGCCTCAAGGGCAGTGAGGTTGCATACTGCTTCTGTACCATATTCACAAGGCTGCAAACATTGGTAACACACATGGATGTATATATTACCGAAACAAAAATTATCTTGAAGTCAAGATAGTATATTTAACTACATAGGATGCACTGTCAATTTCTACTGAACTTCTTTTTTTTTTTGGTGAGTGCTGGTCCTGAACCAGTAAAGGATTACAATCCACAATTTGAAAACCAGATCTAGTTCAACAACTCACTTGAGCAGTGGAAACACAAGTCTGTAGGTATTGATTTGCCCAAAGACACAAAATCAGAAGTAGTGACTGCCATGCCATTGCCACCAGCCTCTCAAATCTTTTTCGTGACCTTTTATTTACCAAATTCCCACTACAATTATCTTAACAGGACTCCACAATCCAGCCCCAAACTACTTCATTGTCCATCCAGGCTCTGCATTCTCTTATCACAGACTGGCTTCCATTAAATACCCTAGGACCATACAGCTAAAACCTCACGTTTTATATACCTATGGTCAAGAGACTAACCCACACTTTTGCCTACAGAGGGCAAAGTCCAAGAGAAGGGATTTGATTAACATGAATCAGGTAGATCACCCATACATACCTAATCAATTGGGTCTAAGAATCAACACAAGAATACCCATTCTAGCCACATGTAACCAGGAAGAAAAATAGAGGGAACAGAGGCGTACACACCAATGAATTATTTTTATAGACATTTCTCAACTTTAGCAGATAATTTAAAATAGGCTGCTTATAATTTAAAATAGGCTCCTTATAGGTCAGAATCACAACGAGCAGCATTATAAAACAATTTAATTCCTGAGGCTAGTGGTTTCAGCTAACACTTGTAGCTTCGAATCTTTTTAAAGGCTGTTAATAAACACTATGCCAAAACCTGCAAATAGTTTTAAGTCAGACTTTTGAAACCAAGATAAGCAACTCCTACATATAGTTATTACCTCTGACCAATGCGTGAGAATTCACTTAGACAAATAGCTTTTGTAACCTAACTAAAAATAGGGTAGTTCATAAATTTTCAAAATTGTTCTTCCCTGCTGTAGACAGACCTTGATCTTTGACAGTAAAACTTGGAAAAAAACTTTGGCATTCCTTGAGTTGGTTTTATTATTCACCGAACTAACTCCTACAAATTTAGCATCATTTCCCATATCTGGATAGTTTTCTCATTCTGAATGCTTAAACATAAATGGTCCCAAACTGAAATGCCAATAGAAATAAATTC
This sequence comes from Loxodonta africana, assembly GCF_030014295.1. Taxonomy (NCBI): domain Eukaryota; kingdom Metazoa; phylum Chordata; class Mammalia; order Proboscidea; family Elephantidae; genus Loxodonta; species Loxodonta africana. The sequence goes on along the minus strand of NC_087357.1, from coordinate 58,450,418 downwards.
TTTAGGCAGGTTGTACAGTTACCACATGGAAAGAAACTGACATGAAAATTTAACATTCAGAGCATAAAAATACTTCAGAGCATTATAAACTTGAACTTGTGAACACATTCTCCTAAATTTTACTAGCTCCAACTTGTGAAACTCCAGGAAAACAGGACTGCCGTACGGATTGAGATGATTTAAGCCAACTCAAATTTGTCTTGATTCCTGACATCAATACTAGATTTATAATTTTATTGCAGTAACCAACAGTTGTTACAGGGATATCTACACACATATACAGATTATATTTAAATTCATATAGAACAATATTTACATTTTTAAGTTACACTTTTGAAATTAGAAGATGAAGTACAGCTTGAGTTTTACAACAAAGAAAAGTACACAAGACAAAAATAGACAGAGTTAACAGTAAAAGTATGACTATCTGTTTTTGATACAACACATGGAAACTTTTTGTCAGAAAGCTACATCTTCTTAATCTGATTGTCCAAATCATTAAAGTATGGATGATTCAGTGCCATTTTGCCAGAAATCCGTTTGGCAGGATCATAGACTAACATTTTCTGGGGAAATAAAAAAAAGAAAAAGAAATGAACTTTTTATTTATTTAGGAAATGAACCAGTTAAAAACATCTTTGTAAATCCTTAACTTATCTACCAATAAGCAGTAAGCTAATAACAGTGGAAATCTACTAAATGGACATTTCCATTAGGTTCAAAACTAAACCACATCTCATTCTTCATTTCACCCTCAAGCTGTAGAAGAATCTACTCCTCAAATCAGAGATACCTCAGTAACCGCTTTTTGTTATAAATTATGGTAAGACAAAACCATTCAGATAGCTTTAAAATCAAGACACGAATTTAGGAAAAAAAGGTTATCTAGTTAATCACATTTACTTTGATAATTAAATGGCCATCTGAGTTATTTACAACATTCTTGAAATGGTGGCAATTAACTATAGTGGCTTCTGATGTAGCTTCAAATAAAAAATTGATGTAGTTCCAAATAAAAAAAAGTCCAGAGAACAATGTGTTATAAACACAGCTAAAAATGAGTCACTGAATGAATTATAGTTGAGACACCCAGTATTAAAGTTAATTTTAAACATCACAAGGAAAAGCTAAATAAAGTTTACTATGATCTTTAAAAAGTCTAATGGACAAACATACTAGAGATACTTTTACTAACAAGTTACCATTTGAGCTTTACATATATCATGCAATTTAATTCTCACAACAAACAGTAGAAATTAGTCCCATTTTACAAATGAGGATACTGAGGTTCAAGGAGCTTAGGTAACCTGACCCAATTCACAGAGCTGGGAGTGGTAAAACTAAAATTTGAAACCAAGTCTAATTTATGATTAGTAGTGGTTGTCCCTTGGGGGGGGTCTATCGTGATGGCAGAGGCCTGGGATGCTGCTAAATATCCTACGATGCACAGAACAGCAACAAAAAATTTTCTGGCCAAAGTCAACATTTGACTAGGTTGAGAAACTGATTTACAGTACCTGATTTTTATTTCATTAATTGAAGTGAAAGTCTTTGTGTTCAAGAATTATATAAGTTATAAAGGCAGACTGAGCCCAGAATGTGGAAGGGCCTTTGAATCAAATCAACAATACTGACAAACCTCCCTAAGCAAGCCCAGGGCAATCATTTTAATTCTAACAGCATTTGTTTTTAAAGAAAATAAATGGTAGGTAGGAAAGGCAATATAATAGAAGGGAAAGATTTTTAAGAATTACGTTAGTTTTACTCTTTCTGATGTAGACACTAGGCACAAAGTGAGAAATGGAGTTCATGCAATAAAAGGCTTCAAGAACTGAAAATATCAAGCAACAAGGAAAGCACCTATGTCGAGAATAAGCTAAATAAGGGCCTTAGGAGTAAATAGAGACCAAAAACCAACACAGCAAAAACAAACTGGAAAGGAAGGTCAGTAAAGCTCAGCAACTTAACCCTGGCCTCTCCTCCAAAGACTCCACAGCTACCTATCAATAAAAACAAAACTAATGCTAAATTTTCTTAAAACGCTAGTGTTTCTTGATAGCTAAAATGGAGCCAGTAATACAATAGACATAAAAGACATAAGTTATGTGCCTAGCTCAATAAATGTTGGTTTTCTTCCCCTTTCCTAAGTAAAAGGACTGAGTACATTCGGAATCATTCATTAATAATGTTAAAGTATAAAAGGCACTCCTTACCGAGAGCAAATCCAAGCCATTTTCATCCAAGTTTTTGACATGGGATGCTAGGCTTCCCGGTTTCCACTTGGGAAATGTATTCTTATAGTCCTGTAAAGATTCCACTTCTGGCCACACTTCATTATTGGGAGTACCCAAAGCTCTAAAAACCATAGCAAAACAAAATATAACTAAAGCATAAATATAAAGTCATTGTTGTACATAGATTGCCTTTATTATTATTAAACTTAAAAAAATTTTTAAACCTTAGGTATAAAACAAAAATACCTGAAAATTCTGAAGAGTTGATCAATTTCTGAATCCCCATGGAAAAGTGGTTTCTTAGTTGCTAATTCTGCAAATATGGTGCCTATACTCCAAATGTCAACTGGAGTCGAATAGCGAGCTGACCCCAGCAATACTTCTGGAGATCTATACCAGAGAGTTACTACCTAGCATAAAACACAGTAAATTAGCTAAATATTAGATTTTACTTGGATGGTCCTCACTCAGTTAACTATACACAAAATATTAAGTTAAAGATAAGTATTTCATTTTCTAAGTTCTATTTTTTTTATTCATTAAGGGGGAAAAAAAAAGAGAGTAAAAGAACAGTGAGACTGAGCCATAACTTTTCAAAAAACACCTTGTTGATTATGGATTTGGAGTTGACATTATTCAAAGTACAGGTACTGTTTACATGCTAAAATGATAACCAGTAACTTGAAGTTTACTGTCTGTCTACAGAACAAAGGTAGTAAATATCCTTTGTTTAAACCAATGGGAACCAAATTATTTATAGCCATGGGAGAGAACATAAAAAGGGATAATAGAAAAAAGGCAAGACATCTGATCAGATGAGCAATGTTACACTTTGATCTGGGGACAGCCTTTGGAAGACATTTTTCCCATAATCTTTTACTATCCCAATCAACACTCCATTTCCCAGAGAAATATCATATGAAATGTCACATCATCAATAACACTGATGAAACATATGTTTGGTGGCTTCTAAATGTATCTGAGGTAGTATCCCTTGAACAACAAAACATGTCTTTTAACCAATGTGAGTGTGTATCAGTGAAGATCCAATCAGGAGAAATAAACCACACGGTAATGTGAACAGGAAACTTAATACAAAGAATTATTATTGAACATAACACGGAATTGGAGTAACAAGGTACTGGGCATAATAATGAGAATATTTAAAAAAAAAAAAAAAAAGAAAAGCCACTCCCTCCTGCAATGTTTCTCCAGCACCCCAAAGCTTAACATCACACCAGCTGACGAAGGAAAACATTCAAAGGTCTCAGTTCCATTTTCACATAACGTGCAGTGGAAAGTAATTTTGGAACTGAGAGGCAATAAATTAATACTGGCAGCATGAAAATCTTTATTATTTCTTTTGTGACTTAACAAACAAATATAGAAAACAATCCAGTAATCACATACGCAAAAGCACCAAAAAAAAAAAAAAAAACACTTACCTCATGTGTATATACTCTAATAGGTATTCCAAAAGCTCTGGCAAGGCCAAAATCAGCCAGTTTGATTGTTCCTTTGTCATCAATCAGTAGATTCTGAGGTTTTAAGTCTCTGTGAAGAACTCTTCTAGAGTGACAAAACACAATGCCCTGTAGGATTTGGTACAAATAACTCTGGAAAAACAAAATATAAATTAGAAACAATCACACATGATTTCCAAAATAATCTCAGTGGGTTCATTTTTAAAGCCATTAGAAATCAAATAATTTAATTTAAAAAAAAAACGTTTTCAGGCCATTTGAGACTAACAAGAAGCATCTGGGAATATGAAATCCAACTCTATATAATATCATGTTTGTATGCCCAAGACAAAGATATTCAAGTTATGGACATCTATATCCATGTGAACCCGTTTAGTCTTCTTTTACTTTTTGCTTAATTTTCAGGCCCTGACCCTAAGCCACAAGTTAGTTTTCTGTATAGAAAGTTTCTGGAACTTTGTTCTTGATACGTATACCAACTCCATTTCTATCTTGAATAACAAACAAAAAACAACAAATCCTAAATTCGTTGCCATTGAGTCAATTCTTACTCATGGCAGTCCAATGGTATGGAGTAGAACTGCTCCATAGGGTTTTCTTGGCTGCAATCGTTAACAGCAGATTGCTAGGCCTTTCTTCCATGTTACCACTGTGTGGGTTTGAACTGTCAACCTTTACCCTGACAGCAAGCCACCCGTGTTACCCAGGGGCCTCTATCTTGAATAAGGTTGGTCTTTTCCACTTCCATCTTTACTTACACATTAATTTTCTCTCTGGAAACACCAGTCACAGATTTCAAAAGAAATGGCAAAGAGGATATTAAAATGAATACAATTATCATAAAATGCTGTTAGGCAATTCAGAGATAAATGTTTTACAAGGCCTTTGTTGCCAATATATTTGACATTTGAAGTAACATGATTATTACAGAAATTATAGTAACAATATTGACATAAAATAATACACAAAACTAACCAATTGGAATGACTAGCAATGTGGAAAAAAACGACATAACACAAATCTACCAGTACTGTTAGCTCAGGTACTACTTTTCATTGTACTTAAGTAGAAGCACTACCCAGCAATTTAAGGGGTAACTGTTAGCAATCTTAATCTATAGACTACCTGTATAGGAAGAAAACTGTTCAGTTCCTCATTCTACTTTCTAATGTCTATTCTCACTAAACACATAGACTATCTATATTCAGTAGATCCCTTAAGTTCACAAGGGCATAAATACTAATACAATTATGTAGACTTGTTACCTTAACAAGTGCAGAATCCATGAACTGACCAGGAGGGATAGAATCCAAGTATTTTTTGAGATCCATGGAAAGGAATTCAAAGATGAGATATAACCTGGAGTCCTGCATAAGCACATCTTGAAGACTGAAGAATAAAACAATTACATGAAAAAAAATCTAGCAAATATATTTAACCTCTCTTCCACAAAATTAAAATACTTCCCTAAATTTGCAGTGGCTATCTTACAAAAAATAGTGCTATAAGAAACTTACCATGAAAACAAACACATCATTTTAGGAAAGCTTCCCTAATAGATAAAGCCCTAATATAAAAGCAGAGTTTGAGAAAGGAATCTCAGGGCAGGAATTTAAAATAAAATCTCCTTATACAAAAGGTGCCAACCTTTAACCTGTATTACAAGAGAACACTTCTGAGTTGTCTGCATGTTGCTCAGAGCTTGGCTTTCCATTGAAATAAACTATAGAAATAAAATTTAAAGTGATATCTGACTTAACAGCTGTTCCCCATTCCCACCCACAGCAAAATGCAATTAAACTCTAACTTCAACTGTTAGGAAGACAACTCCCCAAAATACCAATCCTAGTTCTTTGAATGAAAGGGGAAAAAAAAAAATTTTTTTTTCCACCTGACCTAGCTACCTGTCTTAGAACTCAATTAAGAATTGAGTGTTTAGGAAACTAGAGCTTCCAGCCTGGGAGAGAGAGAACTGAAGACTCTCTAAAATGGGCTTCCTTTTCTCCTGTTGTCAACTGGCTTCAATTTTCTAGCCCTAAGTACTAATTCATGTCACCAACCACCTCTAACTCTGCTCCTGCTTTAACAGCCTATTCTCCTTTATCCATACCCATCATCTTTAACTAACAAAAAATAGTAGATTTCTATTCTGCTCAGCAGTTACATCAGATATTAAGCAAATGTAAAAATCCCCACGTTGAAATTCTCATTTGAAATGGTAAACAGAAAATGTCTTAAATTCAGATATTATGCCATACCTGACTATATTTGGATGACGAAGTTCCTTTAACAGAGAAATTTCTCGAATTGCAGTACTAGGAACCCCTTCTTCTTCACTTTCTAGTCTGATTTTCTTCATGGCTACAATCTGACCTGTAGTTTTGTGTCTACCCTTATACACAACTCCATAGGTACCTGTAACAGACAAAGTAAATATTTGTGATACTCCCACAAAACTAAAAATGTCTAAAATTTTTGAATACAATAGATGTCACGTGATAGTAACGTTTGCTGTAGCCACATGAGATCTACTAAGAATTATACCCTCATGGTTTCCCCCCAAAAATTGAGGTTAACTACAACCTATCACAAGCATTGTTTAGAAATAAAATTCATGTATTCATCACATTTCCCACATACTTCAATTACCATTAATTTCCCAGTATATTTTAGAGAAATGAATGCTTTGCAAATTGGAATTTATCTCCTATCAGAAATTTTACTCAACAATAAATAAAGTAGGCATAAAATGCAAAGTAAAGATTTGGACTCAGGAAATAATAATAGCATACGTTTGAAAAATTCTACATAGAGTTCTGTATGCTTTTGAAAACACTTGTATATATATCTGAAAATACTTACTCACATCTCTATTTGCAGATATGATCTTACACACAGAAAACCCTAAAGAACCTACAAGAAAACTATTGGAACTAATAGAAGAGTTCAGCAAAGTATCAGGATACAAGATAAACATACAAAAATCAGTTGGATTCTTCTACACCAACAAAGAAAACTTTGACGAGGAAATCACCAAATCAATACCATTTACAATAGCCCCGAAGAAGATAAAACACTTAGGAATAAATCAAACCAGAGAAGTAAAAAACTTATACGAAGAAAACTATAAGACACTACTGCAAGAAACCAAAAGAGGCTTACATAAGTGGAAAACATACCTTGCTCATGGATAGGAAGACCCGACATTGTGAAAATGTCTATTCTACCCAAAGTGATCTATAGATACAATGCAATCCTGATCCAAATTCCAATGGTATTTTTTAATGAGATGGAGAAACAAATCACCAACTTCATATGGAAAGGGAAGAGACTGTGGATAAGTAAAGCATTACTGAAGAAGAACAAAGTGGGAGGCCTCACACGACCTGATTTTAGACCCTATTATACTATTGCAGTGGTCAAAACAGCCTGGTACTGGTACAACAACAGACACATAGACCAATGGGACAGAAATGAGAATCTAGACGTAAAATCATCCACCTATATGAGCAGCTGATATTTGACAAAGTCCCCAAAATAGTTACATGGGGAAAAGACAGTCTTTTTTAACAAATGGTGCTGGGATAACTGCATATCCATCCGCAAAAAAAATGAAACAAGACCCACACCTCGCACCATGCACAAAAACGAACTCAAAAATGGATCAAAGATCATGGAAGAAAAAATAGTGACAATGCTAGGAGCCCTAATACATGGCATAAACCGTATACAAAGCATTACTGACAATGCACAAACACCAGAAGAGAAACTAGATAACTGGGAGCTCCTAAAAATCAAATACTTATCCTCATCCAAAGACTTCACCAAAAGAATAAAAAGACAACCTACAGGACAGGCTGGGAGAAAAATTTTGGCTACAACAAATCCAATCAGCGTCTAATCTCTAAAATCTACAAGACACTGCAAAACCTAAACAACAAAAAGACAAATAACCCAATTAAAAAATGGGCAAAGGGCAAAGGATATGAGCAGGCACTTCACCAAAGACATTCAGGCGGCTAACAGACATATGAGGAGATGCTCCCGATGATTGGCCATTAGAGAACTGCAAATTTTAAAACTACAATGAGATACCATCTCACGCCAACGAGGCTAGCATTAATACAAAAAAAACACAAAATAAATGTTGGAGAAGTTGTGCAGAGACTGGAACACTCATACACTGCTGGTGGGAATGTGAAATGGTACAACCACTTTGGAAATCGATTTGGTGCTTCCTTAAAAAGGCAGAAATAGAACTACCACACGATCCAGCAGTTCCACTCCTTGGAATATATCCTAGAGAAATAAGAGCCACCACACGAACAGATATATGCACATCCATGTCCACTGCAGCACTGCTTACAATAGCAAAAAGATGGAAGCCACCAAGATGCCCATCAATGGATGAATGGATAAATAAAACTATGGTATGTAATACTATGCATTGATAAAGAACGATGAATCCGTGAAACATTTCATAACTTGGAGGAATCTGGAAGGCATTATGCTGAGTGAAATTAGTCAGCTGCAAAAGGACAAATATTGTACGAGACGGCTATTATAAGAACTCAAGAAATAGTTTAAACAGAGAAGAAAATATTCTTTGATGGTTACGGAGGGGGAGGGAGGAAGGGGGTATTCACTACTTAGCTAGTAAACAGTAACTAATTTAGGTGAAGGGAAAGACAACACACTATACAGGAGAGGTCAGCACAACTGGACTAAACCAAACCAAAGAAGTTTCTTAAATAAACCAAATGCTTAGAAGGCCAGCATAGCAGGGGAGGGGGCTTGGGGACCATGGTTTCAGGGGACATCTAGGTCAGCTGGCATAATAAAATCTATTAAGAAAACATTCTGCATCCCACTTCGGAGGGTGGCATCTGGGGTCATAAATGGTAGCAAGTGGCCATCTAAGACGCATCAATTGGTCTCTACCCACCTAGGGCAAAGGAAAATGAAGAACACCAAAGACATAAGGAAAATATGAGCCTAAGAGATAGAAAGGGCCACACAAACCAAAAACTCCATCAGCCTGAGACAGGAAGAACTATATGGTAGCCAGCTACTATCAATGACCGTCCTGACAGGGAACACAACAGAGAGTCCCTGATGGAGTGGGAGAAAACTGGGCTGTAGAACTCAAATTCTAGTAAAAAGGCCAGACTTGATGGTCTGACAGACTGGAGGGACGCCAGAAGACATGGTCCCCAGACTCTGTTAGCCCAGAACTAAAACCATTCCCGAAGCCAACTCTTCAGACAAAGATTAGACTGGACTATAGACATAAAATGATACTGGTGAAGAGTATGCTTCTTGGCTCAAGTAGATACATGAGAGTAAATGGGCAGCTCCTATCCGGGGGCAAGATGAGAAGGCAGAAGGGTATAGGGGCTGGCTGAATGGACACAGGAAATACAGGGAGGAGAGGAGTGTGCTGCCACATTATAGAGAGAGCAACTAGGGTCACATAACAATGTGTGTATAAGTTTTTGTATGAGAAACTGACTTGAATTGTAAACTTTTGCTTAAAGCACAATCAAAAAAATAAATAAATAAATAGTTGGCTCTCTTTACCCAGAAAAGAATGGGTAAAAAAAACAGACCACATTTTTTTCAATTGTGCTCTAGGTGAGTTTACAGCTCAAGTTAATTTCTCATACAAAAATTTATACACATATTGTTATGTGACACTAGTTGCAGTACCTATTTGACAGCACACTTCCCCTTTCTACCCGGGGTTTCCCATGTCCATCTCCAGACAGGAGCTGCCCATTTAGTCTCGTGTATCTGCTTGAATTAAGAAGCACTTTCACCAGTATTGTTTTACAGCCCAGTCTAATCTTTGGCTTCAGGAATAGTTTTAGTTCTGGGTTAACAGAAAGCACGGGGGCCATGTCTTTGAGGGTTCCTCTAGTCTCAGTCAGACCAGTAAGTCTGGTCTTTTTACGTGATAGGCCACATTTTTTGTGAGAGAACAGTTTACATTATTTGCTACATAGTAGGAAAGCCTCTCACCCATCAGGAAGTTTATGCGAACACTACTAAATGGCCTGACTCCGGTATGTGGACTTCAGACTATGAGCAACAATATCCCTATAAGGAGATCCTATGGTAGGGGTGCGGCTACTGAGAATGGAGGTAGCAATAGTAATGTGATGGACTGGCTGCGCTTAATCCCCTAATTAAAGGTTTCTTACACTGGAGTTGGACAATTTTGGGAGCCCATTAACTGTATGTAAAATGTTGCTGAATAGCCCTTGCTTTCTGTGGCATCAGCACAATTTCAAAAGTGTTAGAGTACCATGGAAGAGGGGCTCATCTTTTCTCAGTCTTCAGAGGCAGCATTATTTCAAGAAAAGCTAAAAACCACTGATAAATCACCCACTGTTTTATTGAGAATATTAAAGGCAGTTTGATCATTAGTAAAATATTAAATAAGCTTTGTTTTTTAAAAACAAAAAATCCTGTACAATAGTCTATGTCTGCATTAATACTGGTTTCATTATGCCAGATGTTGTCAGTTGCCGTCAAGTTGGCTCCGACTCACATGAACGAAACATTGCCCAGTCCTATGCCATCTTCATGACTATTGGTATGTTTGAGTCCAGTGTTGCGGCTACCCTGTCAATCCATCTCATGGAGTGTTTCCCTCATTTTCACCGACCCTCTACTTAAACATAATATCCTTTTCTAGTGATTGGTCTTTCCTGATACTGTGTCCAAAGCAAGCAAGCCCAAGTCTCACCGTCCTTGCATCTAAGGAACATTCTGGTTGTATTTCTTCTAAGACTAATTTGTTCATTTTTCTAGCAGTCCATAGTATTTTCTTCGCCAACACCACAGTTTGAACGCATCAGTTCTTCTGTCTTTTTCACTGTTCAGCTTCCACATGCATATGAGGCAACTGAAAAAGACCATCACTTGGGTCAGGCACACCTTAGTCATCAAAGTGACATCTTTCCTTAAAAAGAAAACACTTATAACACTTTAAAAGAGGTCTTTTGCAGCAGATTTGCCCAATGTAATACATCATTTGATTTCTTCACTGCTGTTTCATGGACATTGATCACTGATCCAAGCAGAATGTTCTCATTGACAACTTCTATTTTTCTCCATTTATTATGATGTTGTTTACCGGTCCAGTTGTGAGAATTTCAGTTTTCATGTTCAAGGGTAATCCATACTGAATCAACCAGGAAGCGTTTCAAGTTGTCTTCATTTTTGGCAAGCAAATGTGTCATCTACATATTGCAGGCTGTTAATGAGTGTTCTTCTAATCTCAATGCTGTGTTCTTCATATACATAGTATAGCTTCTCAGATTATTTTGTTCGGCATACAAATTGAGTAAGGCGAAAGGATATAACCCTCTGCATAACTTTTCCAATTCTGAATGATGTAGTATCCCCTTGTTCTGTCAGAATTATTTTTACTTCGGCTACAAAACTGGCTTAGTAGAATAGGTATAAGTATATAGGTATATTTTTCTTAAAAAAAGAAATCAACAAATAAAATTTGCAAGTTAAAAAAAAAAAATTACCGGGGGACATCTAGCTCAATTGATATAACATAGTTTATAAAAAAAATGTTCTACATTCTACTTTGGTGAGTAGCATCTGGGGTCTTAAAAGCTTGTGAGTGGCCATCTGTGATAATCCACCAGTCCTGCCCCATCTGGAGGAAGGGAGAATGAAGAAAACCAAAGACACAAGGGAAAAGACTAGTCCAAAGGAGTAATGGATTACAATTACCACAGCCTCAAAAAATTTTTATTTTTTTTTTTACTACCGGACTGAGTCCAGCTCAACTAGATGGTGCCCAGCTGCCACCACTGACTGCTACGACAGGGATCACAATAGACAGATCTGGACAGAACTAGAGTAAAATGTAAAACAAAATTCTAACTTACAAAAAAAGACTTAGTGGTCTCACAGAGACTGGAGAAGCCCTGAGAGTATGGCCCCCGGACACCCTTTTAACTCAGTACTGAAGTCACTCCTGAGGTTCACCCTTCAGCCAAAGATTAAACAGGCCCATAAAACAAAATGAGACTAAATGGGCACACCAGTGCAGGGGCAGGGACAAGAAGGCAGGAGGGGACAGGAAAGCTGGTAACGGGAAACCCAAGGTCGAGAGGGTGAGAGTGTTAACATGTCATGGGATTAGCAACCAATGTCACAAAACAATATGTGTATTAATTATTTAATGAAAAACTAATTTGCTCTGTAAACCTTCATCTAAAGTACAATTAAAAAAAAAAAATCTCCAACCTAACTACCACCCTAACTTGTCATTGCCATTATCTTACTAAATTCCTGTCAGTATTCCTCCTCTTATTTAATATTCCTTGTACATTGGAGTTTTTGAGCTTACTAATAATATAGATGGGAATGTGTCTCAACAGAACTTACACAAGACCTAATAGCAAATTATTTCATCAAAATTTTATCATTTGTTCCTGGAGTTTAGAATGTTAATATCAAAACTCCTACACAGAAACTTACATGTCCTCTTGAAGAAGAAAATAGATAAAGGGATATTTTTACCCTTCCCTTATGCCATATACTAAAACATTCTTTAAAAGCTTTAACAAAAGTACTATAGAGAAAGAACTGATTACATACAGAAGTTAATGGGTTCACAACAGCTTAAACATATACATATGACAGTCGTTTAAACCTGTTGTTGTATGATTCCAACTCAAGTGTGACCCTAGATGACCCTATATGACAGAACTGCCCCAGAGGGTATCCTAGTGTGTAATCTTCATGAAGTCTCTTCTCCTGGGGAGCAGCTGTGGTTTCTGTTACCTTATCAACCCTTGTGCCACCAGGGCTCCTTCATTTAAACCCAGAGTAGCTAATTTAAAAAGTATTCAAAGTAGTTTAATATTTAATTACTACACTCCACTTAGCTTGGAAACCCTGGTAGCATAGTGGTTAAGTGCTACGGCTGCTAACCAAAGGGTCGGCAGTTCAAATCCGCCAGGCGCTCCTTGGAAACTGTATGGGGCAGTTCTACTCTGTCTTATGGGGTCGCTATGAGTCAAATGGCATTGGGTTTGGTTTGGGTTTTTTTTTAACTTAGCTTAGGTAAAATTATTTATCATCCTAAACAAAACTATGTTGTTGCAGTGTGCCGTAGAGTTGATTTCAACTCATAGCAACCCCAATGACAGAACTGCCCCATAGGGATTCCTAGTCAGAATCAGGTTTGGTTTAATCTTTTGGGGAGCAGATCACTACGTCTTTTCTCCCGTGGAGCTTTGGGTGGATTCAAACAGCCTCTGACTTTTCTGTTAGCAGGTGAGCGATTAACCATTGCACCACCAGAGCTCCTTAAATGTAACTATAAAAAAACAAAAAAAACCTATTGCCCTCCAGTTGATTCCAACTCATAGCAACCCTAAAGGACAGAGCAGAACTGCCCCATAGGGTTTCCAAGGAGCAGCTGTAGATACGAACTGCTGACCTTTTGGTTAGCAGCCAAGCTGTTAACCACTATGCCACCAGGGTTCCAAAGTATAGAAGACTAAAAATATACATGAAATTAATATATAATTCCCCCCACCACATAAAAGTTATCAATAGTGTTTTCAAAACACAAACATTACTTATATGACACAATAAGACAGCCCCATGGGGTTCCTAAGGAGCAGCTGGTGGATTCCAACTGCTGACCTTTTGATTAGCAGCCGAGCTCTTAGCCACTGCACCACCAGGGCTCCCAAATATTACTTAAGTGTTTAGTATTAGGAGAATACTAATATTTTGGGGAGGAGCCATCAGGAACCATATATATTAGAATGAGTTTAATTCTCTAGAAATGTGAATAATTTTGTGATGTTTAGGTTATTGTATATTATGTAAAGAATGTTTAAATTTATGAATATTAGTATTGGAAGATACCTTAGAGGTTAAGTTATACAAACATTTACATTTCTTTATGCCATGGGTGTTGTAGCATCATTAAATCATTTTAAAACTTAATTATTGAAATCACTCACCTTCCCCAATTTTCTCTATTTTGGTATAGTCTTCCATAGTTACTCAATATGTACTGTAGATCCTAAAATGAAAAGGAAAAAAAAAAGAGACTGATTTGATTACAGGCCACTAACTCAAAAGGTGGTTTTAAGTCACTATATGTGAAACATTTAGCAGTGTTTGGTGCATTTTATATTAAGTATTCCACAAATGTTAGTTATTATACTAAAATATTTACATATTTTATGTAAGTTATTTTAATACTTACAATACTTATTTAATATTTATATGTAAAATATTTACAAAGATAAGGACACCTGCAATAAGACTTCCCCACCCACTTTACCATCTAAGGAGCCCTGGTGTGCACTGGTTAGAGCTTGGCTACTAAACAGAAAGTCAGCAGTTCAAATCTACCAGCAGCTCCTTGGAAACCCTAAGGCGCAGTTCCACTCTGTCGTACAGGGTCTTCATGAGTCAGAACTGACTCGATGTCAATGAGTTTGTTTTTTTTTTTGTTAGCATCTAAAACATTGAAAGTATTTATATATTCCATACTAGTACTTAGCTCCTTCTTAATCAAATTAATGGATTTACAAGTAAAGTCCATCCTTCCCGAACAAAAACCAGGAGTATGTTCTCTTTAACACTTTTAAGGAGCACCAGCGTATGCCAAGATTATACCAATGTATCAGCAACTAATGTCATTTGACTGAATTTGTACTGCTTTTTACATTTTTATGAAGATGTTAATTCAAAAGAAAAAAATTGTAAAAGACATGAGTAGGGAGCTAAAATATGGTCAGACTGCTCACCCATTAGATTGTTTTGAGCCCCCAAAACTAAGTGTTTATAGCTACTCATGTGGCAGTTTTAAACTTTCTGCTTTGTTTTTAGCAGTCACATCCACAGACTTGCTCATCTATTAAAAGTCTTTCAAAGTACTTTTTCCAAGAGTAGGAAACATCCCTGAAAGGTAAAGCTGAAAAGTACCATCCCATAGATAAATTTCTAATTGCACACTATGCAACATCCAAAACTATTGCTGAGATAATCCTTAAACCTTAAACCAAAAACATCCCCTGAAGTCTTCTTAAAGCCAAACAAGAGTTTAACCTTTTTCTAGTAAAGAATGCCTGCCTCAGCACTATGCTCTTTTAAGAACTATCTATATGGGATTAAATTGACAACAGTAACTCCAAAGATTAGATAGGAACCTTAGGGGGCAATGAGTTTATGCCAACGGGGGAGGAACAACTCAGAAGAGGGTGAAAACGGTTGCTCAGCTCAAAGAATCTAACCACGCTCACCGAATTGTACACGGGGGAACTATACTATATATATAAAAAAGTAAGTAAATAAATAAAAGCTTATTTGCTGGCCACCAGACACTCAAGACTTCCTCAGCTGGTAAGCTTGCCAATGAAACATAACTTCAGAAGTCCAAAGCAGAATTACTTTGATTTTTTTCTAACTCAGCCATCACTGACGATAAAAGCATGAAAAGATCAACTGAGCAGCTGATCCTTAGAAGTTCCATTTCTTCCACCCACCTTCGCAGGAAAAAAAAAAATCACAACAGAAAGTAGTAGGGTAAATCATTGTGAATAAACAAAACTTCACAACACTGGGCATGAGGGCTTACTGTAAGAACTTCTCATTTTATAAAACTGTAACGGAGAACTTAGGACAATTATTTTTCCTCAATAACCAGATGTGATACGTCTAATGCACGATAAAACTGTTGAGCTCACTTCGAATAAATATTTAAAAACTAACAATTCCAAAGCTGGCTTCGATTACCCTCCTCAGGTCTTCCAGTTGTAACAATTTTAAGTAAAACAAGCAGCTTTAGAAGGCCTCTCCAGTGCCCCTCCTGAGGCTCAGCACTATTAGCTGCAGGAAGCTGAGTACCCACTAGGCTTAGTCTTCCTGTCCAGAGACTTCCAGAGTCCCTTAGAGGAAGCAAAACGGGCCGATGAGTAATGTTAACACTAGATAAAAATTAATTAGAGGCCTAAAAACACACGTTTCAAAATATACACCCTGCTCAGAAAACCAGTTCCAAAACAATTCTCAGTACAGATGCTTCCTCAAGATAAACTTTAGAATTACTCATGTCCTCCCTGCAGTCACCAAGAAGGGTCTCATGAGTGCTTCAAGGCCAGCTGCACCCAATTTAACGATTACTCTAACTTTTAAACAATTTTAGAAATGTATGTAATCTATCAATCAGATGTATCCTTGCCCAATGTTGTCACCATTACCTAAATGTTAACCAATCACTAAATTTTTACCGTAAGTTCCTTGTATTATAAAAACTCTCTAAACTGTCTCCTACTCGGATCACTTATTTCAGAATCCGCAGGACCCTGGAATTCCCAGTTTGCAAACTGCCTTGCTCTGAATAAAAACTCTTTCCATTTTTTGTCTATCCCATAGTAGACAACAACTACAAGTATAAAACAAATCTTAAAAAGTTCCCTCTGGCTCTGCCGCCTTGTAAGGTGTGGGTGGGCAAGGGCCGTGGGGTGCAGCAAGGCCGAGAAGGTACAGAAGTCCATCGGGTCAGGTTCTCTGGACCGATGGGTTGAGTGCCCGGCGTGGGTACCTGGCCCGGGTACCTGGCCCGCCTCGAAGCCCGAGCGGAGCGTGCGCAGAAGGCAGGCCCCGACCGCGGGACCCGGGACCGAGCCTGGCACTCCACGGGAGCTCAGCGTCCTCGAACAAGTGCAGTTAAATTGCTTCAACTCTGTTCGCACTATAACCAGAAAGCCTCCTCAACCAGGTAGGCAGCCCCTTCCTAAAAACAGCCGACCCCGGTCCCACCCTGGAATTCCGAAGCCAAGGCAGCCCCAACCCTCCACGGAGTAAGCCACTCAGGACTGGATGTCCCCTAGACTCCCCTTAAGTGGGGCCCCGGCGTCGCTTACACGCTCAGGCCGCGGGTCCCGAGCTCCAGGCCCTACCTACCCCCACCCCCCGAGGCCAGGCCTGGGCCACGTAGACACAATCCGGGCCCCCAAACAACACCTCATGCCTCAGTACTCCCCCTCCTGAAGCCCCGATCCAGCCCCTGCCAAGTCCGCGCCCCGTCGGCATGGCCCTGACCCCTGCAACTCTACCCAGCTTATTATCCCGCGGTGGTGACGGCGGCAGCGGCGGCAGCGGCTACCACGTCCGCGTCGCTCTCCTCAACTTCCAGGATCCAGGTTTGAAGCTAAGTGAACGCAGTTTCAAACTCTCCGCGCTAAAGGGTCTCGGATCCACCAATCAGGTATCCCGTAGACTTTCAAAGGAGCCAATCAGAGCTCAGTTACGCTGGGGCCTGCTTTCCCCGCTGGCTAGAGCGCGAAAGAAAGAGGAAACGGCGGCAGGAGAGGAAGCAGGAGGGCGGGCCCCAACTGAGTCTGCACGCAAGCGCTCTCTTTCATTCCAGGGGAGCGTCGTCCTACTGTTTCTAAGTCCCTGGTAATCTGCTGTTCTCCGTGGGGTTTTTCTCTCTCTGTAATGATACAATTAATTTTTATCACACTTAAATAGCTTATCACAAAAATAAAACTACACTTACATCAAGGTTCCATTCCTTCCGATTCTAATACTTAAGGCTAATGTGTATTTATGTTTTTCTGAGTGGCTTGCAGCCTAGGCCTAACTATTTCTCTAAAGGAGCACATTTTTAGTTGCCTTCAAGATGAAAATATTGGAAAACTGAAAGATGCTCTCAGTGATCTAAAGAAATTACCTTAGTGTGTTAAAAATATACTTTTTTTGTTTAATTTTAAAATGTGTTCATATCAGAATTTTAAATGCACTTTACATGCACAAAAATTAACAGTTCTACGAGGGGAGAAGAGGAGACCTTATACTTTAAGTAATCCAGTGTCAAAAACTGTTTCATTCCCCTCCGCCATACCCTTAAGAGGGATTTCTGCTCTTGAACATCATTCTTACCCCTTTGTTGTTATTTGTTACCCCTTTGTTGTTATGTTACGCCTTTGTTGTTATGTACGGGTCAAGTCGATTCTGACCCCTAGTGACCCTGTAGGGAGGGGCTGCTGGATTCAAATTGCCGACCTTTTGGTCAGCAGCCAAGCTCTTAACCACTGCTCCACCAGGGCTCCTTTAGGCCTTTAGGAAACAAAACAGTATATAGAACTGGGGTTATCTTTGCATTGATGATAACTACGCATAGAATAGCGACTATCACCACCTCTCGGAGCCCTGGTGGTACAGTGGTTAAGCATTCAGATGCTAACCAAAACGTGGGCAGTTTAAATCCACCAGCTGCTCCTTGGAAACCCTATGGGGTAGTTCTACTCTGTCCTATAGGGTCGCTGTGAGTCGGAATCCAGAGGGGGGCAACAGGTATGAGCTTTTTGGACCACGACCTCTACAAATGTGTATTAAAAAAGCTCTGACAATTAAGAGTGTATAACAAGGTGGATGGAAACCCTGGTGGTGTAGTGGTTAAGTGCTAAGGCTGCTAATCAAAGGGTTGGCAGTTGGAATCCGCCAGGCGCTCCTTGGAAACTCTATGGGGCAGTTCTACCTGTCCTATAGGGTCGCTATAAGTCGGAATCGACTGGATGGCACTGGGTTTTGGAACAAGGCGTATGTAAATTTTTGTATGAGAGACTGACCTGATTTGTAAACTTTCACTTAAAGCACAATAAAAATTAATTAAAAAAAAAAAAGCTTTAATTAGGATGAAGAATGGAACTAGTATATCCCAAGCATTGTGTTTGATACCATCCCACACAACTTGAGGAGAAGGAGCAGAGTCTGTCATCTGGCCCTACATGTGGCAATAACTCAGACTCGACAACATTACACTCTCAGGCCACAGAGGCAGAGCATTTGGGGTCCATGGTGGAAATAAGAGTTGGTAAACTTCCCCGCTGAGCCTAACAACTTTTAAAACTTACTTTTAAAACCCCAAATTTATCCCACTCCTCGGGATATACCCTAGAGAAATAAGAGCCTTTACACGAACAGATATATGCACACCCATGTTTATTGCAGCTCTGTTTACAATAGCAAAAAGCTGGAAGCAACCAAGGTGTCCATCAACGGATGAATGGGTAAATAAATTGTGGTATATTCACACAACGGAATACTACCCACCAATAAAGAACAGTGAGGAATCTGTGAAACATTTCATAACATGGAGGAACCTGGAAGGCATTATGCTGAGTGAAATTAGTCAGAGGCAAAAGGACAAATATTGTATAAGACCACTATTATAAGATCTTGAGAAATAGTATAAACTGAGAAGAGCACATACTTTTGTGGTTATGAGGAGGGAGGGAGGGAGGGTGGGAGAGGGTTATTTACTGATTAGTTAGTAGATAAGAAGTACTTTAGGTGAAGGGAAGGATAATACTCAATGCATGGAAGCTCAGCTCAACTGGACTGGACCAAAAGCAAAGAAGTTTCCAGGATAAACTGAATGCTTCAAAGGTCAGCGGAACAAGGGCGGGGGTCTGGGGACTATGGCTTAAGGGGACTTCTAAGTCAATTGGCAAAATAATTCTATTATGAAAACATCCTGCATCCCACTTTGAAATGTGGCGTCTGGGGTCTAAAATGCTAATAAGCGGCCATCTAAGATGCATCAATTGGTCTCAACCCACCTGGATCAAAGGAGCATGAAGAACACCAAGGTCACACGACAACTATGAGCCCAAGAGACAGAAACGGCCACATGAACCAGAGACTTACATCATCCTGAGACCAGAAGAACTAGATGGTGCCCGGCCACAACCAATGACTGCCCTGACAGGAAGCCCAACAGAGAACCCCTGAGGGAGCAGGAGATCGGTGGGATGCAGACCCCAAATTCTCATAAAAAGACCAGACTTAATGGTCTGACTGAGACGAGAGGAATCCCGGCGGTCATGGTCCCCAAACCTTCTGTTGGCCCAGGACAAGAACCATTCCCAAAGACAACTCATCAGACATGGAAGGGACTGGACAATGGGTTGGAAAGAGATGCTGACGAAGAGTGAGCTACTTGTATCAGGTGGACACTTGAGACTGTGTTGGCATCTCCTGTCCGGAGGGGAGATAGGAGGGTAGAGAGGGTTAGAAACTGGCAAAATGGTCATGAAAGGAGAGACTGGAAGGAGGGAGCGGGCTGACTCATTAGGGGGAGAGTAAGTGGGAGTATGGAGTAAGGTGTATATAAGCTAATATGTGACAGACTGACTTGATTTGTAAACTTTCACTTAAAGCACAATAAAAAATTATTAAAAAAAAAAACCCAAAATTTACTTTTTAACTGGAAACTGGTCTCCCAGAGAAGCGCCCTAGGGATACAGGCTGTTCTCTGCTAGTTTAGGTTACTGTTTTTAACAAATGAGTGTATGTCTTTCTCTTTGGGAGGCTTAAGCAAGGAACTCTATTTTATAAAACAGCAAGTAATCCATTATATTCATCTTACATTAAGCATAAAGAAGGCCACAAGCGTCCACAGCTGTGAGGCTAAGTAATTCAAGTTAACTCAATTATCTTTCTTTTTAAAGTTTCAGGGGTTACTGTAAATTCATGCTATCATCTCTACAAATACAGCTTATCACACTTGCTGCTAACTTGTATTCAATGTCTCTCAAGTGCAACACTGCTTTGTGGACACAAAAATGAATAAGATACACTGTCTACTCTCAGTGTGTTCGCAGAGGGAGCACAATGATTATTTAGAATTCTCTTCTGCCACTTACTGTTGTAACTTGTGCTATAAGGTGACATGAAAACACAGAGAACGAAACTGCTCATTCTGATAGAGGAAATGACATTTGAACAAATACATGAGAAAGAATTGTGCGTTTCAAGCAGAGAAAATTACATGAGCAATGCATAGGGGCCTGAAAGTCAGCTGGAGTAATCCAGGGTGCTTCCATTGAGGGTGCAGGGAATCCAGTGGGTGTTCAGGAAGGGAAGGGAGTTTGGAGTCAGGATCTTGAAGAGTCCTGAATGCTGTTCTAAGGGGTGTGGACAGTAGAGGCCTATGGTTGGAACTATAATTTAGGATAGTGATTCTAGTGGAGCTTTGAAAGACCTCAAGAGGAAAGGTATAGAAAGGCATGTGCTCCAAAAAGGCTTGTATTTATAATTCAGGAAACTCTGCTACAGAAGGAAAAGATAGTTGACTTGCACATAGTTTTTTTTAGATATAAACATTTTTTTAGACAAAAATAAACAAGAAATATTTGCTTGTCAATACATAAAATACTCTGAAAGGAGACACAAGAAGCTGATTAACAATGGGTCTCTATGGAGAAAAGGGGAAGGGAGACTTTTCTTTCTTAATTTTGAACGCTGTGAGTGTATTCCAAACCCAAAACCAAACCCACTGCTATTGAGTCGATTCCGACTCATAGTGACCATGTAGGACAGAGTAGAACTGCCCGATAGAGTTTCCTAGGAGCGCCTGGTGGATTCAAATTGCTGACCCCTTGGTTACCAGCCGAAGCACTTAACCACTATACCACCAGGGTTTCCATGTGTATATTACCTAGTCCAAAAATGAACTAATGATTCTTGCTTCTTTTGCTACTGAATAAAATTCATAGGAATTATTGAACATACTTATCCAATAGAAGAAGACTATAGTGCGTTGAATAGTGCCCCATTAAAATTCATGTCTACTCAGAACCTCAGAATGTGACTGTATTTAGAAACAGGGTATTACACATGTAATTAGGGATCTCGATGAGAAATGATCCCGGATTTGAGGTGGGCCCTAAATCCAATTAACATGTTGCTTTGAAGTCAGTTCCAACTCATGGTGACCACATGTGTTTCAGATTAGAACTGCTTCATAGGGTTTTCTTGGTGTAATCTTTATGGAAGCAGATCACCAGGCCTTTTTCCTGAAGGTACTGAATGGGTTCATACCATCAACCTTTAAGTTAGCAGTCAAGCACAAACGGTTTGTACCGCACAGGGATCTTGACTGATGTCCTTATAAGAAGAGGAGTGAACACAGAGACACCCACAGAGAAGGCCATGTGAAGACAGAGGTAGGCAGAGGCTCGAGTTGTGCTACCATAAGTGAAGGAACATCCAGGGCCGCCAGAAGCTATGAGAGGCAAGAAACGATTCTCCTCTGGACCCTTCAGAGGGAGTGTGGCCCTGCCAATACCTTGATATCCGTCTGTCTTTCTAAACTGTGAGAGAATAAATTTCAGTTTTAAGCCACCCAGATTGTGGTAATTTGTTACGGAAGCCCTAGGAGACTCATACGAAGATCGATATGTAAGATGAAGTCTTACCATCCTTGCTTCTAAGGAGAATTCTAGCTGTACTTCTTCCAAGACAAATTTGTTCCTTCTCTGGCCATCCAGAACAAGATATGGCCTTGTATGCTAATGAGGCCGTATCAGTGTAGAGTGGGTCCTATACCTAATCACTTCTGCATGATCTAAGGAGCAGATTAGACACCTAGACAAGCAAGTGCAAAGGGAGAATATAGATGTCACACGGAGATAGCCAAGGAACCCAGGAACACCTGGGCTAGGGAAGCGGAGACAAGGATTTTCCCCCAAAGCGGACAGAGAGCCTTCCCCTAGAACTGGTGCCCTGAATTTAGACTTCTAGCCTCTTAAGCTAAGAGAAAGAGCGCTGGTAGAGAAGTAGTTAAGAGCTCGGGCTGCTAACCAAGAAGTTGGCAGTTCAAATCCACCAGCTGCTCCTTGGAAACCCTATGGAGCAGTTGTACTTTGTCCTATAAGGTTGCTATGAGTTGGAATCAACTCAACGGCACACAACAACAAACTGTGAGAAAATAAATTTGTGTTTGTTAAAGCCACCAACTTGTGATATTTCTGCTAAAGCAGCACTAAGAACCTAAGAGATATTTTTTCAGAGCTAGGACTGTTAAACCTTGGTGGTAGAATAGATGTGGTGAATAAAAGACAGAGTCATCAGGCGTGACTTGTGGGTGTGTGGCAATGGGCCAACAGCACTACTTACTATTTTAGAGAGAACCTGAGGGGCAGCTGTGGGAAGTGAAGCACCACTTTGAGCATACTGACTGTGAAGTACCATCGGGTGTCCATGTGGCCACAGATGGCCAAGGAGTCTGAAGCTTATATCACTTGGGGACACTTTTTAAGGAAATGAATACAGAATTAAGCATGAAGGAGAATATTTATTGAAGATAACAGATCATAAAATTCAAAGCTGAAAAACATCATAAAATTATAAAATCTCCCTAAAATGAGATTTTTCTTAGCTTCCTGATACCATTTTATAGTGCTTTTTTGTCCTACATGTTTTGGGCTCCATTATTTCACATCCATACTTTAAATGCCCACTTGTCAACCCATCTGATGAGCTCTTTGTCTTTTCATATGATAGAATTTTATAATTTTTCTATATAGAGAAAAAAGATAATTCAGTCTTTCTTCTAGCATAGTTGATCTAAATAGGTTTTTTTTATGATTGATATTTCAAGAAGTTCTTTTAACTTAGCTCACTCTTGGTAATATGTGATTTTTTAGAATTTTTGTCAAATTTGAGAAAGCATTTATCAACTTTTGCATATGATCTATTTGTGGTACTGCTATAAGTTTGTGTTCTACATATGCAGAACTACTGGAAATTTCTATTTTGCATGATTCTAATGCATTTACAATTGTTTATGCTATATTAACAAATGTATTTCTGACAAAAGGAAACTTTAGCTTAGTTGAGCGAATAACGAAAAACAAGTCTCTTCTACTTATAATTTTATACATCTGATGATGGAAGAATTTTCCACAGGCCAGTTTCTCCTTTATTACCCACTACTCACATATCTCTGGAGCCCTGGTGGCACAGTGGTTAAAAGTTCAGCTGCTAACCAAGAGGTCGGCAGTTCAAATCCACCCCAGCTGCTCCTTGAAAACACTAGGCAGTTCTACACTGTCCTGTAGGGTTGCTGTGAGTTGGAACCGACTCGATGGCAACGGATATGGTTTTTTTTGGTTGACATACTTCGACATTTAATAAAGAACTAACCTTACCCAAAGAGAGATCTGGCCTTTGCCCTTGGATCCTGGAGGTAATCTCTAAACCCTTGGGATGGCCTGGCTGATAACAGTGTTGTTTGCTAGGGAGACTTGGACCATACTGGGTAGTCTAACCATGTGGGGACTTTGGGCTACATGGTATCAGCTTGACATTTGGAGGGGCTAGAGACTAAAGGTTAGCCACACAGGAAGTCAATCATATCTACATGACTGAGACCCATAAAAACTCTGGATATCAAAGCTCGAGTGAGTTTTCTTGGTTGACAGTACTCTATGTATATTGTCACACTTTAGAAGCTTCACGCTTGGAACTTTCATGGATTCTGTCCCATGTATCTCTCCCCTTTTAATCTGTGTCCTTTTGCTGTACTAAACCATAAACACGAGTATAACAGCTTTCTGTGGGTCCTTCTAGGAAATTATGGAACGTGAAGGTAGTTTTGGGGACTTACAATTGATGTGAGAGGTGAGAGTGGTCTTGAGGCTGGTATTAGAAGAGAGGGTAGTCTTGGGGACTCCTGAATGTCGTACTCTGATTCGTATAAGATCTCTAACCCTTCACTTTGTGATGCCAGGAGAGTCAGCAGCATGGGTAGAAGGAATATCCCTAGAAGTCAGTCCTAGGTGAAGACTGCTAGCTAAACAAGGAAATGTGGAGAAATGTCGTACTCTGATTCGTATAAGATCTCTAACCCTTCACTTTGTGATGCCAGGAGAGTCAGCAGCATGGGTAGAAGGAATATCCCTAGAAGTCAGTCCTAGGTGACCTTTACTGGGATGGGGGTCAGGGGAGGCACCCTGTAGTTGATGTTTATACCGATGGATGCCCCTTCCAGTAGTTGACCTTTTTAAGTGGATTGGCTGGGGGTACCAGTGACTAATAAAAACCCTAGAACAGAGAGGCTCACATGGTGCTTCCTGATTGAGGAGAGTCAGGAGAGGAAAATGTCCTTTGTAAATGAGGCCCTGTGCTACAACCCTCCCCTAC